>NC_039366.1:109304736-109907425 GCF_003573695.1 Papaver somniferum
ACACATAAATATTATTTAGTGGGTTAAATTTTTGCATTGCTTGTGAATGTGTTGTTCTGTCAGTTAGATGATCGATAAAATAGTGGTATAATTTGAGAAAATAAATGTTCATAATATTGCAAAGTTACCCATCGAAAGTTACCTATTTTTTAAAAAGCATCCACAATCATGGAGCAAAACCAAATTTTGTCAAAAAAAAAAAACTAACCGTAGTGGTATGGAGGATAACCAAATTTTGTCGGGTTTTCTAGGATTTGAGACCAAATCTAGTCTGAAATCCTGACCAAAAATATATTTGGTCGAACGTTGGTATCGTGTGCCTCTGATACCAGGAGGTGGTATAATATCCTTCGCGCAGCAGGCGCAGATTAAAAGATCGTCTGGTAGTCAAGCGAACTTATAAAGTTCGCCCATAATAGGTGTACGTATATCGTCCACCCCACCAAACATACATATTATGTCCCTATGATACCAGGATGTGTTATAATATACACATGTGTATGGCGTTTATATAACATCCACCCACCAGACGTTCATAATACATCTGCCTGATATTAGGCGTACTTATAATGTTCACATGTTAAGAAGAAATAACACTAAAATTCACAACACCAACGATCAGATGAATCAATTAAAACACATCTTTAATAAAACAACTCAAACCCCCTACTCCCCATGGTCCCACTAAAATTAAGACACTAAACCAATCAGCAATAAGACCCTAATCACGATTCCCGATAAATTTATCACATTTAATGAAAATTGGCCATACCGTCTTGGATAAATTTACCACAATTCGTAAAAGTTAGTCATACAGTCCCATACAATCTTGGACAATTGGAGAACTTAGAAATAAATCCAAGACCAACACGACAGACGGAAACGCAAAATAAAAATAAAAAATAAATCAAACTACAATGGAGAAAACTGAAGAAAGAAATGACAGAAAACTACTTGTTCGAATGGGGGTACCAGTGTTGTTTTTGAATCAATTGAGAGATTATTTATGAAAAAGCCACAAATGAAAATTTAAATTTAGGGGGATAATCAAAGGTTATTGAGTCATAAAGATTGAGAAGAACCCCCTTTTTTTTTTGGTGAGATCAGCGTGGTTACGGGAAAGTGAAAAGAAAAACTCAAGGTTAACTTACTTGCTGTTGTTGTGGAGAAGAATGTAGAAAAGAGGGGAGAAAGGAGAAGAAACAAACATGTGTGTATCCGTATTCATTTTAGGCGTATATTCTCGCCTGCACGTGCTTGTAGTATGTGTGAAGCATCACACGTTAATTTAAGAGCACCTGAATCAGACACGAGTATAATATCCGCCCACCAGGCGATGATAATAACATCGTATGTTATTCGGGTGCTCTTTAAACCTTCCCCTGATATCAAAAACACATTCAAATTACGCCTCACACCAGGCGTGTGTATTGTGTATGCGCAAATCAAGCGTGTAGTATACGTCTGTCCGAGTGTGAGTCGTGGATTACACATGCGCTCAATTTTAGGCGTGGAGTAAACTTGCGCTTAACCAAATTTTGCTCCTCTACCGTAGCGGTTGACCACCGAGAAAACTAAATCTTTTTAGTTTGGTTTTTGCTCTTTGCTTTGTATGATGATTGTAGACGCTCTAATGGAGTTTTCAATAGCGGTCCAACGCAAGATATTACCTACATGCCATTAGAAACAACCATGCACGTTATAACTGTTATGACTCCAGTTAATTGTAGGGCTTTTAGTTATTTGAATTGGTTCATTCAATACCATGTTAAAGAAATCACAGGATATAAACACACATGTTAATATTTTGTTTATACACATATCAAAATTGCCGTGTATATTCTACAATCCCGACAAAATAGACATAATTAAGAATTAATGTTATAGTTGCGGTTTAATCATTGAAGCAGTTTTGTTTGTGAATATATGATAATGAATTCTTTATTGCAACTGACTGACCGAAAATCACTCGGAACTTTGAGGCTTTAAACGATTTAATAAGCTTCAGCAACAAATCTGATTTTTGATGATCAGATAAATTGATTGAGCTGGTTTCAAATTAACGAAACAAGTAGTTGACTTTAACAATTCAACTATTTATAATCATCTAAATCTCAATCTTTATTTACGACATGATAAATGATTTCGATTAGATAAACAAAATTTCGTCTGACGGTGTTTTAATATTTTCGATACGCGTTTTATCATGTTGTAAATGAAACAGTTACTTCAGCAGATTCTAACTATCTCGTATGTTTAATAAATCAAATCTTCCCTAATTACACTTTATACTTCAATAAAATCCGTACCAAAAAGATAACCTCTTTGTTTAGTTCTAGATTCTAAGCCTTCCATTAAACTAAATATAACATAACATTGTACTTTTATCAAAGACAGTGGTTTTCATTTTCCTGAGATAATAACGGTCCAGAAAGTCATTGACCAAAAAAACGGTCAAGAAAGTCTTTCTAACAAAACATAAAAATAACAAAAGGGTCGATCACAAATTATTAAGATGCACAAGGAGTAAATAATAATATAAAAATACCCTAATGGAAGAGTAGAAAAAGAGAAGGAACGGATAACAAATACGCAGTAAAAACCTGATTTGACACTGCGTCTTCTCTGTAGACGGTAGATTTCTTTTCAAGAGAGAGAGAGAGAAAACGCAGACACAGAATTTGTTTTTTTTTCTTGCTACTGAGAGAGAGAGATTTCTGAGGGTTTTCTCTGTTTCTCTTTTCTATTGTTAAGAAGAATCAGCCGCTGGTTTTTCCTTCTGATTTTTTTTTCATAGAATCCAATTCCAGTTTTTTTTTTTCTTTTATTTGTTTCTTTAATCATTTTACCCAAAACCCTGAATCAAAAACAAAAAACCAATCTTGATTCTTATCTTCTGTTGAAGAAGAATCCGTTTTTTTTCTATTGATTTTCGTTTTATCGTTACTGTTTTTGTATTTTATATTGATACCCCGACGGAAAAGAATCCTCCGTCTATGGGGTTTTAACTTTTAAGGTTTCGATTAAAAAAAAAAAGATTTTTCATTTTCTTCTTCTTCTTTTGGTTTTGTTTTTCTTTTGTTGTTGTTGTTGTAGTAGTAGTATTAGTTGTAGTAATTAGATTGCATGGGCGATCTTGAAATATGGCCGCCAACGGCAAATGGCATATTAATAGATGAGGAAGAAGAAGATAATCTTTTTCTTCCGCCACCATCATTAGCTTCTTCTTCACCTCCAAATCCAGACCCAATTTGTATTGATTCTCAATGTTGGTCTAAAGCAGAAGAAACAACTCAAGAGATAATATGTAAGATTCAACCAACTGTTGTTTCTGAACATAGGAGACAAATTGTTATTCAGTTCATCCAGAACCTTATTAGAGGTTATCTTGGTTGTGAGGTGAGATTGTTATTGATTGTGTTTGATATTTCATGTAGTTTTGCTTATTGAGTGAGTCAAAGGTCTGTGTTCTGGTAGATTCCTTTTTTAACCTAATACAATAAAGAGGGTGTTCTTCGTCGAATTAAATTAGTATATGTTGCTTTAGGAAATTAATTAGGACTCTATTTAATTTGTATTTCGCGAAATGTCTTAAACCTATAAATGAATTTGACAGGCGATAGACACATGTGCGCTCATTGATAATTGAAACCGTGAAAGGCGCTGTTTTTTTAGCCTTGTATTGATTATGGTATATCTAGATTGGTATGCATTTTGGTTAGTTCTACTTGAGTAGTAGCGTTAGTACTTGCATTTCAAGTATTTGATGGAAATGAAGTGTGAGTAGTCCATGTCAAAGAGAGGAAGAAGATTCACACAATTGTAACTGAGTCTTTAGTATAGGTGGATAGGCGTTTGAGCTGGTTTTTGTTTTTGTCTGAGTGAGTAAATTGTTAAACATGCCGGGCTGTTGTGAGGAGTTGTAATATGAGTATAGTATATTAGCTCATAGGTGCTCTTTTTCTTAGTTTCCTATTTCGTTTAGGTTTTATGACTTTTATAGGCAACACCATTATAAATGTTTAACAAATTTCTTTCTTGTTATGTTATTAGGTACTTAGTTTCTTTCTTTCAGCTTATTTTCTTAGCTCTCCATAAATGCTGTACTGATTTTGGATATTACATTTTTTTGCCTATAATGATATGATTGTAAAATTGGAAGTCTTTCCGCCTTTCATTATATTTGAGGAATAACGTAAAGATCATATTAGAGGAAGATAAAGAAAATGTGCATAGAGGACTCCGGGCCTGTCATTAAGTTCTTCCAATGGTAAACAGATTTAGATAACACATCCTCTTGGTGGTTAAAAACGGCAAGCTGATTGCCTTACATTCAAATCGAAATTTGTGAAATCGATGAGTTGTCTTAAGATTTTATGGTATAACATATAGTTCCAACTTCGCAAAAGAAAAATGTCCTGGAATATTACTTGAGAATTTTATATCGATCTTTCGCCCCTAAAAGTGTTTCTTACTGATGTTGGCATGATCTTTTTGAACCCAAAGAATTGTTGTGGACTCGGAGCATTTAAGTTGCATACAGCATGTGCTGCCAGTTTTGGTTACAATTTTTGCGAGTCCCGTTTGTTTCAATCTTAACTAGTAATCCCTTAGGACGTGTTAGCGTGGGCTTACAACGTTAACATATTGTACAGTTTTGACTAGCTAAGGAAAAAAAATTTAAAAGTTGGTGAAAGTTATCTTTCAGATAGGTGGTGTTGTAAGACTTAACTGTATTTCTTGTGCAAATATTGGATGTATCCATACATTATGTTTAACGTCCTTGCGAGAGGAATACTGTTAGTGTGTCCCTTCGGACGGTAATAAAGTCTAATGTTACATAAATTTCTAAGAAGTATCTTATAAAAAATTGGATAAGCTTTTACCAACAGTAGTTCTGTAATTAGTACAACTATACTTCTGACTCACCGATAGATTTTTATTTCACAATTTTACAGAAAAGGGACCTCAGGTTTGAGTTTTCATTTACCTTTTGAATTTTGCTCAGGTATGTCCATTTGGATCAGTCCCGCTAAAAACCTATCTTCCAGATGGAGATATTGACTTGACTGCACTTAGCATTCAAAATGTTGAGGATGCTTTAGCAAATGATGTTCGGATTGTGCTCGAAACGGAGGAACGTAATAAGTCCAGTGAATTCGAAGTAAAGGATGTCCAGTACATTCAAGCTGAGGTATTTCATTCTGTTTCCTATGAAAATCTTTCTTTGGCACGTGTTGGTTGATTGGAGATTATACTATACTTTCTATCAGTGTGCATTCATTTTCTGCAAGTACTGATATCTTGTCTGGTCTCACCTTACTCCAAGAATAACAGAAGTTTTTTTTTTTTTTTCTTTTTGTTTCTCTCGGAGTGGGGGATTCTGTATAACCAGATCAAATCAATTTCACCTAAATACAAGTTTATCATATGTTAGACTCAAAATACCTTGGGTCGAATGGAATGGATTTTTTGAGTAGCAAGCAAACATAAGAATATCAGCCCGTAATACTGGTCTATTCTTCTTTTTTTTTTAAAATTATTATCATTATTTTGGTCTGGTTAACAAATTTAAGTTAGTAGAAGAAAATTTTAATCATACTTAAAATTGTATAAATGTGCTGTTTATGCCATTCTAGTTTAAATCAATTAGTTAGATTCTGAAACTTAAATCAGCTGACGTTACATATATGATATATCACAAATTTTATAATTGCTCATATGGTTCTATATTCAATTTTAAGCCACCTTTTTTCCCTCAAAAATTATTCGTGGAATCGTGGGCACGGTATGACCTGTCTCTTAAATCTCACGTACCACTTGGGGATCCTTCCGTTTTAGAGTTAAAACAGTGTGGTCTTTAGAAGATGGTCGCATCTTTGTTGGGCAACATTGACATGTGATGTGGATGCTTGAGAAGATGAATACCTCTTTTCATCGATTAATGAGCAACGTCCTTGAGGAAGATAAAGTTCAGTCTACAATAAGCTAGTGACTAGTTAAGAATGGATCAGTTTTGTATGACGTCAAAGTGATTTGTCTTGAGACGTTTCCAATTCAAGATAATTGTAGGGTAATATTATGCTGAGAAATGGCAAGGGTGGATGAAATATAAGCCAAAGTTTGAGGCACATGGCCAGCTGAGTAACAAGGGGTTACTCGGCTAGCCAACTGGCCTTAATTAGGAAAATATTTGATGTAGAAGTATCTAGATCCCTGGATTTTTTGTTTTTGAAGTAACATACTTTACAAAGAGAGTTAAGGTATATTATCTTGAACCTATAAACTCTAAAAATCCTTTTAGATTGAATTATCTTTGGAATATTATCTTAGAAATGTTTCCTATTGTGCCGTAAGTATAATATTTTTATTTATTTATATTTAGAAAGAAAATTGATGGAACATGAAGTTCAAATTTCTATAGTTGCTCCTCTGGATCATTACATAAAGTCACAAAGAAATTTATCCTCAGAATGCTCCAAGGGTTTTATTTAGTTGTCTCAAGAGTAACTTAAGAGTTGTCGTGCATTCGTTGTAAATTCAAACTGACTTTGATTCCTTTCACACTTCTATACAATAAATGATCGAGTTTCATATGTTGAATCTTGTATAACAGGTTAAGCTCGTAAAGTGCCTTGTACAAAATATCATAGTCGATATTTCATTCAATCAGATTGGAGGACTATCTACATTGTGTTTTCTTGAGCAGGTACTGTAATTTCAGCTTTACATTTTGGAGTTTCACATTTCTTCTTGTACATGGTTAACATGTTCACTACTGTCCAATGCTTTATACCTAACATGTGAAGGAACTTATGTATACTGGAACATCATTTTTTACAATTTGGAAAAATTATCATAAAATAGTTCGGGTTTGGAATACTGATGTTTTGGTGCTTCATAGTTCTCTATGGAGTATTATGTATTCATACTTATCTTTTTTATTGCATGAGTTCCTTGGTGTGTATTTTATTTCCATCAGCTTGTGTTTTGATTATTTAAGTTACTTCATATGTATTAAAGTGTTTTGTTTTTGTGACCGAGTACTTAATGACTTTATATAAGTTCTAATGCTGTGTGCATATCCAATAGGTTGACAGAAGGATTGGAAAAGATCACCTCTTTAAACGCAGTATCATTCTGATTAAAGCATGGTGTTACTATGAGAGTCGAATCCTCGGTGCCCATCATGGTTTGATATCGACGTATGCGCTGGAAACCTTGGTCTTATATATCTTTCACCTCTTTCACTCATCATTGAATGGCCCTTTAGCGGTGAGCACTTGTGGGAAATTGGTTGTTATTTACAAGACATTTTACTTTCCCCCCCCTATACCAAGTCAGTTCTTTTTTACAGGTTCTTTACAGATTTTTGGACTACTACAGTAAGTTCGACTGGGACAATTACTGTATCAGTTTAAACGGTCCAGTTAATGTAAGATCATTGCCAGAAATTGTTGGTAAGGATAGTGCTTTTCTGACTTTTAGACATCAGATGGCTATTTATCTTTGCTGAAAAACTCTATGAGTAACACAATTGTTGGTTCTGATGTATCTCTGCTGTTGCAGCCGAGGCACCTGACAATGGTGGTGGTGAGTTGTTGCTGTCTGAAGAATTTCTAAGGAGATGTGCGAACATGTATGCCCTTCCTTCAAAGGGATTAGAAACTAATTCAAGAGCCTTCACTCAGAAGTATCTGAACATTGTAGATCCTTTAAAAGATAACAACAATCTGGGGCGCAGTGTAAGCAAGGGTATGGAATTATCCTAACTTGCAAATCTTTTGGTGCCATTATATCTGCTTAGTCATAGGTGGTAGTTGTGCCATAACCAGCACAATATTAGTCATTGTTCTTATGATATCTACTGCATTTTGTTGTTGGTATTTTCAAAATCATGTATCAATTGTATCATGTAGGCAACTTCTTTCGCATAAGGAGTGCTTTTTCGTATGGCGCCCGTAAGCTTGGCCGGATTCTTTTGCTACCAGTAGATATTCATGATGAACTTACGAAATTTTTTGGGAACACATTAGACAGGCATGGCACTGGAGTGAGACCTGACGTGCAGGATTCTCCTCCAGATTTTAGTGCTTATGGGTCACAGCACACCTCGTACCAGTCGAGTACTGTGAAATGCGATGAAGGTAGGAGGGTTTCAGCATTGTCAGCTATAGATCCTGATCTCCATGGGATGCTAAACAACAGGATTAGAGACATTGACATTTCAGGGATGGAAAGAGATCCCCTCATTCTTAATGCAGTTGAGGTAGAAAGGTGCACTGACGAAGCGGGTTATCCCTCTCAAGCAGTTTCGTCAGCCCATAATTTTGAAGATGAAAATGCAGTATTAGGATGTAGTCTGGTTGGTAATGCAAAAGAGTTAGCCTCATCCAGATCTAAATCTACATCTACATCTCTGACTAGCGAATCGGATACACCCAATGTTTTATCTTCCTTAAATGACCAGATAGGCAGTGGAGATGCAGATCAAACAAAGGTAACAAATTCCGGTGCTGTTGAAAACATGGTTCCACATGAGAAATATGGTTTAGTCTATTCATGTTATGACTATGAAGGTGGAATATCATCGGGAGGAAGAGAAGATGTCAGAAGCTCAGAGTATTCAGATAATGGTTACGGATTAGTTGAAGCTGCCGAAACAGATGGAAGTCCTAGAGCTCCCCGTCACTTGTCGGAGCTAACTGGTGATTATGATAGTCATCATAACAGTTTAGTCTGTGCTCAGTGGTACCAAGGGATACCCTTTTGGGGGTCTGCTCATTCCCTTCATCCAGCACCCCCTCAGTTCCGTAACAAGCAGACATGGGATTCGAACTCCCATCAAGGGATGCCTGTGAACCGCATGTTGCCTCATATGAATTCTATTGGTGTTACTCAAGGAGGACCCCAGTTCTTCCCCGCAAAATCTTCCATGACATCTGGTACATCTTTTGGTGCCGAGGAGATGCAGAAGCCTCGAGGAACAGGGACGTTTCTCCCCAATGCTACGGTACACTCGTTTAAGCCTCAGTTGGAATTTTATTTTTCATTTCCGGGGACTACAGCTTGAGGCTAGAGTTCTGTCAATTTTGAGAGGATCTTTTGGCTGCTTCTGTTTGTTACTTATTGAATTGTTTTGCTGATGGGCCACCCTTTACTTCGAATTACTGATGCTTGGAGTCTTGCAGAACTATCGATCTAATAGGGAGAGGTCCTTCCCAGGTAAAGGAAGGAATTCGGCATTTCCAAGTAATGGTAACTATCCAAGGTCTCCCCGTGAGAATGGTTGGGTTGTTCCTCCATCAGAGACTAACTTGTTCGACAATGGAAGTAGTCATGAACTACCACCAAGAAACATCTCAAACTTTCCAGGTCGTGGGATTCCTGCACAGTTAGAAGTATTTCAGAATGGACCACCTACTCCAAGGGGACTCCTCCCCCATTCAAATGGTTTTGTAGTTCCAGAGAAAGTTGAATTTGGGACGTTCGGGAACATGCCATCAGCTTCCCCTACACAGGAATCGAGCAGGCAATTGCCTTCCGGTGGTGCGCTGCAGTATCCTGTCCCTGTAGCAGCAACGCAGAGACCCAGACCATCCTTGACTATTGATACAGAAAAGTATGGAAATCCCCGACAATAAAAGTTTCTTTTGCATGTATGTGGAATGCTGTTTCAGTTTGTGTTCTCCATCTCTTACATTCTCTCTCCGCAGGGTACCAGTACAGTCATACCATATGAAAGATGATGACTTCCCACCTTTGTCCGTTTGAACCGCTTTGGGAGCGGAGGATCTTGTATACAATGACGGAAGCAGGAGCGAGGATGTCAAAATGAACAGAGACAGAAAACCGTAAGAGCTAACTATGCACCGGCTCAAAAACATGAGCTCTCAATCGACTCGAAGCCAATGAACACTGTACTGCTTATGTTCATCTTCATGATTGTAGTGAAAATGGCGTGTGTACATTCTTTTGGTACTTTTTTGCCCGCTCATCCGCCTTCTATCCCCTTGGTGGCTTCTTTGTTGGTGGGATTAGAAAAGAACGGAATCGTTGAGTGATGGTTTTTCGCCCCTTTCCCTTTTGGGTATTTCTCTGCCATCAGCCCCGCCCCTTTCGTGGGTCTTTCTGACCCGTAAAAGAAGGATAAAAAAGTAAACATAGGAAAGTCTGTTTGTTGTTGAACCATTTATACCTGAATTTTGGTTGGCAATTATATCTGTTTTAAAATTTTGTAGATGTGATTATCTCTTACAACTTTTTTTTGTCTTACAATTGTTCCACCAGTTAAAGAAATTTATCAGTGTTATAGCGGAAGCTCATAGCAATTGTAGCTGGTGGTAGTTGACTTTATCTTTTGTGCTTACTGTAGGTCTACAGGTTATTCATATATGTTCTCCTTAAAAGTTGGAGGACTCTCTGTAAATTCTTTGGTTATTTTTGATCAATTAGTATCTAATTTTCAGCTATTACATTTATGTTCAACTAAACTTCCTGCCTGTAATTACAGGTCTCTAATGATTAGAGATGATTATGAAAGTATGAACCCTATGTTGTGCAGAAAGTCTCTGGTTTTGTGGTTGCACTAGTAGGGGAATAAAAATGATAACTCATAACTGTGTCTTTTCAAATGGTCGTTGCAGAACTTCAGACAAACGTCGGCTTTTCAAACTCTTCCCCTCGTAGTTTTCCTTCTCTGGTGTGCTGAAATTGATTTTCACCAACTAGTAAGGAAAAGGGATATGTGCGAATGTGCTCCAAAATCTCTTGATTTTACTCCCAGAATTTTGGCTGCCCGGTCGTCTCATTGCAATATATAAACACTTGTAAATTGCAATGTCCGTGTAGGTAACACTTTGTTGTGATGATAACATTATCCTTGGGTTTATATATCGGAAAGGATAATCTTTTTATTAGAAAAAATACGGATGATTTTGTTTATCTAGTTACTCCCTCCATATCGTTGTATGATTCTGAAGTCAGCTAACCAAGACATTTTACTTTCTCTTTTGCATCTAGCTTCAGAGATCCAACCACCAAGTACAGTGACATCTCCCGTCGTCATCATTAGTCTTGCCGCCTTCATTTGAAAGTCACATTTTATCAACTATCTTGTCGGGGGCGTACATAAAGAGAATGGTTTAATGCTGCAATTGAACTTGCTGGATTAGATAAGCTTTTGTTATTAACAGAAGTTCAACTGTGCGAGGCCATGAGTGTATGCTTCAAAGTCCAAATGGTCGTCTAAGTTCCATTTCCGAGAAACTTGCTTAGAACCATTCAGAAGGTTTTCGCATGTATGTTGAATAAAATTACACACGAGTTTATTTACCTGACAATCTTAGACAGAGAACAGATGGTTCACCCGAAATAGACTTTGTTTAAGGCGTTGTTCGAACCCTTTAATCTGGTAGCGTTACAATCAATCATTATACATACGATCATGATAATATGTGAAAAAACATTTATTAAATAAAAGCGTCCAGCTTAGTTAGGTTGATAAAATTTTGTTTATATTTCACAATGGTTGGATGTAATACAGCTATATTAAAAATGCACCAGCAACATGCCAATAATCTAGACAAATTCCTTTAACCCCTTGAGCCTTCAACTTGGAAATTAGTTCAGTATGTTAGCAAAAAGCAAGACAGGGAAAACAAGAAAGAAAGAATGCAAGAGACCACTGGAATTTTTAATAAAGGTGAACAAGATATCGATCACATTTTCTTAAACCCAACGCATTAAGTAGCTGGGAATCCAATTAAGTATTTATTTCATTTTTCATTCCAAATTAGCTCACTAATACAAGGATGGAACAAGTTGTATGTGAAGAGCAGGAACACAGCCTAGTTAAGAGAAGGTCTCTCCACTGTCTTGTGCCTCCATGTAACTGTATCATTAGATATTGGGTATATTCTTGTATATTTTGTATATATTTACTTACTTGTATTGAGAAGATATTCACCTCTTTTAGAATATCTTCAGACTATGGTTGTAACCCTACTCCTTTATATAGGAGTCTTTGTTATCAATGAAAACACACGGAATTATCCTTCTTGTTTTGTTGCTTAGGTTATCTCGTCTTGTCTTAGGTTATTGAAACCTTCATGGTATCGTGAGTCCGGTAACAATGTCTAGTATTTCAACTTCAACTTCCTCTTCACCAAACAAACAGTCTTCTTTATATGCTCTCGCCTCCAATGATGGACCAGGGACTATCATCACACATGTAGTTTGGTGGGCCCGGAGATGCGTGAAAATTAAGCGAAATGAAAACGGGCCTACAGTAATACCGCAAGTGCACGGTCGTCAGTTGTAGCTCGTGCAAGTACGGGTCGATCCACAGAGACTGGGGGTGTTTGGAGTTTCTAGCTATTTGGGCTCTAAATTGCTATTGGGCTTCTAATTGTGCTTTGGGCTTAGTGGGTTTGTTTGTAATGATGAAATGCTTTAGGCCTTGGGCCTTTGAATGATTTTGGAATGAACTGTGAACTAGGCTTTGGCCTTAAACTTAGGCTTGGGCTCAGTGTAGTGAACTGAGCTTGGGATTAAACCTGGGCTTTTGGTATGATTTGGGCCTTAGCTGGAGCTAGGCTTTTTAGCTATGAACCTGGGCTTTTAGCCTTTGGTTTCAATGAACTGAACTTGGGCTCAGTGTTGAAGTGAGCTTTGGGCTCAGTTGGCTTGTATGAGGATCTGGGCTTGACAGTGACAGGCCTTAGCTTGGAAAGTGAACTGTGAGGTGGGCTTGATAGAGCTATCAGTTTGGTTTTTGAATGAGTCCACAGTGAACTGGACTGAGCTCTTGATGATCAATGCACTTAGGCCACAGTGAGCTTCAATGGACTAATGGGGAGCAAAACAGAGAAAAAAAGAGCAAAAGATAGCAAAAGAAAGAGAATAAAAGAGAACACAGACAGGATGAGGAACAGGGAAGAATAGGGAACAATAACCAAGAGATTAACAATGGCAGTGCAACAAACTAACAATGATCATGGGAAAGAAGCAAACATCAGTGGCAAAAGGATGCAAATTTACAATGGCAAAAGCAAACAGCACAAAGTATTATGAGAAGGTGACAGAACAATGAAACTAAACAAAGAACAATGGAACCAAGGCCTAAGCCAAGGGCAGGGGTGTGAAGAAGACAGTGAAGTAAAAAAAAGGAAGGAAAAAAAAAAAAGCAAAGCCAAGGCAATGGCTTTAGGCATTCATCTAGAGTGGGAAGAGAACCAGCTTGCTCACAGTCACTAGTGAGCACTAGTTTCTCCCCACTGCTCAATCAACTCAATGCTCTAAGGCTCTAACCTAGCATTGACACACAACAGTAAACTAATCCTAACATTTGAGAAGCTAACAGTTGACAAAACAAGAGAGCCTAGGCATACAACTAGAGTGGGAAGAGAACCGGTTTGCTCACAGTCACTAGTGAGCACTAGTTTCTCCCCACTGCTCAATCAATACAATGCCTCAAAGCTAAACTTCTACCACTAACAGTGAACAAAACATGATTAAACACAAAACTAAACCTAAACAGTTGACACTAAAAGTAATTTAAACAAGCTAAAATACATTACACCACTAAAATTAACCTAACAATGATTCATAATAAAGCACTAACAGGGATTCACAGTTAAACATTGAAATTGCACTAAACATGATCAATCAAAAATTAAATTGCAATTAAAAACAAACAGAAATTAAAAGACATAAAATCAAAATTAAAAACAAACAGAAATTGAAATTAACTAAAATTGATTTGAAACTGAAATTGAACATTAACAGAACTTCACAGTCCTGGACACTGGCTAGTCCAGCATGAAAATTACACACACCACAGTCCCCTTTTTATACCCAATTTACATTTTAGGGTTCTTACACCCAATTCCCAAATTTACCCAATTGAACAGTAAAATTAGGTATATGATTTTACCTAATGTAATGGGTCTAATTCGAACCCACATCCCTATTCTAGCTCCTCCATGCCTTCCTAACAGAAAATTAGGGTTTTCTATAAATATCCCCAAAAATTGAGAAATTAGGGTTTTTTTGAAAGTTGAGAAATTTCACCTAATTCTCTGAATTTTTCTTCGACCCATGCTTTATCTTCTTCTTTTGCTCCCTGTTCCGCTGTCAATTTCCGTGTCTAGCTTGAATTGCTTCATCAACTCCACACCCTAGGGTTCAGTGGCGTGAGTGTGGGTTTGATGAAATAATTTTGGCTAGGTGAATAGGTTTTGCAGTATGGGATGATGGGTTTACTGAATTGGAGGTGGTTAGGTGGTTATGGAGTGGAGTAGGTGGCGATGGCGATGGAGGAGAGGATGGGGAGTAGGGCGAGGTGGTAGCAGGTGAGGTATGGTGGTGGTGGTAGGTCTGCAATAGGGTGGAGAAAGAAGGAGGAGGTCGATAGAATGGGAAAGAAGGGGCTGTTGGCTAGGTCATAGGGTTCGGTCACTATGGTGTGTAGCGAGATCATCGAGTTCGATGTTCGGCGAAAGCTGAGCGGGTGGATGGTGGAATTTGGAAGGAATCGAACGGCGTCAAGGTATAGGATTAAGCGACCGTTGGATTGCGAGATACAAACGAATTTAACGGCACCAGATGGAGTTAGGTGTTGTAGTGTTAAGCGGAATAGTATCGAGGTTTGATGCGAAGGCAAAGAAGCGACCGTAGGATGCAGATGCGATCCAATCTGACGGTCGGGAATGGAGGCGGGTATGGATATAGAAAATGGGTTTGGGTAAGGGTTTTGGGCCTTGGGTATGCCAAGCCCATATCTTCTTCAAGAACAATTCTTCCTTCTTGAGTCCATTCCTAGCTTTTTGGACGTGCGCTCCATTCTTTGCGGCTTCCTTGCGTAATTTCTTCCGGCTTTTCACTACTCTTCAGCTCTTTTCTGCTCCGCAAGTCATCCAGACTTTATTTATTACCTAAAAATGCAAAATTAATTAAGAAAAATATTTATTCTTGAAAACAAGGAAAATACAGAATATGGGATAAAATGTAGAATTAATGCACAAAAGATGAGTTAAAATGCCAACAAAAAGGGATAAATATATACATTATTTGGCACTCATCAAATACCCCCAAACCTGAATTTTACTTGTCCTCAAGTAAAACAAAACTAAGGAAATCCTAACTATACCACTGTCGCTGGTCTCTCGAATGCATTTAGCATATGCACTAAGCCTTTTAAACCACTAAGTGTCCCTAGTGGACGAGTTAAGTCTCGTGAAGGTTTGCTTAGAACGTACCTACAAAGTTCTAGGTCAAAATATAAGCTCAGATTCCATCAAATGTGACATATGCAAGTCAGTTTAAGCTCACAGCAAAATGGAGATGTCAATCTAGCTATCAAAGGCACAATCCTAGCACTGATAACAAAAAAAGACATGTGATAAGGGTGTAAAGTGTATCTACACATGTGTAAAGAAAGATCTGAAGTTATGACTACTAATCACCAAGAGATAGTTTCTCAGGCTACGAACCAAGGTCGAAATCTAGCTAGCTGTCCGGACTTTACGAGAATTGTGAATGAGTTGGAGGTATTTCACAATTACTCGCGTTGTACATCAATGGCATACACCCTCCTTGCTTATTACAATGAAACAACAAAAGATGACTCTTTACACGACTCTTATTTACATTGACTACTCTCTTTTATTTTTGGAACAAGAGAGGATGAAATTGATAAATACTTGATTTTTTTGTATTTTTCTGATATTTATTTTATTTATTTTTTTATTTTTTATGAATATATACATCTTTTTTTTTTTTTTTTTTTTTTTTTTTTTTTTTTTTTGAATAAGGAAACACTTTTGATACAAATACAAAAGGAAACAAAAGATTACATGACACTTTGCAAGAGGTAGCCCTTTTTGATGCACCCAGTTAAATTCGATGGTTGTCTTTCTTAATGTAACCTCCACCTTCTATCCCAACCAACCAAAGAACAAGCTAGTCAAGTTTCGTTCAGTATTCTAAAGTGATTGGCAATCGTAACTTCCTATCAAACACCTTGAAGATCGAGGCCATACATGTATTGGTAGATCGTGCGCGTGCAAATTTCTTATCACTATGTGAATTATGCTAGAATCAGGGTGCCTAAATATCTAGACTAAGACTCATAATAATTACATATTTGCACAAGAGTCAACATTTCAAGGTAAATGAGCTCCATTTTTATGTTTTTTTCAATTTTTTAATTTTTTATTTTGATTTTTTCGATTTTTTTCAAAAAGAAGAAGGAGTTCGTTTTCAATTATAGCATATTATCATGGTATCTACTCTATACCCCCAAACCTAAACTAAACATTGTCCTCAATGTTTCAAAATATGGAAAGAATTAAAATGCAACATATGGAAAGGGACATGCTGAGTAGAGTAAAAGGAGAGAGAATACCCGATTTCGGCGCGAAAGCAGAATTAAAACTCCGTTATCCAAGGCAAAACTCCAACATTCGGAGTCACAATGGATGAGCACAAAATATATACAAAAGGAAATTTAACTAACACATTATCTACAAGAAAATTTGGTTTTTAATGGCTTGGACTTTTTGGGAAAAATTTGGTTTTGTCGGGAGACATTTGGCTTTGATGGGAAAAAGAAAAATTTTGGTTTTTTAGGGAAACATTTGGAAAACTTTGGTTTTTATGGGAGAAATTTTTGGTTTTTGAAATTGGGAGCAAGCCCACTGTTGGTCCTCTAATGGAATGGGAGGAAGGCTGCGGCCCACGAAACACTAAGTTTTAATTTTGAAAGTTTAATTTGGCCCAGTTGGTTAAGGCCCGACGTTTGTTTTAAAACTTTGGTTTCAAGGTCCACTCTTGAGTGGAAACAAGCCCACAATCGGTTACAAGCTCAGCTGGGTTTAAACCCAGAGTCCAAAATACAAGTCCAATGAAAGAATTTAAACAAGCCCACAAATTAAACAAACAAGCCCACAAAAATTAATTACAAACCCAACAGAAAATAAGAGAAGCCCAAAAATTGGCTTTAATATTACAAGCCCACAATTAAAAATTGGAAGCCCACAATTCGGGTTCTCTTAAATGGGTTACCTTTTAAGCACAGCCCAGCTGCTCTGATATTGTTGCAAAAACCCAGTTGGGCTTTGGTTCTTTTCCTTGGTGGCGTCCCAGCGGAGGAAAAACAGGTTCAGAACAGCAGGACCAACAGCAAATGAAGTGAAGCAGATGCAGATGCAAATGCTATGCAGTGAAATGCAAAAATAGCTAATAAAACTACAAGAAAAACACAGCACCAATCCCCGGCAGCGGCGCCAAAAACTTGGTGGACCCGGGAAAGTGTATAATTTTTAAGCGAGATAAAAACGGGCCTACAGTAATACCGCAAGTGCACGGTCGTCAGTTGTAGCTCGTGCAAGTACGGGTCGATCCACAGAGACTGGGGGTGTTTGGAGTTTCTAGCTATTTGGGCTCTAAATTGCTATTGGGCTTCTAATTGTGCTTTGGGCTTAGTGGGTTTGTTTGTAATGATGAAATGCTTTAGGCCTTGGGCCTTTGAATGATTTTGGAATGAACTGTGAACTAGGCTTTGGCCTTAAACTTAGGCTTGGGCTCAGTGTAGTGAACTGAGCTTGGGATTAAACCTGGGCTTTTGGTATGATTTGGGCCTTAGCTGGAGCTAGGCTTTTTAGCTATGAACCTGGGCTTTTAGCCTTTGGTTTCAATGAACTGAACTTGGGCTCAGTGTTGAAGTGAGCTTTGGGCTCAGTTGGCTTGTATGAGGATCTGGGCTTGACAGTGACAGGCCTTAGCTTGGAAAGTGAACTGTGAGGTGGGCTTGATAGAGCTATCAGTTTGGTTTTTGAATGAGTCCACAGTGAACTGGACTGAGCTCTTGATGATCAATGCACTTAGGCCACAATGAGCTTCAATGGACTAATGGGGAGCAAAACAGAGAAACTAAAAGAGCAAAAGATAGCAAAAGAAAGAGAATAAAAGAGAACACAGACAGAGATGAGGAACATGGAAGAATAGGGAACAATAACTAAGAGATTAACAATGGCAGTGCAACAAACTAACAATGATCATGGGAAAGAAGCAAACATCAGTGGCAAAAGGATGCAAATTTACAATGGCAAAAGCAAACAGCACAAAGTATTATGAGAAGGTGACAGAACAATGAAACTAAACAAAGAACAATGGAACCAAGGCCTAAGCCAAGGGCAGGGGTGTGAAGAAGACAGTGAAGTAAAAAAAAGGAAGGAAAAAAAAAAAGCAAAGCCAAGGCAATGGCTTTAGGCATTCATCTAGAGTGGGAAGAGAACCAGCTTGCTCACAGTCACTAGTGAGCACTAGTTTCTCCCCACTGCTCAATCAACTCAATGCTCTAAGGCTCTAACCTAGCATTGACACACAACAGTAAACTAATCCTAACATTTGAGAAGCTAACAGTTGACAAAACAAGAGAGCCTAGGCATACAACTAGAGTGGGAAGAGAACCAGTTTGCTCACAGTCACTAGTGAGCACTAGTTTCTCCCCACTGCTCAATCAATACAATGCCTCAAAGCTAAACTTCTACCACTAACAGTGAACAAAACATGATTAAACACAAAACTAAACCTAAACAGTTGACACTAAAAGTAATTTAAACAAGCTAAAATACATTACACCACTAAAATTAACCTAACAATGATTCATACTAAAGCACTAACAGGGATTCACAGTTAAACATTGAAATTGCACTAAACATGATCAATCAAAAATTAAATTGCAATTAAAAACAAACAGAAATTAAAAGACATAAAATCAAAATTAAAAACAAACAGAAATTGAAATTAACTAAAATTGATTTGAAACTGAAATTGAACATTAACAGAACTTCACAGTCCTGGACACTGGCTAGTCCAGCATGAAAATTACACACACCACAGTCCCCTTTTTATACCCAATTTACATTTTAGGGTTCTTACACCCAATTCCCAAATTTACCCAATTGAACAGTAAAATTAGGTATATGATTTTACCTAATGTAATGGGTCTAATTCGAACCCACATCCCTATTCTAGCTCCTCCATGCCTTCCTAACAGAAAATTAGGGTTTTCTATAAATATCCCCAAAAATTGAGAAATTAGGGTTTTTTTGAAAGTTGAGAAATTTCACCTAATTCTCTGAATTTTTCTTCGACCCATGCTTTATCTTCTTCTTTTGCTCCCTGTTCCGCTGTCAATTTCCGTGTCTAGCTTGAATTGCTTCATCAACTCCACACCCTAGGGTTCAGTGGCGTGAGTGTGGGTTTGATGAAATAATTTTGGCTAGGTGAATAGGTTTTGCAGTATGGGATGATGGGTTTACTGAATTGGAGGTGGTTAGGTGGTTATGGAGTAGGTGGTGGCGATGGCAGTGGCGAGGTGGTAGCAGGTGAGGTATGGTGGTGGTGGTAGGTCTGCAAATAGGGTGGAGAAGAAGGAGGAGGTCGATAGAATGGGAAGAAGGGGCTGTTTGGCTAGGTCATAGGGTTCGGTCACTATGGTGTGTAGCGAGATCATCGAGTTCGATGTTCGGCGAAGCTGAGCGGTGGATGGTGGAATTTGGAAGGAATCGAACGACGTCAAGGATACTGGATTAAGCGACCGTTGGATTGCGAGATACAACGAATTTAACGGCACCAGACGGAGTTAGGTGTTGTAGTGTTAAGCGGAAGTATCGAGGTTTGATGCGAAGGCAAAGAAGCGACCGTAGGATGCATATGCGATCCAATCTGACGGTCGGGAATGGAGGCGGGTATGGATATAGAAAATGGGTTTGGGTAAGGGTTTTGGGCCTTGGGTATGCCAAGCCCATATCTTCTTCAAGAACAATTCTTCCTTCTTGAGTCCATTCCTAGCTTTTTGGACGTGCGCTCCATTCTTTGCGGCTTCCTTGCGTAATTTCTTCCGGCTTTTCACTACTCTTTAGCTCTTTTCTGCTCCGCAAGTCATCCAGACTTTATTTATTACCTAAAAATGCAAAATTAATTAAGAAAAATATTTATTCTTGAAAACAAGGAAAATACAGAATATGGGATAAAATGTAGAATTAATGCACAAAAGATGAGTTAAAATGCCAACAAAAAGGGATAAATATATACATTATTTGGCACTCATCATAGTTCTCAAAGGATCAAACTATGAAGAATGGGCTAAAGGGTTTCATATTTCTTTGGGTGCGAAACGCAAGCTGGGATTCATTGATGGTAAACTTTCGAAACCTTCTGATGATTCTTCTGACCTGGATGACTGGTGGACTATAAACTACATGATCGTTGCCTGGATCTTTATCACTATTGATCCAGTTCTTCGTTCCTCAATTTCTTATCGTGACACTGCCTTTGATTTATGGGAAGATATCAGGCTTCGTTTTTCTCTTGGGAATGGAATAAAAAATTTTCAGCTTAAATCTGATGTCGCCTGTTGTAAACAAAAAGATGGAGAGTCTATCCAAGACTATTATGGAGGTTGAAGAAACTCTGGGATGACATCAATGACTTTGATGCCTTACCTTCTTGTAAGTGCTCAGGTTGTACCTGTGATCTTAATCTGACTCTACGTACTCGACGTAACAATGATCAGGTACGTGAATTTTTAATGGGTCTTATACCCTATTATGCTAATGTTCGTTCTAGTATTTTGGGCACCGAACCACTTCCATCTCTGCACACTGTGTATTCTCGTCTCATTCAAGAGGAAGAGGTTCGATCTTATACTCAGCCAAAGGAGGATATTGTTTCTCCAATGGCTTTTCTTGCTCACGGCAATAAGCCACAAGGATCAAAATCGGGAGCTGTTAAAACTCCATTGAAGTGCACCTATTGTGGTCATAATGGACATCTTGAGGATCGCTGTTGGGAGAAGCATGGGTATCCAGATGGTCGCCAACCCAGACGTCCACCTGCAGCTTATCTCAAAACCGAGTCACCAGCTCACCGTAATCAACCAGCAGCTAAGGCAAACGCTGTTGTTGGTGAGATGCAGACTGCAAATCATGTTCGTCTCTCTGGTAAGCGTGGTCACATCTGGATTGTTGACACAGGAGCCTCCAACCATGTTTGTTGTGATGACACTGTGTTTGAATCTTGTTATAATATTAGTCCTCTTCAGGTTGGTCTGCCTAATGGTGTCAGCATACAAGCAACCAAAATTGGCATTGTGCAGTTAAATGATTTTCTTATATTGCACAATGTGCTGTTTGTTCCTCAATTCACATGCAATCTTCTCTCGGTTTCTCAACTTTTATCTTCATCGCATGCTACTCATGCACAGAAGAATAATATAAGTGTTCAATTCACTAACTCTGAATGTGTTATACATGACCATACTTTGAGGACGAGGATTGGTATGGGTAAGCTCATGGATGGGCTGTATTGCTTGATAATGGGGAAACCAGCTCGTGTCAACGTTGTGTTAGAGAAGACTGCAGCAGAATTATGGCACAAACGGCTTGGTCATCCTTTTATCCAAGCTTTGAAGTCTCTACCTCAGATTGGTTGTGTTGATAGTCAGTTAGATTTTCATGCTTGTGATATCTGTCATAGAGCCAAGCAAACTCGTACTTCGTTTCCATTGAGCACTAGTAGGGCAGTTGATTTATTTGAATTAATTCATTGCGACGTTTGGGGGCCTTATCATCCAAATCGTGCCTGTAACTCCAGATATTTTTTAACCATTGTCGATGATTTTTCTAGATGTGTTTGGGTGTATTTGATGAAAACCAAAGATGAGGTACCTACCTTGTTAACAAACTTCTTTGCACTAGTTGACAGACAGTTTATTCGAAAGGTTAAGACTTTCCGCAGTGATAATGGAACCGAGTTCAAAGGTCTTGTCTCTTATTTTCGAAACAACGGCATTATTCATCAAACCTCTGTTGTTAAGACACCACAGCAAAATGCTAGGGTGGAAAGAAAGCATCGTCACATTCTTAATGTTGCTCGTGCGCTACGTTTTCAAGCATCCTTACCAATTGACTTTTGGGGAGAATGTGTTCTTACTGCTGCCTACTTAATTAATCGAACCCCTTCTCGTATTCTTCACTTCAAGACGCCTTATGATCTTCTTTATGGTTCGGCTCCATCTATTCACTCTCTTAGGGTTTTTGGATGTCTTTGTTACGCAAAAAATCTCAATCCTGGTGATAAATTTGGCAGTCGTAGTCGTCGTTGCATATTTCTCGGCTATCCATTTGGAAAGAAGGCCTGGCATTTATTTGATCTTGACACAGGTCATTACTTTCAGTCTCGAGACGTACATTTTATTGAAGATACTTTCCCGTTGGCAGATAATGATGAGCTTCAAAAATTGCACTCACTGTATTCTGATGCGGTCACTGATTCAGTTCCTAGAAATTTGTCTGATGATCATTTTGCAACTGACTACAATAATGCACATGTATCTGGTGGTTCTTCTTCCGCTGCTACTCTCTCGCCTGTTGACACTACACCTCCACAGACTAGTTCTCATGTTCCGTCAGTCTGCTTGGATGATGCACATCACACAGCACACATTGCTGAGAATGATGCACATATTGATTCAATGCCTGCTTCTTCTTCTACTGTGCCTGCGTCTGGTACGGATGTTGTCACTTCTTCTCTCACAGAAGATACGGATGGTCGAGATCATTGTACTACAGTTTCAGATGAGGAACTTGGCCGGGGTAAACGTACAAAATTTGAGAATGTTAGGCACAAGGATTTTGTCCAATGACAGGGTGTTTCAAAGCAGTCTAACACAACCTTGGTTTCCACTGCAGCTTCACCTATACCAGTCAAGTCCTCAGGTACTCCCTATCCTATAACTCATTTTGTGAATTGTGATGCATTTTCTACTGCACATCGTTGTTTTGTTGCAGCTATTTCAACTGATGTTGAACCCAAATCATTCAAAGAGGCACTGGATGATCCAAGATGGCGTCAGGCAATGCAGGATGAGATTGCTGCACTTATTTCCAATGGTACATGGACAATTGAAGATTTTCCTGCCAACAAGTCTGCAATTGGTTGCATGTGGGTTTTTCGCATTAAGCGAAAGTCTGATGGCTCTGTTGAACGTTACAAAGCCAGATTAGTTGTTTTTGGAAATCATCAACAGGAAGGAATTAATTTCACTGAAACTTTTGCTCTCACAGTAAAGATGGTTACTGTGAGAACTCTTCTTGCAGTTGCTGCAATAAATAACTGGGAATTAGTTCAGATGGATGTGCATAATGCTTTTCTTCATGGGGATTTAAATGAAGAAGTCTATATGCGACTTCCTCCTGGTTTTAGTATGGGATTATCTGGCAAAGTTTGTAGACTTCGTAAGTCATTGTATGGTCTACGCCAGGCTCCACGGTGTTGGTATGCTAAGCTAGCAGCTGCTTTGCGTACTTATGGGTTTTCTACTAGTGCTTATGATCATTCGTTATTTCTGTATCGTCATGGGAATATTATCATGTATATTCTTGTATATGTGGATGATCTTGTTATTGCTGGTAACAACACAGATGCTATTCGAAAATTTCAGGAATATCTAGGCAGATGTTTTCACATGAAGAATTTGGGAAAATTAAAATACTTTCTAGGCATTGAGGTAGCTAGAAGTTCCAAAGGAATTTTCCTTTGTCAGCGCAAATATGCTCTAGATATATTGACAGAAACAGGTCTTCTTGGTTCAAAACCAGCTAATATTCCCATGGAAGAAAATCATAGGCTGGCTCTTGCCTCAGACTCGCCTATGACTGATCCTGCTCGTTACAGAAGGCTGGTAGGGAAACTGATCTATCTTAATCTTACACGGCCGGATCTATGTTATTCTGTTCATATTCTTTCCCAGTTTTTACAACATCCAACTCAATCACATTGGGATGCTGCACTTAGAGTTGTGCGTTATTTGAAATCTAGCCCGGGGCAAGGTATTTTACTTCGTGCTGATTCCAAGTTAGTTCTTGATGCTTATTGTGATGCAGATTGGGCTAGTTGTCCACTTAGTCGACGTTCTCTCACGGCACACTTTATCTTTCTCGGGGGTTCTCCTATATCTTGGAAAACAAAGAAACAAACCACAGTTTCTCGTTCGTCAGCCGAAGCAGAATATCGTGCTTTGGATTCCACAACTTGTGAAATCATTTGGTTAAAAGGGTTATTACGGAATTTTGGTGTAGGACATACAAAACCAGTCTCGCTTCACTGTGATAGTCAAGCAGCGTTACATATCGCTAATAATCCCGTCTTTCATGAACGAACAAAGCATATCGAGATTGACTGTCATTTTGTACGTGACGAAATACTTCGAGGTACTATTCGTCCATCCTATATTCATACTACCTCTCAACTAGCTGATATTCTGACTAAAGCCTTGGGACGTCAGCAGTTTCAAACTCTTCTTCTCAAGCTGGGCATTTCGACTCTTCATGCTCCAACTTGAGGGGGGGTATTGGGTATATTCTTGTATATTTTGTATATATTTACTTACTTGTATTGAGAAGATATTCACCTCTTTTAGAATATCTTCAGACTATGGTTGTAACCCTACTCCTTTATATAGGAGTCTTTGTTATCAATGAAAACACACGGAATTATCCTTCTTGTTTTGTTGCTTAGGTTATCTCGTCTTGTCTTAGGTTATTGAAACCTTCATTAGAGCAAAACACATTACGAAAACCAAAAAAGTGAAGTTGAAAATTGGCCCCAGAAAGATCTGTGCATGATTGAAATAAAATTTGACATCCAAACGTGTGGTACAGCAGGTGCCAATACATAATAGTCAACCCTAGCCTACTATAGGAGAAGTATTTGAAACGAAAATGATTTATATATAACGAAGTGTATGCACCGTGTGAGAGGGGATGGAGCCCACTCATGCCTCACCCCTATCCCAATACAGAAAGGATGATCTTTCTACCGTTGGATCTTCTCGGTGCATACACTTCGTTGTGTACGTGGCAAAGCCGTATCCGAAAACAAAAAAAAGCACACATGTCAACATAAGGTTGGGAAGATATAATCAGGGGACCCACCACATTATAATAATGGAATAAGTCGAGGGAGGAGCAAATACTCCAGTGGGGTCCTCAGGAGCATACCTACCACAGTGCTGCACAAAGTGTGTTCACTGTTCAGCCTTATCTAGTTCGATGCTTACCTTTAATGTCGAATCAAATTACACAGAACCGCCCCACATGGCTGCCGAGTGTGCCTGTTTGGTTTAGGTTAGTCATTTTTCTTTCAGTAAAAATCTGTATTTTCCTTGCCAAACAAATTTTATAAAATATAAAAAATTATTAATAAAATCATCGAAAATGCTATTCAAATCCTCTTTTTCACCTCCCTTAAATTTAAACCACACATCTAGATTTAGATTCACATTCGGATTCAAATAAGTTTAGATTGGATGGATTTCAGGAAACATAGTAATTATATAGATCACGTAATTTCTTAAGTTTATTAGTTAATTCATTAGGTCTGTTTGCAAGATACAGAATACATAATTGGTGCATGTGGGTGTAAGATAAGTGTGATTATATTAATTAAAATTGAGCTCTTGTTTTCATATTTTTGAATAACCATGGTTCCAAGATAAGCAGGGACTGATATCTTTGGAGATAATGACTGCCAGTTACCCGGGCGATGTTGAGGAATTCGATCGAAACGTGGTAAGATACTACCGACGTTAAGTCGAAGCATGTCTACGGCCAAATTCACCCATCAAATACCCATCTTGTATTGAGTAGGCAGAATTGTAGCATGCGTAGAATTTTGTTACTTGCCTCTAAACATTTACTTGTTTGGCTCATTCATGCGTAGAATTTTGTTAGAGCAAGGGCTGTGACAACACTCTATTCCTTTTAAATGTAGTCCTTGCTCTTAGTGAATAGTGGGCAATGATAGCTACGAGGGTGTGAGGTGCAAGAGGAGTGCCACAAAAGTTATGATTTTGGCGCCACCAAATTTTCAAACGCCAAGGAGGAGCACATAAGCTTTGAGCAACGATTTTTTCACGAGCACAAAATTAACGTGAACCACAACTCTTGCTATAACCAACTGTTGACAGAGATCCAAAAGAAGAGCTCGAGTCTCAGCAAAGTTGTTAGTACTAGACTTCTAAACTCATGGAATGCAACAGTAGTCTTACTTTCATTGTTACAGATTGCACCACCCACAGCTTCACCATCAGTCCATGACTCCCTAATTCCTCCGTATTTTATTTATGAAAAACGTCGCAATTGGAATAGTCAAACAGAAACTTCAAATGGTTAGGCCCGGCTGGGCCGTACTAAATAAAATAAAATTAAATGATTTTTTGGAAACATGATATTGGGCATACCAAAAACTTTCAAGGCATACAAAGGACTAGTCCTAACTTGGGTGACCTTATAAGGGGTACCCTATGGGTGGTTTAATTACCTATATGCCCTTAAATCCTATAAATTACTAATCTATCTCTAACCTTAATACAAAAATCTATAATCATAAACCTAAAATTAGTTTCAACCCCTTCTTCTTCCTCCTCATCCTCCACAGCTGAACCCACCTTCTCCTTTTTTTTTCATCGTATCATTGCCGAAATTTAATCGTCGATTCGTGAAAATTTAGTCGACGATTAAACTTCATCTATATAATGGTTCGCCGTAAGCCAGTATCTCGTTCTAATCGAGCGATTGAACAACCCATTGAAGAAGAAGAAGATTTAGAGAGTGAAGAAGAAACTCAAAATCAACCACAAAATCAACCGGAAGAAGAGATTGAAGAAGAACCAACTCCAGAAATGAGAATAAGAAGGTTAGTTTTACAAACCCATCTCGTATTTGATGTTTTTGATTGGTTTGATTGATTTAATTCGTCAAAATCATGTTTCTACGGCGGTTACAGGGTATGGTTCGGCGCAAAACAAATCTTAGATGTGCGCCGAGCTGTTCTTGAAACTGAACCCTGAAAGTGCATATGAACGGCTCGGCGTATATCTGAAATCCGTTTTGAGCCGAACTTAGTGACACAAAGACTTATATTTAGGATCGGCTTATTCGATGGTGTTAGTTTTGTGCCGAATATGTTTTGTGAATTTCAGAAATTTTGCATGTGCGTAGGATCGGCTTGTATGGTAGTATTAGTTTTGTGTCGAATAATTGTTGTTTGAATTTCAGAATTTTTGCATGTGCTTAGGATCGGCTTGTATGGTTGTATTAGTTTTGCGCCGAATAAAGGTTTCGATTCATAAGTATAGATTCGACTTTTTCGATAGTATTAGGGTTGCGCCGAATATCATTGTTAAAATTTCATAAATTTTACTAGTGTGTAGGATCGGCTTATTTATATGATATCATGTTGCGCCGAATACATGTTTGAGTTCATAATCATAGACTCGGCTTATTCGACGGTATCGGTTGTGAGCCGAATATATAGGATCGGCTTATAATTGTTTTGTGGTATGAGCCGATCCACTCTCTGTGTAAGCTAATAAAAATTTCAAGACATGATTCAGCTCATATGTGTTATTTCGGGTAAGCCGAGCCATCTTATTTTCTTACAAGTTTTTGGCTTTCCAAATCTCTTTGTTGTTCGAATTAGTCTTATAACATTCATACTTGTGTCAGGAACAATGCAGCTACAAAGAGGAAGAAGATGGAGGTAACACCTTCTACTTCTAAAACTCCCGATCCTAGAGGAGGAGGTAAGAAAAAATTGGGAGCGGGAGGTAAAGGAGGAGTTTTAGAAGAAGAAGCTGAACAAGTAAGAATTGAAAGACAAGAAGAAGGAATAGCTGAAGATGAAGAAGTTGATGATAATCAAGAAGTTCATCAGGAAACACAACCCCAAGGAAAACCCAAGAAAGACAAGAAAGGTAAGAAGGTGGCAGAACCCGAGAAAGAGAAGAACGATGATGATCGACGGATCACTGGTTTACACATTCCTGATGAAGATGACGTAATTACACCTCGATCAGATGGTTTGCCTCATGGTCTTCCGGAAGATGGAGGAAATGTGTTGATTGGTTATGCCGATTCTTGGGCGAAGAAAATTTATGAGACTCCTGATCACAACCGTGCAGTCCGAGTATTGAGACACCAGAGGGCAGCGGAATGGAGTCTTGATGAAGAGGTTCCTGAGGTGATTGCTTTCGTACAACGCAGTGCTTTATGTCCTATCATCAATTATGGACATAAGGAATATGATAGTGTGTCGGCCTCTGCATTTACCGAGCGCTTTTGTCCAGAAACTTACACATTTCAATTACATTTTGGAGAGATGGCAATCACTCCTGATGAGGCTAGTAAGATTACAGGCCTTAAAGCAAGGGGTGTAAGTGTGGATGCTGGTTTTTATGACATGAGTTGGGATGATCTATACAATTTGTACCTGGAATGCCTTGGTTGGGGTTCAATGAAAACTGAGTTGGAGTTTTGTCGATCAGTTAAAGATGTCGATACCGTTTGCATACCAGGTGGCAGAAATAAGAAGAATAAGAAGATCAAGTTGACTAACTTGAAAAGGGAGTTTGATAACACAAAGGAAAGAGTCACACAAGGTTTGTTGATAATGGATCCCGTCAAAGTGAAGCAAACCGGAACTGCCTACTTGCTTTATACTCTTGGTAGAGACATCTTTCCCGACACTACCGGAAACAAGGTAAATGCTAATTATCTCCAATTGGTAAAGAATCTTGAAACTTGTAACAAGTTTGCTTGGGGAACGGCTACGCTCGCTTACCTGCTGGACCAACTTGCCACCGCGTCTAGGTTGACAAGTACAAACATCGGAGGGAACTTCACTTTGCTCCAGGTAACTTTTGGGAGTTCAGAGTATGGTTCGGCTTATAACCATAAAATCTTTTAAGCCGAAGTTTTTACTTACTTGGTTCGTCTTATAATACTTGATCCATATAAGCCGAACAGTTCTCTGAGTTTGCAAACTTTAGTCTTACTTTGATGTTTCCAAGTAAAACTTGTTTCTATCAATTCAATTCCTTTGATTTTTTAATGTGGTTCTTTGGATGTAGGTGTGGATATATGACCATTTCCCAATTTTGAACTTGGCCAAAGTATTTGAGAAAGATGTCGATTATGTTGATACTGAGCCAACTGCATCCCGGTACGCGTACGAGGACTCCAAGAAAAGGAACAAAAAGAAGTTGGTGGCAAGTTTGAGAGAGACGTTAGACTGTCTTGGTGTTGATGATGTCACTTTTCAACCATATGAGAAGGAAGATGAAGAAGATGAAGTTGTTGAAGATGAGGATATGCCGGTAGGTATGTATCATGGGCCATTGTGGTATCCCGGTGGTTATGTTATATACGATCCTAGGCGAGTACTCCGTCAATTAGGATGCGTCCAAAAGGTTCCTTTGTTTGACGAGAAATTCAGGTTGTTACCAAAGAGTGGTAAGGGAACTAAAAGCACCACTTCATCTTGGGAACCAAAGTATGATCCTGATCCCACCGTTGAGTTTTGGAATAATTTAGACAATCACACATTAGATGCGCCCAAGTTAACACCTTTACTTGATGATCCATGTGAAGAGGATCCGGGCTATATGGATTGGTATAACCAAATTTCTCATCCCTTCATTATCAATAAAAAAAGGCAAAAGATAGCTGATAAGGGGAAGGCGAGGCCAATCAAGATCACCAACAAGTCTACTTCCTAAGATGTAGTCAAGGCTTTCAAGATTATGGTAAGAATGACTTCACTTTATACTATTTTCATATATTAGTTATGGTAAAAATGTCTTCAACCTCATGGTTATAAGTTGTTGAAAAATGAAAAAATAGGTTGCCGCGGGTAGGGAGATGTTGAAAAAAATGAAGGCCAAACTTGGTTGCAAAACACCAATGACCGTGGAAGAACAAAAATACCTCATCAACAAGTGGGATGCAATCATCAACAAAGGACAAGGACCCGAGGAACCCGAACAAAAGCCTACCAATAAGAGGTCTCGACAATTTGGTGAAGGTACAAGCCAAGGTGGTGCTACCGTCCAACCCGGTAATGATGCGTCGAAAGATGAAGACCAAGGTGGAAGAAGAGGTGGTCGTGCAACTAAGAAGAGGGGTCGTGGTTAAATGCCCTTTTATGTACACTTTTATGGTACACTTTTTCTTAAGTTTTAAGTACACTTTTATGGTGCACTTTTATGGTACACTTTTTCTTAAGTTTTAAGTACACTTTTATGGTGTTGCAAACACCTTTGCTTTTAGTTCCTGAACTTTGTTTTTAATGGTGCTGGGATTGGGTTATGGACACCTTCAATTTCATGTTTTAATGAATAGCTTAACAGTTATGCGCCGAATTTATAGAGTTCGGCTTATCCTCTAATGTTAGTTACGCGCCGAATCATTTGTCCTTCAGGTTCGGCGCATTCTATAATCACCTTATGTGCCGAACTATAAACATTTACAGGTTTCGGCTTATACGATATCCTCAATATGTGCCTAACCACGAACAATATTTTAACCCAAAAATTAACAAATTCATGTTCGGCTCAGACGATAATCATATTATGTGCCGAACCTTGAACATAATAGGTTTCGGCTGATACGATATTCTCCATATGTGCCGAACCAGTAACAATATTTCAACCCAGAAATTAAAAAATTATGTTCGGCACATACAATTTTGGATATGTAAGCCGAATTAGTAATGATTCTATTCCGGGCTATTCAGGATGTTGTTCGGCTTACTATGAAACTTTCATATAAGCCGAACTAGTGTCTAGCAAAAGGGTTGGAATTGGAAATTATAGGTTCGGCGCATGCAGTAAACAGATTCAGTAAGCCGAACCGTTCATCAATGGTAGATTCGGCTCATAGATGTGAGCCGAACCTCAACCTGTTTCGCCGAACCATGATTCAAAAAACCTAACTTTTGATAATTGAGAGCTATAGAAGTGAGATTAAGTATAGGATATAAGTGTACATGTGTATTAGAAGCATTGGGTTCCTCATCAATGTCTTCATCATCAGGATTTGGCTCATAAATATCATCATCTTGAGTTTGTGTTTGAGTTTGAGCTTGAGTTTGAGTGGGTGTAAAATCATTCTCATAATCTAAGAAATCAGCCATTTGGGAATCATTGGTGTAGTTGATGTGTATTTTCCTATGTTTTTTAGATGATATATGCCACTCCTCATCCTCCATTGAATCAAGAATTAGAATTTTCTCACTTTCTCCTTCTCTTTCTCTTCTTCTTAACCAAACCAAAACTTTGATTTTTTTTCCTCAAATTTTTCATCTAAACAACTCTTATAATTCTGAAAATTATTTTAATCACTAAACAAAATATTTAATCACTAATCAAGATTATTAACACTAATACGTAAAGGGCAGATTTGCCATTAAATTTTTTTTGGGTTAAGGGGTTATCTGATTTTGCTATTTCACAACCTTTTTTTGTCTTCATTCAGTATGCCTTGGAAGATTTTGGTATGCCCAATATTATGGTTCTTTTTTTGGGATCCATTTTTGAGGGACCTTTTAAATGATTGTTCTATCCATCAACCGGTCATAAGGGATGTCCTAATATTAGAGAATGATTTGGTTACCCTTTTCTTGATTAAATTACGTTATTATCCTTATAAATATTTTATTTCATTTTTTTTTTAATTTTGTATTTCATATTGGGATTGGCTAGGATGTTTATATCTTTCTTGTCGAACTTAAATATATCTTTCGTGTAGAAATGTGCTTATGGAATACTCCCTACTAATGCTAAAACTGACAACATTCTTCACTATATGGATCCCATGTGCAAGTTATGCAATTGTGGAGAAGAAACCATGACATATTCATTCTTATTTTGCCCAGTTGCTACCTCTGTCTGGCATCGACTATTGGGACCAAATCATGAAAATTTTGATTTTACCACAAATTTCCTTGATTGGTCCAATTTTGGTTCGCCTCAGACAACCCTAATCCTCTCTACAACAGTGACATTTTTGCCACAACTTGCTGGTACATGTGGAAGGCCAGGTGTGACTTTACATTCAATCACACTGAGCATAATGCTAGACATACTACTCATAGCATCAAACAACATATATGCTCTCATAACAGAATATATCATCCGCGAGATCACATTCTCAACAAGGTCTCTTTCATCCTGAGGACAATATTATGGTGGAAAAAAATAAATTTAAAGAATAAATTTATATGCTCTCATAATAGAATAAATTTAAAGACTTGGAAAAAAAAAAAGACATGCATTTGCCTCATTAAAAACCTTTCCAAGGAAAACTAATAGCGATAAAATCTTGACTAAGGAAAAGAGTGCAACGCGAGATGCCCAAAAAAATATACTCCCTCCGTCCTAATTTAGATGCCAAAATTCGGGATTTTTTTTTGTCCTAGAATACTTGCTATACTCCATATTTTTCCACCTTTTATCCTGATTTGCCCCTAACTTGGAATCATGCCATGACATGGAGAATTGTGTATTTCAATTTTCAAGACACACTCTTAAATACTTTTCTCTATATATTTTCTTCTAATTTGAATTTTTCCAACTAAACAACAAAAACCTAGACATCTAAAAACTGGGAACATTAAATACTAACCTAGGGTAATTATGGGAAAAAACTATTCTCTTTGTGTTTCTTAATCTTTGTGCAAAATCCAATTTTGGCATCTAAGCTAGGACGGAGGGAGTACATCGTTATGATTGAAGGAGAACCTCGATCAACTAACCAAAAACCATGTCAGAAAAGAAAATCTAAAAACATGTAAAATAAAATGTCTTCTTTGTTCGTAAGGGAATTCCTATCAGTATTGGCAACAGATTATTTGTCAAGCCAGATGAAGGAAGAAATTCAGTTCCCCACTATGGTAAAACTTACTAAACGACACAAAATTTAACATGCAACAAAAGTTGAATCGCCAACGGGTACTTTCTCAACGACTATCCTTTATTCAATATAATTTTTCCACTATTTTTTTCTCTTAACACAAATCATTTTTCTCTCTATTATAGCACCAAAAGGGTTCATATTTATGAAATCGGAATCTAGGACGATAGCCAGTGAGCAAAGGGCCAGAGCATATCCAAAGTTCCAATCGGTTGGATCAATCTGATTTTTCTGACCACACTTCTGATTTTGATTCTTTTGAAGAGGAATGGAGGTTAATACGGATGCGTACGGAGAAGAGCAAGAAAATTATTTGGAGATTCTGCGACAGTTAAATAAAGAGTTTGTCCTGGAAGGCGCCGAAACACTATGCTACAATTACATTCAGGGATAATACGTAGGCATTAAGAACTAAAACAAGTTTTCATAAGAAGATAGACGTGGCGAGGGTGACACTTTTACCATGAGAAGCTGATGCATGTTTAATTTGTTTCTGGAAGTGTGTATTCTGATAAAAATTTCAGTATTGATTCTGCATGGGCTACAACTTGCTTCAAAGGATTGTTACCGAGCTTTATCATGTACAACTTTTTAAATTATTAGTGTGACACACGAAATATAATGGGATTTAGTCTCGAATAAAAGAGGACTGCATCCGTATGAATATTATGTTATCGGATATACCATCAATTTATATTGATAGTAGCATTTGTGCGGAAAAAAATAAATGCATTCAAATATTTATCAGTGTGTCGTGAAACAGTAGTCATCCATTTTGGGTATGAAAACCGACTAAGATATGTGTTGATCGAACTCTTAAGGAAAATGCGGAATAGGGTTTCCCAAGGATGCTAGGTAGTTTTGATTAAATGTATTTAGCATTACAAGGATGTCCTCTTGAGGGGAAAGTCAGTATACGGGTTATTGCCCACAACCAACTTTAATTTTTTGAGTTTCAGCTATTTATGATTGTCGGATTTGGCATGCTTTTTCTCAACTTTTGGGCTCACAAAATGACATTAATGTTTTGCATATATCATGATTGTTTGCAGATATAAAGTAGTTTGATAATCAACGGTCATAACTACACACAAGGGTATTATCTGGCAGACAATATCTATCCAAAATAGTCTACTTTAGGTTAAGCCTACATTCAGACTGACGAGGACTCAACTTAAAGGATAAGAATTATGTTGACACGCAACCAAAGTAGTTAATATCGTGTATCAGTATCGTATCGGTAAGGTGTTATGCACCTAGAGAAATGTTTATATCAGGTTTTTATCAGCGGTGCACAATTAACTTTGTAATTTTGATAATTTATAGGTAGATATGCATTATATTACTCATAATTTTAATGGAATATATTTATAACGTAAAAACATCAATTAAACTAGTTTCACTTGATAACCTAACATCAACATAGAATTTGTGTGGGAAGAAAAATTAAATCAAAATAACAAAACAAAACATTGTTGATAGATGCATTTATATCCTTGCCGATATTATCGGCCGATACTGCGAACGATATATCGGTTTGATACGACTAATATGGTCGATATAATTGGAATATCATATATCACCGATATTTTGTGTATCTTATAGGTTAAAGGGCGATACACAATAAATTCATATATTATTGGATGGTACGACCGATATATTAAGTACGTTGCACACAACAATAACTTTGAGGAAGGATGTCTATCGTGCATTTCGAATTTTAAAAATGAAGTTTCGTATAACTTGTGGGCGATATTGTTTTTATGATCTTCAAGAAATGAACAAAATTATGTTCACTTGCAAAACTTTGCATCACATGGTCCTCGAGGAAACCTCGCGTAATCCTAGCTGGACTAGTTATTCACATAAAAATGTGGCCGATGATCTTGCATAACAAGTATCCTTATTTTGACAAACTGGTAAGAATCTCAACGTTTTATAAAATGAAAGTAGCAACACCACATATTCCTAACTAAGAAATGGAAGAAACCTTCCAAGTCGATATGAAATCTAGATCATTAAAAAAACTTAATTGTGCTAGGGACTTTGCCATCACGCGGAAGCTTTAACAAGAAGTCGCCTGCAAAGCAACGCTCCCTTTTTTTCTTTATAATAATAAATTCATCTTCAGGAGCTCAGGTTTATCCAAGTTTTCCAACATAGAGTCTTAGGCCCATTTCTTTTACGTTCCTCCCTCTTTTCGCATATTTTTGTGACACGAACAAATCCCTTTATAAAAGGTGCAACAGGTTTTAACTTGTCCAAAATTTCTTTCGACTTCTTTTGTTCCATGTTATAGTAGCAAAACCTAATTTGGCGGGAATGAGTTACTTGATCGATATCCATGTTGTCAACCACCATTTCAAGTTTATTTACTCCCCCTAAACTGGCTGCCTTCACCACCTTATTTTCCCCTAATAACTCATGCAACAAGTTAGAAATGCAAAAAGGAGTCAACCCGAAACTGTAGGCAAAGCACTGACCTGTAGCTGGGCGAAGACACACTCTATATCCAGCTTTCTTCCATTTGGTGGAGTACAAGCCATCAGATGTCCCTTGAATAAAATCTTCCGGAGGAGGCACCCTGTAAACAAGTACTTATTTAAGAATATGGCATCCATCTATTGGAAATCGAAGAGAAGGCTCTAGACCATTTAAGTGCTTATACAAATTTGGTATATATTGATACCCTGGTGGAAGCTTAGCCCAGTCACGAATCTCCTCATTAACGAACATTGTAATCCCCTATGGTTTAACTTTTCTTCTGTATATTCTAAAAGATGAATATATTAAAAAATTCCAGGTTATCCATGAGCGAAAAAAATAAGATTAAACGACCTCGCATGCGTTGCTATCTCAAGCATGTTTGTCAATGTTAGTGATCAAAACTATGAGTCTTGATTTCTAGTCTACACATCTAAGTCTCGGACTAGGATAGAAAAGTGTAGTTGAGCTCAAGGACTTCATGGAGATTCATCATACAACGATGAAGATCTACTCAAGGAACCGTGGAACTTCATCAACAAAAAGGTATGTGGAGACTTGAACTTATCTATCACTCAAAAGTATATCTCTTCTATCTCCTACTTCTTATGAGACAAAAGTCGTATGCTATATAGACTAGATCATACACATTTGATATTTCGAGCCGAGTATATCTCGTCTATCTATATATCAAAATCATGTGTTGGTAAAGCGTTTCGCTTTGATCGGGTTTATCTACACCTAATGACGAAAGTCATAATGTTTCAATCCCTTTGAAAATCGCTTTGACGAGAAATAGTGTAACAACTATATAACGTCCTCTAAGAATGTTTCAATGGTTGGAATGAGAGTTTAGGTCTATATAACCAATGATGGATATAAGCATTGTGTGGAAACACATATGTGCATAAGTCCTATTCCTTAATCAGAAGTTTGCGAACTTTGTTAATTGAGAGAAACCGGAGGAATTGGCTTTGCCAAGTCCGCAAACTCTGTTTGCAAACTCAGTCCGCGAAATGACGGAAGTTCTCTTGCCGAGAATTTCTGCTGGGATTTTTCAAAAACTCGTTTGCGTGTTTAGTCCGCGAAATCAGTCCGCGAACCTAGTCTACGAACTGGCGGAAGTCTCATTGCCGAGATTTTCTGCTGAGTTTGGAAAACTCTGCCGGTTGTCTTAAGTCCGCAAACTTGTTTTCGTACTTGAGTGGGTTATGATCTAAAGATGTGCTCTGAACATGAAACTTAAATTACTAAGGAATGCAGTATGCAAACCGTGGCTATAAAGTTCATGAGCCGATTCAATCGAATCGAATCATCTTTGTTTCAATTGTGTCTTGTGTTGTTACATAAGATCTCATAGCAATTGAACAACTCTCTAACTAGTTCATTTGAGTCAATTGAACTAGTTATGGTGAAGAAGAACAAGGTTAATATGAAATGCTCATATGGTTGACCTTTTGGGTTACTATGTTGAACCAACATACACGTACACGTTTGGGTACGGTTTTCACAAACCCAGTAAACATATATCTCAAGTGTGTGTGACAAGCTAAGTTTTCGATCTAACGGTTGAGAAATATTAGCTTGAATCTAAATCAGGTTTTCATATAACGGTGAATATTGATTGCTTTGTAACTAAGGAAAAACCCTGATTTGAAGACTATATATAGGAGACATCTAGCATTGGGAAAAACTAATCCCCACACGTCTGTATGATACTAGTGCGCTCGTTAGAGTCGATTCTCCTCTAACCTTTGGTTTTCTTCTCTAAAACCAGGTTAACGACTTAAAGACTTCATTGGGATTGTGAATCCAGACCGATACTACTTGTATCGTAGTCGTGTGATCTGATCTTGCATCTTCTATCGTACGAGTATAATCTTTGATTGGCTTGAGATCGTGAGAGTTCTCCGATAGGCAAGATAAAGAAGTCACAAACATCTTCGTCTCACTGTTTGTGATTCCTCGACGTCCTCTTGTGTATTCAAGTAAGACTGTTGAGAGGTGATTGATTAATCTAGGCTGTTCATCGGGAATATAAGACCGGATTATCAATTGGTTCCTGTTCACCTTGATTTCATATCTTAAGACGGAACAAAAACCTAGGGTTTTTCTGTGGGAGACAAATTTATCCCTTGATAGACTTTTCTGTGTGAGACAGATTTGTTTATTATCAAGTCTGCGATTTTGGGTTGCAACAACTCTTAGTTGTGGGTGAGATCAGCTAAGGGAATCAAGTGCGCAGTATCCTGCTGGGATCAGAGGCGTAGGGAATACAACTGTACCTTGGATCAGTGGGATACTGATTGGGGTTCAACTATAGTCCAGTCCGAAGTTAGCTTGGAGTAGGCTAGTGTCTGTAGCGGCTTAATACAGTGTGTATTCAATCTGGACTAGGTCCCGGGGTTTTTCTGCATTTGCGGTTTCCTCGTTAACAAAACTTCTGGTGTATGTGTTATTTCTTTTCCGCATTATATTTTTTATATAATTGAAATAATACAGGTTGTGCGTTAAAGATCATCAATTGGAAATCCGACCTTTAGTTGTTGATTGATATTGATTGATCCTTAGACATTGGTCTTTGGTACCGTCCAAGTTATGTCTCTTTGATAAAGACTCGCAGATTTCCATTTGCTTGAGTAAAGATCAAATCGAGATATTCAGATATAAATTCTTTGATATATCTTTTTATTGATTGAGTCTAACTGTCTAGTTGATTCTCATAAAAAGTATATTGGAGTTTGTCCATACAGATTGCTAAGCGAAATATTGGGTGGTGTAGTTAGACCCACGCTTTTCACGATGGTTTTTATCGACCTACCAACAAGTATGTTGATGCGTCAATTTATAAGCTTTTTCCCGATTGTGTTTTTAGTGTTAGTATCATTATAATATAAAGTTAAAAATCTCGATGAGTATGTGTAAAAATTGCACTGAAAACAAATTAACAATTGTAGACGCTAAAATAATCAACTGAATTATCTATATCGGTAGTGACGGATTTGCACAAGGTCTAATTAAGGAATCATCAAAGGTTTGTTACTTGTCGATAACTAACCTATGTTTGAATAATTATTTTTCAGGGACTCATTTGAAAATAATTTATAATGAGAAAAATTATTTTTATAGAATGCCCAAACTTATACAAAAAAGAAAAATCATATGCGACAAAAGTGTTCATATTCATAAAACTAGAGTCATGTCATACATGAAAAAAAAATGTAAAAAACAATATTCATCTGCAAGTATGCAAAATGCAAGTTCATATCTTGATACAACATGCGTGTTTACCGTTCATATCTTGCTAATGAACACATGATAAATATATTATGATAATTTGAATACATTATCGTGTTTGGTCATGATTCCTTTTCACAATTATATATTTACAAATAAACATTGGTAAATGACTATATGGAAAAAGGCGGATTAACGTAAATCGAGCAGTTTAAATGTTATTGAATTATGCTTTTCATTGGCTAGTATAATTATGATAAGTAAGTCTTTCTACTAAGTATGTCTGTCACTTTTTTCAACTTCTTTATTAGTATATTTTCTTTTATTTTATGGATCAATTGTTTCTGATGGTTTTATATTTAAGAATTGTCGTTAAACTTGCATCCATGACTAACTGAACCATGCATTTTCATTGATAAAGTAGTGCCCAAAACATCAATACCTCTCCTCAATAATCCGATTCAACTTTTCCCTTTTCTCCTTGAAAATGATGATTGCTTGACGCCATTGAATACACAGTATAACTCTAAAACAATCAAATACATATAATCATTTTGTAAGTTGACGTAGCTCCTGATCTCATCTTGTCATGGGAGTCCAATTTCGTAGTGTATTTTTGATTTCAGTGACAAAACAAAATCAATGTGAACAAGAAAGTCCACATTGTCATAATATTTAAAGATATTACCTAACTCAAAATTGTAAATCTCATTGTTCTTTGCCCTAAACATATTTATACCAAGAAAGGCATCTCAGGAGGACTTGAAATAGATAATACCCTAAGTATCATGCAGTTCGGACCACTATAAAAATTATTGAAATAAACTTCATTTGTTGGTTTAAAAAAAACCCCAAACCTTTTAGGGTTACCTATCTTGGCATTAATATCCATGAAAACTTCATTCTTCCATATCCCAAATATAGTCTCATCAGATGTGACCGTTACTTCCATGGTTGAAGGTTTTTCAAGAATTGAAATTTCCAATTCGTACTTAATATACAAAATGATTTTAGATAAAATACGTATCTTACAAACCTTTGACAACATTATATTTTCTTTGTTTTCTTCTCTTTTCTTGATAACTTTCCTTCTTTATTCATTGCGTCATATTCGTTCTTATCCATTATTTTCATCCTAGACATTACGTAGCGAATGATTTGCTCAGATTTCTTTAGAAAAAAAAAAGTACAAAACCTACTATTACCCTATACAAAAAAAAGGGAAGAAGAAAAGACGAATTGTTTAGAAATTAGAATGTTTTCTTGAAACAACAGAGAGTAAGAGACAAACAAACAAAGTTATTAGTAATGTAACGATAACTCCAACACTGGATACTTATTTGTGTAAATGATTTGGGTTAGAAAGGTTTGAAAAATAAGAGGTAACCTTATTTCACACAGAAAATTTCAAGTACCGAATTACACTTTTGTATCTAGTTATAACCTCCCAAAGACTTCTGTTAGTTTTTTTCGCCTGTGTAAATAGTATATGGCGTCAATTCACCCGTAGTTTTTTCACTGATTCCTTCTTCTTTTTAAAAAAAAAAATCTCTGATCCTATCAATTTTTGAACTTTCAAACATGTCTTACTTTTAAGAAAAATACCATGGTCGGCTCTCTTATCCTCTCTCGGCAGTTTTGATCATAATGATACAGTGCTTTAACTATTATGTTCTGCAAATTACTTTAGATTTAAGTTTTTGAATGTTTTACTTTGGAGGGTTACGTTTTTGTTTCATTAGATTAGATTTCGATAACAATCTTATATTTTCTCTTTTTTGATCAATTAAAATGTTTCACTATGACATAAAAAGTTGAGAATTTGAGTCTGATTTTCGAATTCAACTCACTCTTACGAGATCTAATTTATCGTTTCTTGCTTTTGTATTCCTTATCTATTTGTTTTTTACTCATTGTTTCACTAAATACTCATTTCTTACCGTGTGCTCCTCCCCATCTCGTCAAATTTGTAATGTTCAAAGTTGTTTACTTCAGATTGTTATGCAATAATATTGGTTGTCTTAGCTAAGAATTTTGTATATGCTATTGTAAATTTAAGCTTAACTGAAGTTAATCGACTGATACAAAGTCTTGATTAATTAGTGTCCATTATCATGAAATTGATAATAAAAGGTAATTTTGTATGTCGAAAGACAGATTGTGTTGCCCTCATTATCCCGTTTTATTTAATTAGACATATATTGAGGTTTTTGTTCTGCAATATATTTATCCATGTGTTAGAGCATAGCTCAGTTGAACTCACCAGCATTGGTATGTCAAGTTTGGTTATCATATTTTGGTATCAAAATTCATCTAGAGTCGCTTGATTAAATAGTAGAGTCAACTTCGTTTAGGTTAGACTAGAAAGTCTAGTAATGTTGAGACATATAACTATTACTCCAAAGACCTGAAAAATGTGAAGAAGTAACGAACTACAACAACGACATCATCCTTCTACTTGAGGTTAGTAATACTGACTTGAACTTGTTTCATTCCTAACGTATCTTTCAAGTCATGCATATTGAAAACATAATTGCCAGGCTGTATATACTGTATATATTGTATATTATACTCTAGTGATGTGACATGATCATAATAGTATGATCATATATAGTATTAAGGAATTAGACTACGAAGTATAACACTTAACTTTTGAACTTCGTAGATATGACATCGACATAATCTTGTATATAGTGTTATGATTATGTGTATGGGTTATGGTGAAGATTTCATCCTAAGAAACAATGTTTTACATTTGTTTATAGAAAGTACATTCATGAACTTGTTTTTTGAATCGAAAGGGAAATCAATAGGCTTATTGGTCCGGCTATTCATTGCATATCTTTGGATGACCAATATGTGTGAGTTGGTAGAACCGATCTTAACTCAGGTTATGTATCTTGGTATAGCTAATCACAATGCCTAGACTTATGATTTGGTATGACCAGTCTTGGTAATTGGTGTAACCGATCCTAAGTAATCACCATGTGATGATATGATCGATCCTTGTAATTGGTGTGACCGATCCTAGTAATTAGTGTGACCGATCATAAGTGTTGTGTGATCGATCCTTGTAATTGGTTTAACCAGTCCTGGTAACTGGTGTGACAGATCACAAGTAGATACCATGTGTAGATGGAACCGATTCCAAGATGCAAATCCATGTAAATACATATTAAGGATTTGCAGTGTAAAGATTTCAACATACTTTGAACACGAGCAGTAACTCTTATCATTTATTGTTCAAAGATATTCCTTGGTACTCAAGGTGATCATGTGCCGAAATAAATTAAAAATCTTTTAATTAAGGTTTTTAGTTTTATATGCTTTAATTACCAGATATTAATGCATAGCTCTAGAGAATAAAAACTAGTAATGTGCATTTACTAATTGGAGATTTCAGAAATATTGGATCAACATTTATTGGAATTATGAAAACCGAATTTTGCCATTCATTGCATATCTTGAGAATATTTTCGGTTTTGGAAATTCCTTGGTGTCCAAACATCCTTGGTCTATAAATACCTAAGTTTACATTTCTAGCAAACTATCCTAAGTGCCAGAAAACTTCATTTCTTGTTGTTTCTGGTGGAGCCTTCTATTCAGGGAGGAAAGATCCTAATTAGGTGAAATCTCTTATGACCGCTCGTTTAAAGACTTCTGTGGGATCAAGAAGCTCTACGAGTACCGTTGGTGGGAAACTAGATAATTGCAGTGTTATTATTTTTCGATTTTATTTGATTGAATAATGGTTGTTGAAACTTTGATTGCACCTAGTTTGTTTATTCTTGAGAATCTTCTCTTTTGATATAGGATTCACTCAGACTAGATCAAAGTATCGACGGGATCTTTAGAACTGTTGTTAGATCTAAAGAAATCTTGTGATGATCCATTGTTAACAGACCGTTCTGTGCGTGATTGATCACAAGAGATTCAAGTGGTGTTGTGCAGGTTTTGAAGATAAAAGAAGATCCGAAGACGAAAAAGAATTCTTATTAGTTTTCGTATCTTGTGGATTTAATGCACAAACCTTGATCGGTTGGGATCCAAATAGAATCAATTTATCTTTGATAGATCTGATTGATTAGTTACGTGAGATCGACATTCTCTATATTTGTCTTTGAGATCTATATTGATTGAGTGCGAATCTATACTTGAATATTTCGGTAGTTAAAGTTAGATTTATCTAACCATACAAAGGAGTTTATTAGATTAAACGGAAGAGCCTTTGTCAATGACTCATCTATATCTTTAGCAAGATTGATTAGAGTGGTTACCAAACAGGTTTTTCCTTTTCTATTTGGAATACGATCCAAAGGACTTGCTATTCACGTGCGTGACTCTAGAAGTTGAAGGCCCAGGGATACTGATGGAACTAAGTATCTAGGGGTAGTCTGCTTGGTCTCAACTATACGAAGTTGGTACTGGATTTTGTATAGCGGCTTAATTCTGAGAGTATTCAAAACTGAACTAGGTCCCGGGGTTTTTCTGCATTTGTCGTTTCCTCGTTAACAAAATCTTGTTGTGTCATTTACTTTTCTATTCCGAAATTATATTTGTTTTTATTATAATTAAAAGTGAATTACACTTTCACGTTTACCCCGCAATACTTGATAGTGATCCTATAGAGTTTGGTTATTGCCGAACCTATTATCAAGTAACACACTTTGTTGTTGTATTGTCTCGATCTTGTATCCATAGTCAATCACACAAGTTATCTTGTTGTTGTATCTCGATCTCGTATCCATAGAACATCACACGAAGTGTGAACCTAATTGTCGTATTGTCTCGACTTTGTCCATAGACTATCACATTCAGTAGACGACTTATAAGTTGATAAATAAAAGATTGTGGTGTATTTGGGTACCCTCGTCTTTTCACCATGATACTGGAAAAGGATTATTCAACTAAGTACCTCTTACTGTCTTATATCTCTCTTAATTGTTGTTTGACTTGTGTATGAGCTGACTTTCAATGCTACCTAAATTGGTACTTTTTGTTAGAGCATTGCTCGGTTGAACCCACCAAACGTTGGCATGTCAAAGTTGGTTGTCATATTATTGTTTCAAAACACATAAGTCGCTTGATTATATTACTAGAGTCAACTTTGTTAGGTTAGATCAGGAAGTCTATAAATATTGAGACATTTAAATGTTACTCTGAAGACCTGAAGATTCCGAAGACATATCGACAATGATGATAACATCATCCTTCCACTTGAGATTAGTAATACATGACTTGACTTGTTTCCATTTTTATATCGCAAAATTTCAAGTCCTTTTTGATTGAAAACATAACATGCAAAGTTATTGTTGATGGTGGATTTTCGACAAAGGCTAAAATCGTAAAATCATGATCTTGCATATTTCTGACACGGCATCAGACACGTATATGAAACTCATATTTTAGGATTCGTGAAAGCTCATTTCACAATCTATGATCGAGTGTACACCCTCTTAGAGCACGCATGAATATGTGATTCGTAAAGCCTCTCAACTGAGCTTTTGATACTTCGCATATTTCATCAATACTTATATATAGGAATCGATAATGATTGGACGAATCCTATACATATTGCATGCTATTATAGAGCGTTAACGTCTTCAGGATGTCAATGTTCCCTGACTATACATAACTAATATTCAGAACGATTATGATGTCTCTATTATCTCATACCTCGATTCTCGAATAAACGCTCCTAGACATATTGCATGCTAGTATAGAGAAATTCATAGATTAATTCTAGCACAACATTCGTCAATTGAATTCCTAGAAAATAATCTATTTCATCTCATTACTCCGTTTTCATAGCTTATTCTCAGCGGAATTCCATGAATTAGTAATAGATATTCTCTTTTCGGGCGTTTAAGCCAGCACCGAGTAAGCCCCGAGAAAATGGTGCGAGTGTACTTAAAAATAATGAACGAACGAGCGCCCAAATATGCATGACTGAGCACCCAAATGCATAAACGAGCATTCAAAAATATGGACGAATGAGGAAACCTAAGCAAAATAGGGAAGAAAAAATAATAATAAAAATAAAAGAGAGGTGCGTACGGGACCGAGCCCACCGGTCGGCTGGTCATGCCACCATGGCAGGTCTCACGCCTCCCCTTTTATTTTTAAATCTTATTTTATTATTTTCCTTGTCTCACGAAAACTCCTTGTTTGAGCAAACTTCCTCGTCTGAGCAAAACTTTTAATTTTTTTCCATATTTCCTCACACAATGAAAAATAATAACATAAAATAGGGAAGAGCGTCACGAGACCGGGCCTATTATACGTACGGCCATGCCCTAGCCATGGCCGGTACCACAACTAACCAATTCCTTATTTTATTATTATTCTTCCTTCATCTCATGAAATTCCCTCGTTTGAGCAAAAACCTAAATTTTCCATATTTCTCCAATTTTGCTCAAACTATCAAAATGCCAAAAAGTCAAATGGTCAAACGACCATCCGGGATTCTCACGACAAATAATATTATTTACTTTAATATTCTCAAAATATTGGTCGCACGAGCAAAGTTATGCTTGTTCATTCAAGCAAAATCGAGAGTTTCAGTCAAGATCAAACTCTTTTGAAAATCTAAAATATTGCTCGACCGCGCACCAGAAAATACCAAAATTCTCAGAATTGAGTAACGGGAAATATGGTGACATGAACATGGCACCTTGACCGTCCAAGGTCGTCCCTTTGGCTTTCCGAAGCCGGTCCCACACCCTATCATAATTTTGAACAAATTAATCTTCCATAATTCATATTTGGTTCAAACTCTTTCCAAACAACTTGGAATTTGATCAATCGACCACCAGTTGGTCCCATAAGCACCAGGGCCGGTTTCATACCCCTTGGTCGGTCCCTCCTCTCTCCATAATTAGGTTTTACCACCTAATGATCAGACGAGCAATATTTTAATAATGATTAAATGAGCATTTAATCTTCCTGTCACCAACTGGTCTACAAAGGACTTTGGTGCATGCTCACTCGAGCACTTGGGCGCTACATGTTCGTCCCATCACCCCATGTATCTGGTCCCTCTCTCATTCATTTGGTTGATTTTCAGTAAATCATGAATTGATGAACAATCGATCAAAATTAGGGTTTCAAGCGAAATGTTCTGCAAACCATAATTCTGAGCAAGATCAAACACTAATAATTTGAAGCTGATCCAACAATCAATATCTTGATTAATTATATAATATTCGTTCCAACTACTAGTATTTTTAGTTAATATTTTATTTGGTCCTGTGACCAATAATTCATGAATCGAGCAATATTGCTCAAACTGCAATATTTGCTCAAATGAACAATATTAACTTAAACTAGCAATATTTACTTTGCTCATCTATCAACACTCAATTGCTTAAGATAGCAAAATACACGATCAACTGGTTTCAGAACTCATTGATTCAACTATCAATTGCTCGACCGAGCAATATTTCTCATGATTGATGTAACTATCAAAATTCGAGAATTCTATTGATCCAGCAATCAATATCTAATTTATATTTAATGTTTGGTCCTTCTGCCAGCATTTTTGTTCGACTAAGCAACATGCTTCGAATGAACGACCATCCAATATTTCTGCTTCCTACTTTATCATTCAATCATTCATGATATATTATATCAGAAATGAGCATTCTGTACAAATTCAACAATATCTTTGATTCCTGTCGAATACTCAACATATCAAAATAAGTCCTTGATCGAGAAATCTTATCGGACGCTTGATCAAAATATCATTATTACTTTGAATGGTGAAATGATATATCACAATTCATCAAGACTCAACGTCTTTCCATTATGGTGTCCCAACATACACCTTATGCTCGATCCATGAGTCTCAGAGAATTACCACATTCGTTCATTATGCTCGACTTATCAAGGCTAAAACTCATCTTCTAGTCAAGTCAACAACTGACTAATTAAATACACGTCTTCCTTGCAGACTCCACATTCGTGAGACATCAATCACGTCACATGGGGGATAATCACTAGGGTTTTGGTCTGGCGGCCTACGACACGTGTGTACACCCACGATAAAAAATGTGTGTAAGTCGTGCAAGCGGTTGAGGAAGTTAGTAAAGTAGTGAATAGACAATCAACCAAGTCTCCGCATGACATGGAACTAGTTTAACCACGATTTCCCACTTTCCCACTCTTTCACTCCAGCAACCATCACATTTACTAGGATCAACGTGTCTACTACTCTTGCTATATATATATAAGTTTCTAAATCCACGATTGAACAACAACAATTTTGACCAACATGAAATTATCTCTCAATTGATCAAAACTTATCTCAGAACTCGATAGTCCACAAAAACTTGCAGAAATCGTCAACACATCCACAATTCTTGATCATCATTGATCTCACACACACTTCTCAGCTTCCCTCCTACAGATCGACCCTCATCCCTCTTTGTGACCGAATTGACTATGGAATGACCATTTTCTTAGTTTAGGCCGGAGTCTTACAAATTGATCTCTCGAACTTAAAGCACTCCCGTGCAGTGCATCTGTTTGAAAAAGGTTTAGGCAATTTGCTTAGTTGAGGAGTCTCCATCCACACGCTCAAGTCTCCACTTTCCTAAAAGCCAGCAAATCGTTTTGCCCCATCAACAATTATATATATATATGAAACTCTAGTATAATAGACTTGATCTTCATATTGTGATCAAAGTGTCAATGAACAATATATATATCAATAGTGATAAGTGCTTTATATTGGTATATTGAATTACGAAGTATAATACTTATCGTTTGAACTACGTAATTCCGACATCGACGTAATCTTTGTAACTCGTTACTAGATTTTGTAGTGAACATAAGTTTCATTTCATACCTAGAAAACTGTGTCTAATTACACGAGTTTAAGGAAGTAGACGTACAAACTTGTTTCGTTGTCAAAGGAAATCAAAATGATTGATGGTCCGGTTTTCATTGAAGATCTTAAGGTTGGACCGATCCTAACCTATATAGAGAATCAAGGTAAAACCGATCCTAGTATATGTTGGAAGTCAAGGTATAACTGATCCAATCTATATTGAGAGTCAAGTTAGAACCAATCCTAACTTGCTTTGGGAGTCATGGTAGAACGGGTCTCAATAGGCAAAACCGATTTCTCTAAGTCACGTACACTTTAGGGATTGTGTGATTTGGAAATTGGGTTTGCAGAATTACGACATAATGAGTAATTTAAACATGTGCTGAAATCTTATTTCTTAATTGTTCAAAGATATTCCTTGGTACTCAAGACCTTAGAAAACCCTACGGTAGATACAAATATGAGAACAATATGAAGGTCAAACTGAAAATTGATGTCAGTAGGCCTCTGAAATTTGAAATTGTAGCTTTTGAAACTAAAACTTTATCCCACTGTCTTGAATTTTTTTATGCTCTCAATGTCATCAAGTTTTACAAAGTTTGCAGAATCCTTGACCACCCTAATCATCTATGTGCAATTCCTGCAACCCTAACCCATCCAACTTATACCCTAACTTCATCCCAACATCTTATCCTACACCCTGACAGAAAGTCATTCTCAATGGTAAAGCTATCATCCGCAAGAATTAATGGAGGTTGAAGCTACGATGAAACATGCTAAAAAGATTGAGCTGGAAAATGAAATTGCAAATCTTGGTGCCTCCTCCAACAATCCTTTCATCTTTGGCGCTAATCATTAACATGCTTTTGGGAGTGGAGGATTTATTCAGAATCCCGATGTAATTGCTTTCCAGATCACAAACAAGAAGCTAACTCTTGCTAAGAAAATCCTCAGTACCTACAAGAAGAAATCCACAAATCTAAAGTTTGCTGCCAGAGCCCATGGGGAAAGATATTACTAAAAGATCCAATGTGGTATCTCTATATATCCATTATTTTCTCTGTCACCAATCCCCCAATACCTTTACCTTTTGAATCCCTCCCAACCCTAAATTAAATCAAAGCAAAAATAGATGCTGACCTTAAAAATAAAAAGAGGGAAGATTGGGAAGAAAAGAAAAAGGCACACCAGTTGAATAATAACATTGACAGTCAACCCCTGCTGACCAACACCACCCTGGAACCAGAAAGAAATAATCCAAGCAACCCCCCAATATCCTGGAGAAAACCCCAAAGATTATGCTGCTGCAAACAAAGTGTTGCACTTGGTTGAGGACGCTGGGTTGACTAATAGTACCATGGAAAGCACTCCATCTGACAATGTGGTAACTTCCTTAAGCTCCATAACTTCTTTTTATTTCTCTTATTTTGCTCTATCTTTTCATAGATTAATTTCAAAACAAAATACACACCTAATACATTATTGTTTTAAGTTTCTCAGACATGCTTCCCATCAATTTGAATCACATGTTAAAAAACCTACTTTCAGATATCCTATTATCTCATACTTCTCGCAATTTTTTACTATTGTGGCATGTAATTGTCAAGGTGTTGATACATGAAAATAATTAACCCATGGATAAGTGGCCCCTTAACTAACCGAGGGTCCCTTCTAGAGAGGAGGAACTAAGGGACTAGGCCTAACCCATTGAGACGGGATAGTTCTAGTCCATCTAAGGATATATTAAGGGAGAATGAGACTTGATCTAAGAAAGGCCCTTTAGGGTTTAGTATTAACTTAAGGAAAAGGAAATGGTAGTTTAGTAATATGTTGATCTTATGAGCAGTTATCCATAAGAGGATCATTATAAAAAGGAAAGAAGGTACACTTCTTGGGATCATCATTAATTCCTCATTACTTCCATAACCATATCTTCTCCTTGGGAGTACTTTATGTGATCAGGGCTAGTTCCTCCTACCCATGTTTTACCCATCAACATTGCGACCACAGTGAGAGGTTCTTAGCTTCTTTTCCAACATGATACTCCCAAGTGCGAGCCAGGAGGTACCAGCAGGTGGCACACAACCTAATCCGGACCATGTCACAGTAGAAGAAGTGCAAGGATAAAGTGATGAAGATATAAATTTCCGAGCGGTAGTCACTATGCTTATTGTACAAGGTACAGAAGAATCTCAGGGTGCTGGAGCATCTAAAATAAAAGGAGAGAGTGCTAAAGATAAGACTACAGTCAAAGCAAGCGAGCGAGAAATGTCTAAGATGCAGGAAGAAATAGACGCCTCTATCAAGAGACAACAGGAATTGCGCGGACTTTTAAAGCGAGGGAGGGAGCAAGATGCGGAAACACCAAGAGTAGTCAGCGCTCGGAATGCAATCCCGGACATGACAGATGATGCGATCACAAAATATCTAGAGGATAATTATCGAATGACAAAGCATGATGCCTATGATTCGGTGGAATCACCATAATCAGCGGAAGTCGTTGACTATTTATACCCGGAAGATTATACATCCCCAAAGTTCAAAACATATGGAGGAAAAGGAAAAGCAAGAGAGCATATGAGTCGCTTCATGTCATCTATGAATGCTTACGCTCAGGATGAGAGTTTGTGCATGTGGGAATTCCCGAAATCTCTGACCCATAATGCCTTTTCTTGGTATGATAATCTTAAACCCGGAAGCATCAGTTCATGGCCCACCATGGTCCAACTCTTCTTAAAGATGTTCCATTCCGCGCAAAGGAGGGTCACAACGATAGACTTGGGAAGATGTACTCAGCGGGTAGGAGAAGATATCGGAAAGTATATCACTCGCTTTCGAGATTTTACACTAGAATGTCACAAAGACATCCCTGAAGAGCGACTGGTGGAAATATGCATCCGAGAGATGGACACCATCTTCCGATTGAACTTGACGAATTTCAAATTCCAGACCTTCGTGGAAGTCGAAGAGGTCGCAACTTGGATATCAGACTGCGCGGATGTTATGAACTCAGGGCCAAGTGGACACAATTGGCAATTACATTATGTTAATGATGCATCCAATGACCAGGGAAACGACAGAGGAATTGGAGGAGCCGCTTACCGAGGAGGATAGTCCGGCAGGAGAGGGGGAAGAGCGGACAGAGGAAGATCGAACCCGCCGCCACCACTGCCGTGTAATAGGGAGAAGATAATAGGACTTCTAGAACAATGGGTGGCTAACAAAGATGAGACTTTTCCGCCCGTAGTTGCAGAACCTACCGCGACAGACAAGATGCACGAACGATACTGTCATTACCACAGGAGGGTCCATCATCCGACTGTGGAATGTTTCTCTTTACGCTACATAGTGCAGAGAAAACGAGCAAGAGGAGAGCTAGAAATAGGATAACAGAGCATCCAAAAGGACCCGCTCCCTCAACACCAAGTCATGATGATTTCTCACGAACCTATAGAAGGAGAAACCTGGAGACCATGGGAAGACGCGGAAGAAGAGGAGGCGTGTGAAACATCTGAAGCAACCATTTTTTCAGAGACAAATGGAGTCTCCAACAAATTCGTCCAAACCGTTTTGGCCCAACAATTCTTTGACTCTCTTGGTTTCAGTGAAGACCAAGTCCGCGAGGCATCCAAAGCTATCACAACAATCGCATCCGGGAAGGTATACAACCTGATTCCTAAGGAATCTATCACTTTCACTGACGAAGATATATGCTATCCAGGGGAACACCTCCGACCCTTATACCTCACAGCTCATGTTAACAAGCAGCCCCTCAAGCGAGCTTTCATAGACGGCGGAGCATCCCTCAACATGATCTCCCTGCACACATTCGAATCCTTAGGAATGTCAAGAGCGTCAATAAAAATGCGCGCAACGACTGTGAGAGGATTTGGAGGAAAGACTCAGACAACAATGGGAATAATACATCTGATGATGAAGATCGGACCTATTAGAGCGCTCACTCCCTTCTACGGGCTTGAGGATGATACCACATTTCATGTCCTGATAGGGCGAGGATGGCTACTGAACCACAAGGTAGTAGCGTCTACATACCACAAGTGTGTCAAGACTAATATTGGAGGGAAACAATTCCGGATCCCAGCTACAAGTAATCCGTTCGGTCCGGAGGAAGCTTACATGGCAGACACAGTTTTCTACACACAACCAGTCACGGATCAAGGAGAGCAGTTGGAGCGTTTCACCACCCTCCCCAAGTGGGAAGAGTTCCAACCTGAGGCACAAACAAAAGGGAAGGCTAAATCGGTCTTTAATCCATCGCGGATGGGACCTGTCGCGGGAAATAAGAGAGTTGTATTCGAAACAAAGAATAGTCAATTTAAACGCTTCTCCCGACCGGAGGGTGGACATGTTTACCGCTTATAGCAATTAGCCGGGGAAGCTTCCAATCGACAACATGACTGCTATGTCATTAGCGGACGAGGAAATAGTGGAAGCGACCCCAGTGATTGAAGATTTGCAGGAAAGGGTAGAGCCATTAATATCATAGGAAGAGATGATAAAAGGCTTACCTGAAGAAACGATGAGACTCGATCCGACCCTCGACGGATTAGAAGAAGTAAACCTTGGCACGGAAGGTGAACCCCGCTGCGTACGTATCAGCAAGCACCTGGAAGGAGAAGAAAGGTCACGACTAATTAGCATGCTCCACGAGTATCGAGACGTGTTTGAATTTACACATGACGAAACGCCGGCTCGATAGCATTTTGATCGCGCACAACCTCAATGTCTCGCCCGAGTATCAGCCCGTTAAACAACGTAGGCGCAACTTTCCGGAAAAGATAGAGTTGGCGATCAAGGAAGAGGTATAAAATCTGTTGAAGGCTAATTTCATTAAGCCAATCCAGCACCCTATGTGGTTAGCCAACATTGTACCAGTAGAAAAGAAGAACGACAAGGTTCGGTATTGCGTCAATTACCGAGATTTGAATTGGGTGTGCCCTAAAGAGGACTTTCCAGTACCAAACATCGACTCAACGGTAAATAACACATGCGTATATGATATGTTTTCCTTCATGGACGGATTCAGCGGATACAACCAAATTAAGATGTCCGCAGAGGATGCGCAAAAGACAGCCTTCCAGACCCCATATGGGAATTTCTACTACACGATAATGCCATTCGGGTTGAAAAACGCGGGTGCAACCTACCAACGGGCGATGGTGGCTATCTTCCACGACATGATGCACAAAATCATGGAAGTTTATATAGATGATGTGGTGGTAAAATCTCGGGCGCGAAAGGATCACCTCAGCCACTTAAGGCATGTTTTTAACAGATGTAGAAAGTATCACTTAAAGATGAATCCGCTCAAATGCGCCTTTGGAGTTACCTCTGGAAAGTTTCTAGGGTTTGTTGTTATGAACAAAGGGATACAAATCGATCCGGATAAGGTTGAAGCGATAACTGCTATATCCGAAGGTTCATCCCAGGGTGCAGACTTTCATCGGCAGAGTGTCTTATGTCCGAAGGTTCATCCCAGGGTTAGCACAACTGCTATGTGCATTCACACCACTATTGAAGAAGAACAAACAGTTCCAGTGGGGAGATGATTAAGAACAGGCCTTCCAGAAGCTTAAGGAATGCTTAATCAGCGCACGGGTCCTGAGACCTCCCGTCAAAGGCGAGCTCCTCTATTTTGTACACCGCATTCAGTAATTTGTCAATCATAGCATTGTTGGATCAAGACCTCGGTAATGACCAACTATGCCCAATTCACTATATCAGCAGAGGGTTTAGAGACGCGGAGTTCCGATATTCGAAGGCGGAGCAAGCATGCTTAGCGCTTATCTATGCCACACAAAAGTTGCGATCGTATCTGCTCGCTCATAAAACCATAGTGGTGGCAACAAATAATTCGATCGCTTACCTGGCAACCAAACCAGTTTTATCCGGCAGAACAGCCCGCTGGCTATTACAATTGTCCGAGTTTGAGCTAAAATACCAGCGGTCGAAAGGAGTACGTGGGAAAGAATTCGCAGATTTATTAGCTGCATTCCCAGGTATGGATATGACGGAAATAAGCGATGAGATACCCGGAGAGGTTGCGGAAGTCCAAGAGGAAGAGCGCTGGACAATGTTTTTTGACGGGTCGTCGTATGGCTCTTATGGAGGAGCGGGGATAGTATTTGAGACACCCAAGAAAGATTTTTTTATCATTCGCTTTTAAACTAGACTTCGAATGTAGTAATAATGTGGCAGAGTACGAGGCGTTAATTCTTAGATTACGAATGGCCGAGGAACTCAATCTAGGAGCAATCGACGTCAAGGGAGACTCAAAGCTAGTCACAAACCAGATATCGGGTGACTTCTAGGTAAAAGAGGCGCATTTGGCACCATATCGAGCGGAAGCTCAGGAACTAATAGCGAGAAGAGGAAGCACCATGGTCGAGAACACTGGAAGATCTACCAATAAGCATGCGGATGCATTAGCTACCTTAGCAGCCAAGCTATAGTTGAACGAAGCCGACGAAGTCACCATAGTGGTAAAAAGAAGGGTGTTGCCCAGCACATGGAAGGAAGATGTAGCGTTCCAATTAAAGGACGATTGGAGAACGACATACATCGAAGATTTGACTAGAGTGGCGGACGATCAGGTATTGCCCATCAATGTGTTGAAGCAGTTCGTTGTAATATGAGGAGCATTATACTATCGAACATCCGGAGGTGCTTTAGCACGATGTGTGGGAAAGCCAGAAGCGCATGAAATACTGAATCGCGTCCATGAAGAATCATGCGGACAGACGATGGATCCTACTGTATTGGCGGATACAAAATATGAGAGTGTACTGGCCAAATATGGCAGTCCAAGCAGCGGTAATCCAAGATAAATGTGAAGATTGTCAAGCACCCCCACATCAGACGGAAATATGCAATGCGGAGATAGAGGACTGGAGACAACCTTACATAGACTTCATCCAGTACGAGCGCCTAACGCCAAATAGACAAGAAGCGTTGAAAATTCAAAGGAAATTCGGATGATTCTTCATAAGTGAAGGCATCCTCTATAGGAAAAGCTTCGGGGACAAGATATTACGTTGCCTGTCGCAAGAAGAGGCGGATATAGTTATGATTACAAATCATGATGCCGAGCACCAAGGAATGAGAAAGCTCTTACTGCAATTGCACGAAGGGGGGTATTATTGGCTCACGATGGATTTTGATACAGCCGAACATGTGAAAAAGTTCCAGCAATGCCAAAGTCACGGATCGTTAACCCGCGCCCTGCATACCCTACTGCATAGTGTCGTCACCCCATGGCCCTTTCATAGCTGAGAACTTGATATTATTGGGCCGATAAGCCCAACTTCATCCGGGCGTCACAAGTATATCATCATCGCAACCGAATATTCTACCAAGTGGGTTGAAGCTATTCCGCTCCGAGACTATTCAGGCGCCACGGTCGCTGCATTTATCAAAGAACACATCATTTGTCGATTCGGCGCACCCATGATTATAAGTTCGTGAAAAAGCGGGGGTATAACAACCACACCCAATATTTCACTTAGCAATTTGTATGGACAAACTCCAATATACTTTCTAGAGAATCAACTAGACAGTCAGACTCAATCTAGATAAAAAGTATATCAAAGAGTTTATATCTCAATCTCTCGATTTGATATATACTCAAGCAAATAGAAATCTGCGAGTCTTTATCAAATACTAGAGAGATAACTTGGATAGTACCAAAGACCAATATCCAAGTGTCAATCAATTTAAATCAACAACCAAAAGGTCGGATATTCTAATTGATTGAACAACGCACAACCTGTGATATTTCAATTATATACCAAAATATAATGCGGAAAATAAATAACACAGACACCATAATTTTGTTAACGAGGAAACCGCAAATGCACAAAAACCCCGGGACCTAGTCCAGATTGAACATATACTGTATTAAGCCGCAACAGACACTAGCCTACTCCAAATTAACTTCGTTCTGGACTGTAGTTGAACCCCAATCAATCTCACACTGATCCAAGGTACAGTTATGCTCATACGTCTCTTATCCCAGCAGGATACTACGTACTTGATTCCCTTAGCTGATCTCACCCACAACTAAGAGTTGCTACGACCCAAAGTCGAAGACTTTAATAAACAAATCTGTATCACACAGAAAAGTCTACGGTAATAGATAAATCCGTCTCCCACGAATATACCTACGAGTTTTGTTTCTTATTTTGATAAATCAAGGTGAACATGAACCAATTGATAAACCGGACTTATATTCCCGAAGAACATCCTAGTATTATCAATCACCTCATAATAATCTTAATCGACACAAGGAAAAAAGATATTACGGAATCACTGTAGTTGCAGGAAATCCTACAATACACCCCTCATATAATTTCATTATTGATCAACTCATTCTTAGGTTTACACTCTTAATTTTATTGATTAAATTCTGAATGTTCTTACAAAGAAAATAAAGAAATCAAGAATGATCTCTGTTCTGAACTTTCTCTCTCCTATTTACTTGTCTCTTACTCAAAAAAGATCTCTCTCTCCTTTACAACTCGAATGACTATTTGTAAGTAAATACATAGTTGATGACAGCTAATCTGTCCTTTATTTTCGGATATGGTTTGCGACATTCTCGCAACCTTACAAATGTTATCTTCGCAAGCTCTCTAATCTTCGCAAGACTATCACATCTTTCTCATGATCCTTGCTGACGTTGTTTCTGAAACTGTTCTGCGACGCTATTGTGCAATACTATTGATAATTTCGCTGAGACATAATTGTTGCGAGAATATGATCCTAAATCTTGTCTCTTCTCATATCTTCTCTGCAAAGTAGATAATGATGTCAGAAATGTTGCAACTGCTTATCTTTTCATATCCTCACATTTATCACACGTACTCTCTCTCTTCCATTTATTTCTTGACACGTCTTCTGTAACCGCTACTTTTCAACCGCTCACGTCTCTTAGTCTTAATGGTTTTTATTTCTTCGAGAAGTAAATTTTCTTTATATACTCTTCTCCCTCCCTCTTTCCACTTTTCTTTTTACTTTCTCTTTTATTTTTATTCTCTCATCTCTGCAACTCTGTCATTCTTCTGCAAATTCCGCTGCTGTAATTTTTTCTTCCTTCAATTATTTTACATTCCATACATTCCCATACCCTTTATTCAATCATGGATCCAAGTGGTCTTAGATATGAGAAGAATCTACAAGATGTCCAAAAAGATCTTGCTAATAAAGGTCTTACACTCTCCCCCATTCCTGGTGTGAATGCCAAATCAATTCTTTCTGTCAAGCTTTTCTCCAATCAAAATTGTGATGATCAATCAATCATAATTTCGCTAGGTCAAATTCTCGCAGGTATCCCTATTCCTCTTTATAACCCAGACATTCCTTTATTTTATGAAATTCTCGCTCATCCGAAATTTTCGCAAGCCATTTTCCAATTAAGTGGAGACTGCATCCGTCTGATGCTAGAGTTAGCTAATCGTGGTGCTGGTAGAGGATATTTTTACTCCACAAAACTTAAAGATCCAAAATTCGCATACCTAGAGATAGTTGCTGAGAAATATACAGTGGCGAATTTCTTTGAAAACTACGAACTTATCTCCATGAAGAAGGAGAATACTCGCTGGGGCATTCGATTAAGAAGAAAAGATAACATTGATGAAGCCAAAATTCTTATGCAAGATATTGACTGGCATTCTGGTAAAAATACAACTCCTCTCCAGTCCAAAGATGACAAATGGTGTGTCTTTCCTTTAATGCTAAAGGGTCCCTACATTGCTGGATCAAACCTTCTTCCTGCGAATCTCGCTGCATATCAACCTTGGGTCTTCTCCTGGCCCGAGAAAGAGAAAGAGGTATGTTTCTCTCCTTTAACTCATTTTATATTTCTTTATTGATTTTTACTATTATGTTCGCTAACTCTTGCGACATTTCGCAGATCCAAAAACTAAAGGATAGTTATAACAGGACTGGGAAATCTAGTACTCTATTAGCTCTTCGCTCATACAAAGATGAGGTAAGAAACTTTCTCTTATGACTTTCAATAATACTGTTACTTCGATGCTTCCATTTCTTATTTCTATCTGTGTGTGAAGGTTATTGCTGAAGTAGAAGAATCTGTTGATGCTGCGAAGATTGGTGATAAGGGTAAAGGTATTCTTCGCAGGGAAAAATCAATTGGTCCTCCTCCAAAGAAAAGAAAAGTTCGTTCTCCTTCTCCTTCAAATGCTCTTCCTAACGAAAGTTCTGAAAATGATAAGGGTGATGAGGATAACGATGATCTTGCTGCACCTGAAGATTCTCCACCTGAATCTTCTATGGCTAAGCTTTCTGGCCTCTTTTCTGATTCTCTACAAGGGATGGGAGATCGCCAATTCGCAAATACCTTCAAAGCTCTCGCTACTCTTTGTGATGTCCCTTTGCTGGATGGCGATAATTCTCTTCGCGGAGTTTCTAGATCCGTGACTCCCTACTTTTTGCATTCTCTCAATAGTCTGGTATACTTTTATCTTTTTACTTTTTCATTGCTATAACTCAAAATATCTTTCTATATTAATAGTTTTTATTTCTTTTCGCAGGCTGGAAAAGCTTCTTTTGCTGTTGCCTCAGATCTGGAGAGAAGACGCGAAAATCTTGAAAAGAAAAATCTTCAATTTCGCAAAAAGAATGAAGAATTGGAACTGAAGTTAAAAGTCTTCGCGAGAAAAATAGACAATTATAAATTGCTTCTTCCTCGTATAAGAATAAAATTTCTAGTCTTCAACAAGCTAATAATCAACTTTATGGTATGTTACTTTTCTCTTTTCTCTTATTCATTCATCCTGTTGTTTTATCTTATTTAAATAATCCTTTTTGCAGACATCTATGGTCTTTCTGATGAAGCCACCCTTCTTTTCTCATTTCCTAATGCCTTGGATTATGATACCCTTCTTGAACGTCTTAACAATTCCTTAAATAGCTTTTCAAATGATAGAATTTCATCTCTTTCTCTAGATGAACTTAGATCGAAATTTCGCCTCTAGAAATTGATCATAGATCCAGTTTAGGCTTAGCTAACAGATTTAAGCGTCTCCTTATTGATTCCAAAGAGAAAACCAATGAATTAAGAACCAAAATTAGAGGTCTCATAGATGATAAAGATCGTATCTCTGATCAAGGTGCCAAGGCTTTAGCGAAATTCCAAGAGGCTCTTCTTGAAGTTCAACTTGAGCGAGATGAAGCTAACCGCAAGAATATTGAACTCTGTGAAAGGGAAAATCAAATTCGTTCTCGTCTTCTCATAAGTAGTGAGGATGAATTTGTCTGGGCTGCGAAAATTTTAGATGATGCTAGAAAAGATTTAGGCGTAAATGTTAGTCTCCAAGTTGAACATACAGCCTTGATTAAAGACATGATTTCTGACAGAGAAGGTTGCTAATTGCTCTTCTTTACTAATCTTTTGCTTCTTATGGATTTTCATCAAGTTAATAATTGGTTGTTTTTTGTTCGCAGATTCTGAAAATAAATATCGTGAAAAGATTGAAGAACTTGAAGCTGAAAAGGAGGAACTCGCAAAGAATATTTCTTCTCGCAACGACAAGTATTCTAGATTGAAGAATCAAATCAAAATCACCATTGAGAATTTTAAGAATGACGCTATGCATTATCGCAATCAAACCATCCAGATGGTTTGTGATGACCATAATATCCCACATTCTGATTACCCTTGTCTTTTAGAAGAAATCCCACATAATACTCCCAGTTTGATTATCTCTGATAGTGAAGCTGACGATGAAGAATATGATAGTGATAGAAGTTCTGATGGTGATGAGGATTATGACGCAGGTGAAGAAGAAAATAATTCTGATGAAGATAATGAAGGATTAACCAAGAAATAATCTTTATTTCTTCTTTGATTCTTTGTAACACTTGTACATTTATTTCTTCTTTCTGTATATTTGTGTTTCTTTCATTTTGACCTACGTAAATTAAAACAATTCTTCTTTGAAATATAGTTAATCAATATAATCATTAATTCTTGAGTTTTTGAGTAAATCTCTCATATGGAGACAAATAACATTTTCAAATTTCATACATTCCCATACCTGCCTCTGTTATTTGAATCCAAATGAGAGATATCATAAACTTTTTCTTATTGTATAATTTCGCAACCTTTTGCGAAGTGAATTTTTTTTATTTTCAAAATCTCATTCCTGTGTGGTCTTATTTTGCCTTCCTAATTAAAGGTCTTATTATGCCACCTCTTGTCATTGCGACAAAATCGCAGGACGTCCTTGCACTTTCATGCAATAACCCATTGATCTTGCCTTAACTTTTTCTTCTGTATTATGACCTCTTCAGGAATATTGCGACAATACGACATGCCTAAATATTCTTGCGAAAATAAAGCCCCATGACATTGCCGTCTTGCGATGAAATCGCAGGACGTCTTCGCACTTTCATGCGAAAACCCATTGATCTCATCTTATCTTTTTCTTTTGTATTATTGCCTCTTCAGGATTGTTGCACAAATATGACAAGCCTTAATTATCCTTGCGAATAATAAGACTCATTACATTTGCGTCTTAAGACAATTATCAGCTCCCTAATGGAGGGTGCCGCCCTTATCTTCCCCCTGGTTGCCCCTTCAAGGAGGCGTACTTCTACCATACAAGGTTAGATCCTCCCATCCAGTCTTAACAACAACTAGTTGTTTTCGCAGCCTCTTATCCCTTTTACCTATAGGGCTTATGGTTATGAGACTGCACCCTAAGTGGGGTTTTCTTCGGGCCGAGTGCAGATAAGCCAAGACTTGTCAAGAATGGCAAGGACGCTTCAAACGCCCTCGGCACTCTTGACTCAACCGTGTACCTCGGCGCCTTGATCAGATCTGCACTCCTTTGGAGAGTCCTTATTACGTCATAAAGGTTCGCCTCTTTCTCTTTTGTCATTCTTTTCTGATTATTTTCTGTAAAATTCATTATCTCTGCGAGAGTCTCGCAATTCATAATATTGTATCTGAATTTCGCAATCTCAATTTTGTTGTTCAATCAAATGTATTTTTGAGAATTTTACTTATTGCGAGATTATCGCAACAACTTAATCATTCATACATTTCTTTCTTTTATTACTTTTGCCCTCCTATGCTTCTTTATGATTTTCTGCTACTGCTTCCTTGGTAATGGTATGTTCATCCTTTTTATCCTGAGCTAGCATTGATTTTGTAACATCTCTTCTCCTTTCTTTTCGATTGTATCCACCATCAACTTCTCACTTCTTTGTACATCCTTGATTTTGTGTCGCCAGTTTTCCTTCTTGTTTGCTCTTCCTTCGCAAGATTCTATCTCAGTTTCGTAACATTTCTTTCCTTCAACCCAATCTCCCCTTATGATTCTTACACCATTGGGGTGAGGGAATTTGATGCATTAATGGAAAGTTGAAGCTACACCTAGAATCCCATGTAGCCAAGGTCGGCCAATTAATGCATTGTAGGGTGATTCTACATCAACTACACAGAATGAGATTTCAGAAGATATGCCCTTCAATGGAATTTGCATAGTAACCTCCCCCTTAGGCTTGTTAGCAGTACCATTAAAACCATATATCTTATATGTTGAAGGTATAAGATCATCATCTCTTCCACCCATGGTTTTATAAGTATGATAAAATAAGATGTTCACAGAGCTTCCAGTATCGACTAGTATTCTATTGATTGCCCATGAATCTTCAGCTTCAGCTTCATCATCCTCATCTTCTTTTGGTTTTGGATTAATTTCTAATTTTATTACCAATGGATTGTCATGCACCTCTTCTCCTTCGGGAATTTCTTCTGCGGTAAAAGAAATGATTTGTTTCTGCCATTCCTCTAATTGCGAAATTTTCGCAATATTCATAACTTCTCTACCATTATTATCTCTTGCGAACACTCTACTTAAAACATTATCATGAAAATCTTCAATTGTCTTATATGAATGTACGATAGAGTGACAGAATAGATTTTTTTCTTTTGCACCAACTTCTATGAAGAATGTTTCTTTCTTTTTCATCGTATTCGCTTTATGATGTTCTGGTGGTGGTGGTAATGGTTGAGATTGTGGATGCCCTACAAGAAAGTCGTTTAGTTTTCCTTGATCTATCATTCTCAAAATAATTCTCTTTACATTTCTGCAATCATTTGTGGTATGTCCACGAAAATTATGATAAGAACAAAATTCATGACTTCTGTGATTTTGGGGGCGGTTCCGTTCCCATGTTCCATGGTGTTGGTATATTCTCCATCAAGATTATAGCCTCCCATATCTTCTCCACACTTGCATTTAGAGGTGGCATCTTGATTTCTTCCCATACTACCTTGTGACCTCCTTGTCCTCTATTAAAGTTTGGTCTTTGACCTCCATAAGTTTCTTGTGGTTGATCGAGTCTTTGAATCTTGTTATTTCCTCCACGATTGTAGAAATTTCTTTCTCTTTCATACTCTTCTTGATCTCGACTTCCCATAGCTAACAACTTCTGCTGATTGTTCCCTGTCACCTTTTCTTATTGTACTTGCGAAGTATTCGCCACTGTATTTATTAGCTTGGGTAATAAGCTTGCGTTCGCTGCTTGTGAGCTGGTGTTCGCAACTGGATATGATTCCATTTCATTTTGTCTTTCCTCTAAAGCAATGTATTCTTCTTGAAGTTCTCGCAATTCAGTCATTGTAATCGTATTCTTGACTCTGAAAATTTGAACATACAACAGGTTTGTTGCAAACATAGCATTGATGAATGATAATATGAGATATCTCTCATCTACACGGCCAGCCATTTCGCTACACATAGTTATCCATCTTTTAGTCAAGTGTTTCAAACTTTCGCCAATCCTTTGTTTTAATCCAAACACATCTTCTATACCAGGTCGTGAGGAATTATTACTTATATATGCTCCCAAGAATGTGGTCTGCAAATGATTGAAGGAGGTTATTGTATTCTTTGGTAAACCTTCAAACCATTTTAACGCCTCTCCTGTTAAACTGGATGCGAAATATTTGCACAATACCGCATCATGATTTTTCCATTATAACATGCACCTCACATAAGCTTTAATGTGTTGAATTGCACAAGTTGTTCCATCGAAAATGCTGGTTAATGCGGGCAAATTGAATTTCGGTGGTATTCCTCCTAATTGTACTTCCCTTGTAAATGGAGTTTTCGCAGCTTCCTCTATTGCTTCATCAAATTGTCTTCTACCTTCTTCTCCTCTGTTATTTAGCATTCCTCTCATTTTTTCTAATTCTTTCAAGATTTGTTTATTTACTCCTGAATCTTGACCCATTGGTCTCTTTAATTTTGCTTCTCTTCTTCTGCGTTCACGTCTATCTTCTCTTGCGAAATTTTGTATCTCTTCTTCATTATCCTCATCTCGTCTTCTTCTGCGATTCTCTTCCTCATCCCTATCTTGAATTCGCAAATGATGATGTCGTTCATTTTCCCCTCCATAATTTTGTTCATTTGTTATCAACTCAATTCGCTGTCTTTCAACCATTCTCTTCACTCTATCATACTCCTCATTGAGATTATCATTATTCCGGTTTTGTATACGCCTTCTTTCTCGGTTGTCATGATTTTTCTGGCGAATTGTTTCCTGAAGCTCTTGCTCTTCCATTTCCGCTCTCAACCTTTCACGTTCGCAGATTAAACGTGCTTGTTCAGCATTATACCTTTCAATTTCTTCTTCAATTGTCTGTTGATTTCTTTGATTTTCTCTCACATGTAAAATTCTTCTTCCCTCCTCTTGATTTCCTTCGCCATCTTGGTTATTTTGTCTCTGAATTTTCCCGTTCTCTTGATTTCCTCCAATTTGCCTATCATCAAAAGTTTCATTTTGTGGAATGTAACGATCATCAATTCTTTCTCTATTTTCGCGATATTCTTCATTAGGATTTGACATTTCTTCTTGAATATTTTTTCCAACATTGATCGTAGGTGAATTATGCCTCATTTCTCTTCTGGCTGATCTGGAATATGATTTTGTAATACTTCTCGATCTTCTATTCTGCAATCTAATATTCTCCATCCTTAATTCGTGATTTTGTCTTGTTAAATTTGCACGTTCTTCTACCTCAGCTCTTCTTTCTTCATGTATTCTTCGTCTCAATGTTTCTAACGCTCCAATTTCTTCACCTCCATGAATTATTCCTTCATCTGCTTCTTGATTTCTCTCTTCCTGTCTATAATTTCTATTTTTTTGCTCTTCTTCTATTTCTTCTGCTGAATTTGATCGCCAAGTGTGTACGCTCACTCTGTCATAATCTGTATTCCTCTCTTGAACTAATGTTTGTTGAATTGGCGATTGAATTAAATTTTCTCTATTATTTCTCATTCTAGTAGATTCTCCCATTTCACTTCTTTCTCTTCCAGCAATTCTTTTGCTTCTTCTAATAGTAGTCGGTTGTTCGGATGTATTTCTTCTTCTAGCCATTTCTTCAATGCTAACAGTATTTCAAAAAATTATGAAAAATTCTTAATCAGTTACTTTAAATTTTCACAAATCTCAATATCAATCTTTAGATTTTTCTAGAATAATCTTCTACTCGTCCCTGTTTCTAGCGCCATTATGTAGTTGCAGGAAATCCTACAATACACCCCTCGTATAATTTCATTATTGATCAACTCATTCTTAGGTTTACACTCTTAATTTTATTGATTAAATTCTGAATGTTCTTAGAAAGAAAATAAAGAAATCAAGAATGATCTCTGTTCTGAACTTTCTCTCTCCTATTTACTTGTCTCTTACTCAAAAAAGATCTCTCTCTCTCCTTTACAACTCGAATGACTATTTATAAGTAAATACATAGTGGATGACAGCTAATTTGTCCTTTATTTTCGGATATGGTTTGCGACATTCTCGCAACCTTACAAATGTTATCTTCGCAATCTCTCTAATCTTCGCAAGACTATCACTTCTTTCTCATGATCCTTGCTGACGTTGTTTCTGAAACTGTTCTGCGACGGTATTGTGCAATACCATTGATAATTTCGCTGAGACATAATTGTTGCGAGAATCTGATCCTACAATCACAAACAATGAGATGAAGTATTTGTGATTTCTTTTATATCTTGCCTATCAGAGATATCAATTTCAAGCCAATTATTACAATTGTACTCGTACGATAGAAACAACAAGATCAGATCACACATCTACAAGAAAGTAGTATCGGCCTGGCTTCACAATCCCAATGAAGTCTTTAAGTCATTAACCTGGTTTAGAAGGAGAAACCAAAGGTTAAAGGAGAATGGACTCTAGCTTAGCACAACTAGTATCACACAGAAGGTGTGGGGATTAGGTTTCCCAGTTGCTAGAGTTCTCCCTTATATAGTCTTTCAAATCAGGGTTTGCAATCCATGTTAGCTTGGTAACAAACCATTCAATATTCATCGTTAGATGAAAACCTGATTAGATTCAAGCTAATATCTTTCAACCGTTAGATCGAAAACTAGCTTGTTACACACAAATAAAATGCACGTTTCTAGGCTTGTGTAACCGTACCCAAACTTGTACATTTGTTGGTTCAACAATAGTCAACCAAATGGTTAGCCATATGATCACTTTCATATCAACCATATTCTTCTTCATCATAACTAGTTCAAGTGACTCAAATGAACTAGTTAGAAAGTTCTTCAATTGCTACACAAAATACAATCGAAGCAAAAACGATTTGATTCACTCGAATAGGTTCATGAACTATATAGCCACGGTTTGCAATTCGCATTCCTTAGTTTATATACGAATAAGTTCACAAACATCATTTTTAGATATAACCTACTCAAGTTCGCGGATTGGGTTCGCGGACTTAAGTTCCAGGACGGAGTTCACAAACTCCAGCAGAATTTCTCGGGTCGAGAACTTCCGCCAGTTCGCGGACTTGGCTCATGCCACTATTCCGGTTCTCTTGATCAACAAAGTTCGCAAACTTCGGTTCAAGGAATAAGGACTTATACATATATGTGTTTCCACAACAGTGCTTATATCCTCCAATGGTTATATTATCTAAACTCTCATTTGAATCATTGAAACATTCTTAGATGACGTTGATATTATATAGTTGTTATTCACAAACTATTTTTCGTCAAAGTAAGCAATTTTCAAAGTGATTGAAACATGTCATGACTTTCGTCACTAGGTAAAGATGAACTTGGCTAAAGCGAAAGCTTACCAACACATATTTCGAGAAATAGATAGGCGAGATAAACTCGACTCGAAATAACAAATGTGTATAATCTAAGTCTATATAGAAAAACGACTTTTGTCTCAAGATAGGAGATAAATAGACTTTTGAGTGATAGATAAGTTCAAGTCTCTACATACCTTTTAGTCGATGAAGATCCACCGGTTCCTTGAGTAGTCCTTCGTCTTGTATGATGATTTCCATGGAGTTCTTGAGCTCAACTACACTTTATATCTTAGTCCGAGACCTTAGCTATAGTAGACTAGAAATCAAGACTTATAGTTTTGATCACTAACATTGACAAACATGCGTGAGATAGCAACGCATGCGAGTTTGACCGAGCAATGCTCTAACAGTTCGGATAATGGTACCTCTTTTGTTAATCAAACTGTAATGGATTTGCTGAACCAATACGGGATCAAGTTCCACACTTAGACTGTCTACTACCCTCAGGGGAACGGGCAGGCTAAAGCAACTAACAAAACACTGTTGAGGATACTAAGCCGGACAGTATATGATCATCACAGGAGCTGGCATGAGAAGCTATCCCTTGCATTTTGGGCATACTGCATTTCCAGGAGAAGTTCAACTGGCGCCTCCCCTTATTCCTTAGTGTACGGAGAAGATGCAATACTGCCAACATAAATTGCAATACCATCCGCGCACGTGGCTATGGACAGCCTTACCACCCCGGACGAGGTCAGCCGTTTTGCTCATCTAGATACCTTAGAAGAACGACGAGCCAAGGCTGAACGTTTCGCGGACAAGTATAAGCAACGGACGACAAGGTATTACAACCAGAAAGTAAAAGAACGAGTTTTCAGCGTAAATGACGTAGTAATGAAAATCGCACCACATGTCCAGCGCAATGAAAAGGCAGGAAAATTTGCTGCAAACTGGCAAGGCCCCTATATGATTAGTGAAGCAGCAGAAATCGGATATTACTATCTGAAGAGAATGAATGGCTCACGTATCAATACCCCTATCAACGGTAAATGGCTTAAAACTTATTACGCTTAAGTAATCTGATGTACACCGGATGGCTGAGAAATAATAAAACAATTATCTTATGTTATACTTTGAGTCATATTAAACCCTCGCGTACGACCCGTTAAGGCGCGCCAGTAGCCCAAGAAAGGTCTAGGCTCCGTGCATGGCTTAAATGAAGTGCACCAATAGTCCAAGAAAGGGCTAGGCTTCGTGCATGGATTAAATGAAGTACACCAATAGCCCAAGAAAGGGCTAGGCTCCATGCATGGCTTAGATGAAGTGCATCAATAGTCCAAGAAAGCGCTAGGCTCCGTGCATGGCTTAAATGAAGAGCTCAAATAGTCCAAGAAATGGCTAGGCTCTATGCATTGATTAAATGAAGTGCACCAATAGCCCAAGAAAGGGCTAGGCTCCGTGCATGGCTTAGATGAAGTGCACCAATAGTCCAAGAAAGGGCTAGGCTCCGTGCATGGCTTTAATGAAGTGCACCAATAATCCAAGAAAGGACTAAGCTCGGCGCGTGGCTCAATGGAGTGCATCAATATTCCCAGAAAGGACTAGGCTCCATGCATGGCTTAATGAAGTGCACCAGCAATCCCCGAAAGGGATAGAACCTCACGTATAATATGAAAAGGTACGCTGACAGCCCCAAAAGAAATCAGATGCAATATAAGATACAACGACATACACAAATAATTCTGGAAAAGGATAAGCCCCCGCGCGGGTAGTAAAGTACGCCACAAGCCAACCGAGCATTGCACGTAGAATTTAATAAGGTCGTACAAGATATCATAAGCGCAATACAAATATTGGTAGAACATTTCATAAAAAGAACATTTCTAAAAGAAACTCTGCACGTACGTTACACAAAAGGAGAAACATAAATACATGCCCGACAAGATACACAATAATTCTAGAGCAAAACCCACTAAGACAAAAGAGCTGAGGATAGGATTGAGATTGAGCGCTTCAACCTCCCGCGCGCAACAGCCATGTCGCTTTCCCTACGCTCCATTTGGAGACGAGTATCAGCAAATGCTTCAGAAGCCTCATCCGAAGCCGTTATATTTTCTATTGAAGGATTGATCCGACTAACACTCAGTCGATCTATGTAAAGATCTATCGCGAGTAAGTACTGTGTTTGACTAACCTCAAAATGCTCTTCATGTTCACGAACAAGTTGGGCATTATCAGTGACAGTAGCTTGCATCAATTCAATCTTTTGCCTCTTAAGAAACAAACATAAAGCACTTACTGATGCTTCCATTAATATTAATCCCTTTTATCAGAGAATACTTAGATTATATAGACTAAGGGAAACCTTTTAAGTTGATTCAGTTATGAGCATGCGACAACATGTAGATTGAATTGTTGAATCCATATGAGTCCACAAAGCTCTCAACTCACTCTCCAGGACCAGCAGCGGTGCTAATTCCACCCGTTTATCTGAGGGATGCACCAAGGCGCGTATCACGCACAAAGACAAGGCATAACCGTGCATACGACGACTTGGTAGATGAAAAGCAGGCACATCATAGTCCACAATAACATGATCAATATCTATGATCATCAAATTTATCTCTCACAGTTGTCGACCAGCCTCATCACGGGCGGAGACAGCATTGTCCAATGCAATCTGAATCCTGAAAGAAACTGGACCGGACACTTGAGTCTCCCGAGCTATTGAAAATATTTTATACTGCTTATCAAACTGAGCACGTGCTTCGGGGAGACTCGTCAATCTTCTCTCTCTCATAGGATCTATTTCGGCTCTCACGAGCCGCAAGCGACTTGACTCGGACCCTCCCATGTAAGGGGATACCAATGACGGCACAGATGCCAAAGATAGCACATAACCATTAAGCGATCAGCCATATAGAAACCACTAAGCATAAACAATGAACAAAGTGAAAACTGGAAAATTTCACACCAACACAAATAGTTTATTTATAAGAAATATGTACACTAAGGCATTTACTACTTCACAACTACCACCGTAACTCAAAAAAAATAATAATAAAAAAAAATCACGGTAATATATTGAGCGCCAAACGAACTTCAGCAAGAGCCATCTCAATAGATCTACAACTGCGACCCGCCTCAACACATCGAAAATGAGTAACCATACGTTGCTCACGACAATAACCACGATATTCTAGAAGGGCTAAGTCAGGAAGGTCGCCCTCACTTTGAATCTTCCTCACCAAACGATCCGCAGCAGATAGTCGTTCATGCCAGTTTGAATTCTCGATCTCGAACGTATCTCGAGTAAGACACATCACTTGGGAAAGATGATTTAGATATTCCATTTCAAGAACTAACCTCACATGATTAGCCATAAAAATAAAAATAAAAAAAAGAAAAAAAAAAGAAGGGAGAGAAGGCAGAAGACTGAGGAAATATTTACTGTGGTTAACAACATAACCTTTGGTATATATATAATCAAGATATCGCAATACCCAAGACAATTGTTTTACGATTCCCTAAAAAAAAACCCTCTAGTAGCGGTATATCTAAGAACGCTGAGCTATAAGCGAGCGGCAGTAGGAAATATCCTCGTCCAAATCCTGCATCATCAATTGTGCCTCACCATACTGAGTAGTAGAAACGACATGTGCACTACGCACCTCTCCTAATACTTGATGAATCTCATGCATAACCTCACCAGAAGCACAATCCTTTCGAGCCATATCCAGCGTATCTTTATGCTCTTCATATGCTTTGCGAGCCTTATCTAGGGCAATCAATCGATGAGTCTGTAGCATCCCGACCTCATCCTTTAAAATCAATAAATGCGCCAGCTACGCTTTCATGTTGGCAGGACGAATAAGAGCGGAAACAACACACAAAGTCAAAACACACCCGTGAAGATTCGGTCCTGCCTGTTGAGTAATAAAGACACGGCAATCAGTTATCGCTCCTTCAATATCAGTTGTCATAATGAGCGCTTCCTGAAATAACCACTCCGCTTTGTTCCGAGCGAGTATAGTATCGTCCAGCGCGCGTCGTATAGCCAAAATCAAGGGTCCGGACGCTTGGGACCTTTGATCCATGGAGTATGTGTCGTGCTGATCGTCAAATCGCGCGCGAGTGGCCACCCTACTCGCCATTCTAACCTCTCTAAGCATTTCCACCTCAGCCTTTACTAACAACAAGCGAGCCAACTCGCGATCCTTATCATGAGGGACAACCAATATTGGCACAGGGGCCAAAACCAAGGTATAACAATGAAGACGATGAGCCATCCGCTGTAGAAAAAAAAAAAAAACACTGCTGCAAAATATAACCAACAACCTAGAAAAAAAGATGAGATAAGCTTGAAAAATATTAGGACAATTTCACTTATCCCTATTTATAGAAACATATAGTAGTACCGTATTAATTACCACCCAACCATAATAATAAGTGCAAATAAAACGTTTGAAGAAAGAAACAAACCAACCAAGTCTTTAGTTTGACCAAAATAAAACAAAAGAAAGCATCGTTCAAAATCATTATCAGAAAATATCCAGGGCAACCAGCTCGGCCCTCTTCCTGGTCAGGCGCCCATTGATCTCCTCAGCAGCATCCCGAGGAATCTTCAAATCTTTGGTAGCTCGACCCACATCCGCCATCAACTGGTCATACACTTCCTTCCTGGTATTGGCAACACCAAGCAAACGCTGGTGCTCTCGCTCCAGTTCATCGATCTCACGAGGAAGTGTGGTCCGCGCACTGTCACTCGCCTTTGCCAGGTCCAACAGATTCTTAAGCCAATGGATGGGGAATCGGAGAGCCAGATAGGTTTGAATGATGGCATCCCATTTCCTCAGCATAGCCAGATCGATACGAGTTTCATCCGCCAGGGTGAGACCCTCCGCTATGACAAACAAATCTTCATTAGCCACGATCAGAGAGTTGATAGGAATTTCTTCATGAACACACATATGGACGAACTTTTCTACTATGCGTCGGTAGTTATCCGCTTTAGAAGAAGGGACCCAAAATCCGTGTACCAACTCATGATTACTATCCATGCCAGCTTCCGCAGCGGAAATGGTACGAGGGTACAAGAATTGAGGATCCTCCGGGATGGCCATCAGCTCGGCATCCGCTTCCACGCTTTGAGAAATCTTCAGGGCAGGCTTGGAAGGCTTTTGTCGCTTACCATTAGTACTCCCCGATCCGCTACCTTTGACTTGCTGGCTTGAGCCGTCTCCTTTAGCCTGAGCGCCGTCTCGTTTTCCCATATCCTAAAAACGAAGAAAACATACATAAGAAAATAAAAAAAATACTCCAACACAGAAAGGAAAATAGGATCTAATGGGCATAGTATATACCGGATCGGAAGGAAGAGAAGGATTGGTAGGAAAATGGACCGATCGACGAGAGGAAGAAGAGGAGCTCGAAACAGCTGGCTCAGAATGATCTGATGAAAGAAGGAAGCAAAAGGAAAAGAAGATAAAATAATCTTGTCAAAAGGAGATACGGGAAAGGAAGATGTATGTATAGACTATCAAACACATTTAATAATATTTTGAACGACACGTGTCGATGTTTGAACCTAACAAATAGGAATATAATACACTCACGGGACTTAGAAGGGGAAGAACTTTGGCTCTTGATACTGCCTTTAAGACCGCTGTCTTCCTGAGAATAATCATGCACGGAATGATCCGACTCAGACTGGTCCTCCGCGCCTAACATATCTGAAGGAGTATGAAGAGGATGGTCAGGGTCTTGAACAGTTTTTACAATCAAAGGGCGCGTAGATTGAATAACCATACAAGGAGAAACTACTTCAGGACCAGTCTGACTGACTGATCGACCGAGTTGACGTTCCACGCGCTCGATAAAGGTGCTCGTGGAGGATGACCCCATTTTTGGAGCCTGCGGGGAAAATGAAGGGGAAACATTAACAGTACGAATGGAAGGTAATCTCGGAATGGGCAGCACACCAGCGTCTCGCCTCATCTTCTTAGCCAGCCGATCATCCCTCCACTCGTTAAGAGGAAGATTGATATACTCTTCGAAAAGAAGCCCCTGGGCTTGCAACCAATAAGCGTGGAATGCTAGAACAACGTTGTAAACCGGTATAAAGAGACTAAGTACAAATTTATAGGAAAGGGATGAAAGATGAGGAAAGTTCAAATACCTTAGCAGGAAGAGACGCGGTCGAAGGAACAGTTAAAGGCTTTGATGGACGAATGTGTTTCCTCTTCTTGGAACCAGAAGGAGGTAGAGCACTACCTTTCCCATCCTCTTGAGAAGACTCGTCTCCCGGAAGGGGATCCCAGCTGGTAACAAGTGCTTGAAGAGGACGACCTTTGTTACTAGAAGACAGCTTGTACTTCTTGGCGATCTCAGAATTTAACTTCACACGACCTGAAGCATGCATCTCTCTAAGGTCTTGCTCAGAAAGGAGCGTATAACTCCTTAATGAGAAGGTTTAACACACTTCGATTGATGATATCACGATATCCGAGCCACTCGACGGTAACACCGGCTGAGCGATTGGGCTGAGGTTGATAGAAGTCAAAATAACATTGGCGGTCACTCATTCAGAGACCACTCTAGAAAACAAAACGGTCAAAGCTCATCCGGACTTCTCTGTCTTCTTCTGTTGAGGAAGGAAGGGGAACAACATAAGGGACTCCTTGATCAAAGCCTAACTGACGGGCCACACGAACAGTATTGTATGTCTCAGATGAAAACCTCCCGCCGTAGAAACCAGGTGATCGTTGTCGTATGCGTCAAAAATAATTTCACTTTCCTAAAGTATATGATAAGAAAGAGTTCGTTTCCACAGAGAGGCAATTGTAGTTATTACGTATTCAATTTCCTAAAAGTAACCAATTGGGGGGATTTCTGATTTTTATGTAAGCAATAAAAGTAAATCAAAAGCAAAGTAAATTGGAGAAAGTAATAAATAGAGAAAGATATTAGTAAAGGAATTTATCTTCAATCTTAAACATGTGCTTGCATACATGATTAGAATTACAATTTAATCTCTTCATCATCAAAAGCCTAGAGTATCAAGTGAGCAAGATATTCCAATAATTTCCTAAGTTCATCAACACACACATTAGAGTTGCGTATGTGAATTCTACCTAAAGAATAACCTAACGCCATGCGCTAATTAAGTTCAATTCCCAGGAGCATTAAGTTTTGGAAATAGGCTAATCAATGCAATTGTCATACATTGCGCATGACAATTCGGACAATGGTCAAACTCCACATATGATGACGAGAGTGCACCACTACAAACCGTAATCATATCATGCTACTTGTATTCGGGGTTATCGCTCGATGAAAAACCCTAAAATAGCTATGGACAAGGATGCAAGTTCAATTAATTGCCCACTTAACTAAACAAGCATCTAAATCCTATCACAATACATCATTCATGTGATTATTAAAAACAATAGAGATTTGAACGATAATCAAGAGAGAAAACTAACGCATTAATCAAGCACAAGTTGTAAATATAGGACTACATCCTTAACCAATAAAATAAGATTTAGCTACTCATAGCTACGGAGTTCATCATAATCAATAATCAAATAAAGAAGATGAAAGCAAAGCAAACCCTAGTAGCGTATTCAAAAGCGACTCTCTCCTTAGCTCCAAGAATAATACGTGATCTCCAAGTTGTAGAAAGACTTCTCTTTTATAGCTCCTTTTGTTCTAAAATTAGGTCCAAGTCTTCAAAGTCCATTAGATAAAAATTCACCAAGCCCATATGTGAGACAAACCCATGTGAAAATTATCCCAAAAATATGTCGCCGGAAAACTGGACCCAACGGCGGAAGTTGGCCGGTAAAGTGGGCGGAAGAGTAGTTCAGGTGACCGGCAAAGTCCACCCGGTCACCGGTCAAACCTCAGGTCAACTGAGTTAACTCGGGTCAAACACCGAGTAATACCGAGTAAGCATCTGACTTGGCTGAATGAGCTAACTGGTAGAGTCTAGGCCAAGGCTGTTGCAATCTTGCACAGGCCATTCTCAGTGTTGCACAATGATCGTGCATCATTTTTCTTTTGCCCTTGGTCAATCTCAAGCCAGTATCTCGCCTGTCTCACCATAATCAGCAACACTACCAATCCCATTTCTTCTATGCATTCAGTCCATATCAATCTCGACCTGTATCACCACTTAGTTGTTGACATCACCAGCTTTAATTCATGCATGCATCTGTAATTTTATCAACTTCACAGTTTAACAACATCATTCATAACAACAGCACATCACTTTTGCCTCAAGCCCTCTCAAATTGCAACTGCACTTTCTGTGCTTCTTCATTTGGTTCTTGAGATGCAACTCAAACAAGCCATCTCATCCTGCACTTGCAATTCCAGCAGCAACAAATCTTCTGTCTAACTCGCTGCGGCATCCTTGCCATCTTAGGTCCAGCACCACTGTCTCATTCACTGCTTCATAACAACCCCATCCTTCTCTGTATGCATCTACTTAGCTCCATCCACTTACAACAGTTCCATAATCACCATAACCTCAAGTCAACAGTTATCATTCCCACTTCAACTCGCAGCTGCATTCACTGTATCATCATGCCCGCAGAACCGATTCATCTATTCTGCAATTCATGAGTCACACACACTACAAACACCTGAGACTGCCATTAAATTCTTTACCGAAACACAGCAACACCATGGACTTGACTGCAACTGCAGCTGCTTCACTTGCGCCTGCACTTCAACTCAAACTCTCAGCTCATCCATTCTGCAAGCTGATTCCGCAATCCTCATATGAGTCCATACTACAATCCATCACTGCAACAGCTTTCATAGCAGTAAGCACCCATAATTCAGTCCATATCTCCTCAGCCAAATCCATGGCAACAACATCACCAGTTGCAAATCAGTAAATCTCAGTTCACCTTCCCATGCTCAGCACAACATCTCAGCTTCACGATCTTGGAACTGCAATAACCTTAACATACATAATACAGCAGCTGCACTTCAGCTTGCATTACATACCACCAACACAACAAACCCATAAATTCCTCCAAAAACAACAACAACCCTTGATTATCTTCACTGCCTCATTCTAACCAGCACAACCACCTTGTTCACTACAATTGCAGCTGTTCCACAAACCATTCTGGTACCACTCTCTCGGCTAAATTCATTCCCATGACCATTCTGCATCTGTATCACTTCTACAGCTCTTCTAAATTACCTCCAACCCATCTTCTCAGCAAGACTCACTACACACTCAAACCCATTTTTCCTTAGCTTCAACTCATGCCTTCTAATTCTTCATCTGATTTCCTCTCAAACCCTTACTGCATCTTCAGTCAGTGATATCCAACCACACACAAATCAAACTCAAACCTAAGTTCTCCTCTATTAGAGAAAAACCCATCTCCAATTTCATCTTTTCTTCTTCAGTTCTTCTCAAATTCACCAGATCCAAAACCCTAACTTCCTTCCTCATAATATCAACAGATTCATTTTCTCGATCTGATTCAACCCCATCTTCATCTCCATCTCTCTGCTTATTCACTCAAGCATCAGCAGAATTATCTCATGAATTCTCGATTTCTCGTTCTTTCTTTTTCAGTTACAGTGCCGCCATGGTTTCGCTCTGAGTTAGGGAGTGAAAGTAAATGATTGAGAATAAATTCTCTCAATTTTAGAGTCATGTAATGACCATAAGTTCCCAAGGCACCCACAGCTAGATTCGGCCACCACAATGTCTTTCCTTTGCTTCTTTAGACTAAGCTGAATTAGTTGTCCCTTATCGTTGGCTTGGTCAGCTCCGCTCCCAATAGCCGTTGTACAGAAAATGACGCTTTCGCTCTTCTTTCGAGTTCCTCCGCCAACAAAATCCATCTTTTATTTCTCAAATTCACTTCTTCTCTTCAATGTCTCTTCATCACTAAAGCTATCATGCTTTTCAGACAGAATTCGCATCACTAAAGCCGACATACTTTTCAGACCGAGATGAAGAAATGAAGCAAATAATGAGAAATAATTTAGCCTCCAACAACAATTACACGTTAGATGAGACCTTTGAGTTGTTTCTTCTTCTTTTGTTCCAAATGACTCCAAAGTACCTAAATACTCAAAAACCAACATAAGATACATAATTTACAAGAAAACTTAGCTAAGAAGGCATAAACAATAGATAAATATCAAGGTGTTTAGACACCTATCAAATTCCCCCACACTTAGACTTTGCTATTTCTCGAGCAAATCATACAAAATAATTCTAAAACATACATACAACTCCGTGTTGCTGAGGATATGGTTACTCTTAGCATGAATAACAGGCCTTTGAACCTCTAGGTGTCCCTAGTGGACGAGTTATAGTCTCGTGAAGGTTTACAAGAGGTGTACCTACAAAACCTTTTACTCCAAATTCCAGCTACCTGTGAAAATTTAAGAATAACACTAAATATTTTATTAATTGACATACTATCAATGATTACAAGAGGAAGTACCCACTTTCAAATCCAATTCATAAATTAGTAATATAACTTTATCAGAAAGTTGAACACAACCACAATATTCGGAATCGAATCAACCACAATCACATGAAAAGATTAAGAAGATGGATATAGAAAGTAGATGGTGGCGGACTGTTAACAACCACAATACTCGGAATCGAATCAACCACAATCACATGAAAAGATTAAGAAGATGGATATAGAAAGTAGATGGTGGCGGACTGTTGACTAAGGTGAACGGTGTTTCCCATATCTGTCTGAAGGTCACTGCCAAAACAAACCTAAAAATCTTATTGGATTGAGCTACTGGTCTGAATTATAATATCAACACAGCTGGCATATACAAGGGAACCAGCGGTCGACAAACTTAATTCTAGATCAATTCACTGGCATATACAAGGGAACCAGCGGTCGACAAACTTAATTCTAGATCAATTCACTGGCATATACAAGGGAACCAGTGATCGATTTTATGCAACGCAATAATATATTATTTTTTTTCCTTTTTTTTTTAATCGACAACATGATTGGATCTTTTTGAATCCAAGCGCATGATTCTTATCAGCAAATTACATGGTAATTCCCATGGATCCTGCACTCAACGCTTGCTTAGGCGACGGAGACAGGGAGAACACACACATATTGCTATCCAAGTGTCAAATTCTTTTTATATACACCGTTTGGTCAAATTGTCTGGTCTCTTTTTTTTGTAGTAACTCAATCACTCTATTTCATCCTAGCAGTGATAACAATTCGATGTTCGTGCCCCACCAAATCACTTAGAGAAACAATAGATAAATATGGAAAAATAAAAATAGAACATGATATGGTGACGACTCTGAAATATGGTGACAACTAACATGTTATTTATTCTTATATTTTGTTCGTTTTCATATGAATAGACTCTACTAATGGGTTCCTCAACTCCTATGTTTTCATTAATGTAAGGCACAAGTTGCTAGACTTCGGAGTTTATAAAGCAATTTTTTTTTACTAAAGGCATCAAATCAACTAACTATACAAGCATATAAATGCTCCCCCACACTTAAACTTTACATTGTCCTCAATGTAAATTAAGTCATTCAAAGTAAAGTTCAAGGTGGGAAATTCCGCAAATGATATGCAAAAACAAAGATAAAATGCTTAAAAATAAAAAGATAAAGATAAAGATACAAAACCGATGGGTTGCCTCCCATTTAGCGCTTGGTTTAAAGTCGTCAGCCGAATATCTCCTTGCTTTCTGCGTCTTAGCCGGCTTCCAACACATTATGGAAATCTGATTGAATGGTACTTGGGTGTTTCCTCGCCTCAAAGATGTTGAAGTGTATGACTTCTTCATCAAACTCCATAGTTAAGGTGCCATTGTAGACATCAATCTTCGTTCTAGCGGTACTCAAAAATGGTCTACCCAACAGTAAAGGTGTAGACGATGATGAATTCACATCACTCATGTCTAAAACGTAGAAATCCACTGGAAATATTAGTCCTTTTACCTGCACCAAAACATCCTCAACAATCCCTTTCGGGTAAACATTAGATCTATCGGCAAGTTGAATAACTATGACGATTTTCTTAAGAGGACCAAGGTTTAAAGCATCATAAATAGAAGTAGGAATAACATTAATAGAAGCTCCTAAATCTAACATCGCTTTTGTAAACCTCGTTTTACCAATTGTGCATGGAATTGTGAAACTACCGGGATCCTTTAATTTAGGTGGGAGTTTCTTTCGAAGATATGCCGAAGCATTCTCCCCCACACTCATTACGTCATTACCGGTTAGCTTGTGCTTGTTAGTGCACAATTCCTTTACACACTTTGCATAGCGAGGAGATCGCCTAATTACTTCAATAAGTGGAATATTCACTTGGACCTTCTTAAAAAATCCCAAATATCCCTATCTTGCTCCACCTTTCTGTTAGCTTTAATGAACCTGCCAGGAAAAGGTATAAGAGGAACATAAGTAGAAATATGATTTTTAGAGTTGGAAATAGGTACCTAAGAAGTTTGGGAGAAATCAACATCCTTTTCCTCCAAAACTGGTTCCTTTGGGGCTTCTTCTTTACCCGAGTCAGTAATTTCAGGTTGCACAAGTCGTGTACCACTTCCAGACGTAATAACATTGACACCATCTCTTGGGTTAAGAGGTTGGGAAGAGAGTTTCTCACCATTTTGTGCATGCAACTGATTAATTTCCTCGGTCATAGAACCAACTTGTGTTTGCAAGTCCTTGACCACACCCTCCGTTCTTTGCATAAAAGATTTCAGCAACTCTTCCATATTGGAACCTTGATTTTGAGGTTGTCGTTTTTGTGGTTGACCAACTTGTGATTGCAACTCCTTAATTACATTATCCGTTTTCTGCTGATTTAAGTTCGCTAGTTATTGATTTTGTTGTACCACGGACATTAGAGCCTCCACCAAAGTAACCATCTTTGCCAATTCTGAATTTTGGGCTTGTTGTGATTGTTGCACTTGTTGTTGGAACTCACTTGGATGGTTGTAAACATAACGTGTACTTGCAACTTGCTCGTAAGTGTTGGAGTACATACCATACGGCTGAGTTGAGAATATAGCATTGACATGCTCTACGTTCTCATAAGGTGGGCGTGATGGTTTTACAACCACTGCTACAATTTGTTGCATCATTGCCATCATATTGCTCATTTGTTGACGTAATTCAATAATCTCGTCAACTTGATTAACTCCCTTGGTAGGTGGTTCTGATCCACAACTTGAAAATTGTTGAGAATTTGCTGCCATACTCTCAATCAGCTCTTTAGCATGTGTCACCGTCTTGTTCATAAGTGCACCACCACTTGCAGCGTCAATAAGATTCTTATCACTTACTTGGAGACCTTCATAGAAGTATTGGATAATCATTGCGTCACTAAATTGGTGATTAGGGCGGCTTGCTACCAATCTCTTGTACCGTTCCCAACATTCATACAACGATTCCCCCACACTTTGCTTCATCCCACAAATATCCTTGCGAATTTGAGTAGCCTTTGATGCAGGAAAATATCTCTCTGTAAAGATTTTCTTCAACCCATTCCATGTTGTGACACTTCCGGAAGGCAAATAATACAACCAGTCCTTAGCACTATCCGCCAAAGAGAATCGAAAAACTTTCAACATTGCACCATCCGCATCAGTCTCCGCTGGAAGCATGGCCATGACAATGGTGTGGAAGTCCATAAGATGCTTGTTTGGGTCTTCATTCACCATGTGATGGAACTTTGGTAATTCTCTAAGCAACCCCGACTTGATCTCGAAAGTAGAGTTTGTTTGAATACACCACTGTTATGTATCCAGCTTGTGAGAAACCAAGTCCTTGAGTGTACAATTTGCATCACCCATTGATTCTTCTTCTTCTTCTTCAAAAGGTGGTTCTTGTTCAACCGGAACCTCTTGTTCTACAACTTCTTCCTCTACTTCCAACTCTAGTTCTTCCGTCTCGGCAACTCTTGCTTGGAGTATTGTTCCTTCACGAGTAGTTATCCCGCACCTTTGATAATTCCAATTCTTGGGAGCCAGGGATTAGTACCTGAAAAACAATTCTCACAACCAAGTAAGAAAAACTAAACAAGAAACAAAAAGCAAATATGAAAGCAGAAATGATGATAAGAAACTAAAAACTTAATAACTAGTCGTATGCCTCCCCGGCAACGGCGCCAAATTTTGATCGTTTTCGTATGCGTCAAAAATAATTTCACTTTCCTAAAGTATATGATAAGAAAGAGTTCGTTTCCACAGAGAGACAATTGTAGTTATTACGTGTTCAATTTCCTAAAAGTAACCAATTCGGGGGATTTCTGATTTTTATGTAAGCAATAAAAGTAAATCAAAAGCAAAGTAAATTGGAGAAAGTAATCAATAGAGAAAGATATTGGTCAAGGAATTCATCTTCAATCTTAAACATGTGCTTGCATACATGATTAGAATTACAATTTAATCTCTTCATCATCAAAAACCTAGAGTATCAAGAGAGCAAGATATTCCAATAATTTCCTAAGTTCATCAACACACACATTAGAGTTGCGCATGTGAATTCTACCTAAAGAATAACCTAACGCCTTGCACTAATTAAGTTCAATTCCCAGGAGCATTAAGTTTTTGAAATAGGATAATCAATGCAATTGTCATACATTGCGCATGATAATTCGGACAATGGTCAAACTCCACATATGATGACGAGAGTGCATCACTACAAACCGTAATCATATCATGCTACTTGTATTCGGGGTTATCGCTCGATGAAAAACCCTAAATTAACTATGGACAAGGATGAAAGTTCAATTAATTGGCCAGTTAACTAAACAAACATCTAAATCCTATCACAATACATCATTCATGTGATTATTAAAAACAATAGATATTTGAACGATAATCAAGAGAGAAAACTAATGCATTAATCAAGCACAAGTTGTAGATATAGGACTACATCCTTAACCAATAAAATAAAATTTAGCTACTCATAGATATGGAGTTCATCATAATCAATAATCAAATAAAGAAGATGAAAGCAAAGCAAATCCTAGTAGCGTAAACAAAAGCGGCTCTCTCCTTAGCTGCAATACGTGATCTCCAAGTTGTAGAAAGACTTCTCTTTTATAGCTCCTTTTGTTCCAAAATTAGGTCCAAGTCTTCAAAGTCCATTAGATAAAAATTCACCAAGCCCATATGTGAGAAAAACCCATGTGGAAATTATCCCAAAAATATGTCGCCGAAAAAACTGGGCCCACCGCCGGAAGTTGGCCGAAAGAGTAGTTCAGGTGACCGGCAAAGTCCACCCAGTCACCGGTCAAACCTCAGGTCAACTGAGTTAACTCGGGTCAAACACCGAGTAATACCGAGTAAGCATCTGACTTGGCTGAATGAGCTAACTGGTAGAGTCTAGGCCAAGGCTGTTGCAATCTTGCACAAGCCATTCTCAGTGTTGCACAATGATCGTGCATCATTTTTCTTTTTCCCTTGGTCAATATCAACCCAGTATCTCGCCTGTCTCACCATAATCAGCAACACTACCAATCCCATTTCTTCTATGCATTCAGTCCATATCAATCTCGACATGTATCACCACTTAGTTGTTGACATCACCAGCTTTAATTCATGCATGCATCTGTAATTTTATCAAGTTCACAGTTTAACAACATCATTCATAACAACAACACATCACTTTTGCCTCAAGCCCTCTCAAATTGCAACTGCACTTTCTGTGCTTCTTCATTTGGTTCTTGAGATGCAACTCAAACAAGCCATCTCATCCTGCACTTGTAATTCCAGCAACAACAAATCTTCTGTCTAACTCGCTGCGGCATCCTTGCCATCTTAGGTCCAGCACCACTGTCTCATTCACTGCTTAATAACAACCCCATCCTTCTCTGTATGCATCTACTTATCTCCATCCACTTACAACAGTCCTATAATTACCATAACCTCAAGTCAACAGTTATCATTCCCACATCAACTCGCAGCTGCATTCACTGTATCATCATGCCCGCACAACGGATTCATCTATTTTGCAATTCATGAGTCACACACACCACAAACACCTGAGACTGCCATTAAATTCTTTACCGAAACACAGCAATACCATGGACTTGACTGCAACTGCAGCTGCTTCACTTGCGCCTGCACTTCAACTCAAACTGTCATCTCATCCATTCTGCAAGCTGATTCTGCAATCCTCATATGAGTCCATACTATAATCCATCACTGCAACAACTTTCATAGCAGTAAGCACCCATAATTCAGTTCATTTCTCCTCAGCCAAATCCATGGCAACAACATCACCAATTGAAAATCAGTAAATCTCAGTTCACCTTCCCATGCTCAGCACAATATCTCAGTTTCACGATCTTGGAACTGCAATAACCTCAACATACATTATACAGCAGCTGCACTTCAGCTTGCATTACATACCACCAACACAACAAACCCATAAATTCCTCCAAAAACAACAACAACCCTTGATTATCTTCACTGCCTCATTCTAACCAGCACAACCACCTTGTTCACTACAATTGCAGCTGTTCCACAAACCATTCTGGTACCACTCTCTCGGATAAATTCATTCCCATGACCATTCTGCATCTGTATCACTTCTACAGCTCTTCTAAATTACCTCCAACCCATCTTCTCAGCAAGACTCACTACACACTCATACCCATTTTTCCTTAGCTTCAACTCATGCCTTCTAATTCTTCATCTGATTTCCTCTCAAACCCTTACTGCATCTTCAGTCAGTGATATCCAACCACACACAAATCAAACTCAAACCTAAGTTCTCCTCTATTAGAGAAAAACCCATCTCCAATTTCATCTTTTCTTCTTCAGTTCTTCTCAAATTCACCAGATCCAAAACCCTAACTTCCTTCCTCATAATATCAACAGATTCATTTTCTCGATCTGATTCAACCCCATCTTCATCTCCATCTCTCTGCTTATTCACTCAAGCATCAGCAGAATTATCTCATGAATTCTCGATTTCTCGTTCTTTCTTTTTCAGTTACAGTGCCGCCATGGTTTCGCTCTGAGTTAGGGAGTGAAAGTAAATGATTGAGAATAAATTCTCTCAATTTTAGAGTCATGTAATGACCATAAGTTCCCAAGGCACCCACAGCTAGATTCGGGCCACCACAATGTCTTTCCTTTGCTTCTTTAGACTAAGCTGAATTAGTTGTCCCTTATCGTTGGCTTGGTCAGCTCCGCTCCCAATAGCCGTTGTACAGAAAATGACGCTTTCGCTCTTCTTTCGAGTTCCTCCGCCAACAACAGCCATCTTTTATTTCTCAAATTCACTTCTTCTCTTCAATGTATCTTCATCACTAAAGCTGTCATTCTTTTCAGACAGAATTCGCATCACTAAAGCCGACATACTTTTCAGACCGAGATGAATAAATGAAGCAAATAATGAGAAATAATTTAGCCTCCAACAGCAATGACACGTGAGATGAGACCTTTGAGCTGTTTCTTCTTCTTTTGTTCCAAATGACTCCAAAGTACCTAAATACTCAAAAACAAACATAAAATACATAATTTACCAGAAAACTTAGCAAAGAAAGCATAAACAATAGATAAATATCAAGGTGTTTTAGACACCTATCACCAGGAAGGCGCCCATGTAAAGTAGAAATAATGATGTCGAAGTCATTGGCAGAAGGTGTTTCCGAGGAAGTAATCCTCCGCTGAGATTGAATAACGAAGTTATAATGAAAAGGACCAGTACAACCATCCTGATAGGTGATAGGATTGAAGTCAGCACCCTTATCCATGAAATCCTTGAGTTTCTCTTTTGGAAGGAAACGCTTCTTATGGTAGAGAGCCATCCGGGGATTAGATTTGGGTGTCGTCACAAGACGCTTAGAACCATCCTTTTTGGTGACTTCTTTTTGATAAGAGAGGACGAGAGGATTCAGTTGAGGAGGCCTGTATTTTGGGAAACGTTCCCAAACCCACGCTTGGATGAAATTGGCAGGGAGGAAAGTCTCAACCTCGTGGGATCCGTTCATGCGACAAACATCACACACCAATAAATCCAAATGATGATATAGACCTCCCAAAAACATAGGGGAAAGCGGAAACGCCACGCCACGAGACATTAACACAGCCATAGGGATCAACTCGTTCTTAATAGTATCTCGTGGACTATACTCAAATACATCATGATACAACCAAAAAAGGAAAAACGCCGCCAACTCTGCCCTGTCTGTCTCTCCCTCTCAAGGAGGAACACCTTCACGAGGGCCCGAGAGTAAAGGGGCCCAATACTTAATCCAACAATAAAAGGAGGTGCGACGTGCCCCATATTTTGGTTTTTGATCATTCTTCACTTCTTTCACATCATCAGGCTCCTCAGTGACAGACGATCTTGCCCGACCAGCTTTTATGGCGGACGCCATGAATTTTGAAGAAGACGAAACGTTAGCAGGAGAATCACGAGAAGCCGACGCAGTAGCTGTTCCCTTCCTTTTATCCACCGGACCTTCCACCTCACTCGGATCCTCAGCCTCCGGTAACAAGTACGTTATAGAATTTGTTTTAGCTTTGAGACAGTGATCACGAAGTTCCTTGTCGTTATCATTCAAAGATTTTTTTAAACAACAACTATCGAAGACCGTGTCTCCGTAAATGGGTAGACCAGTAAGTGCCACTACATCCTTTAAGATAGGAGTCGCTTCATCCCAAGAGAATAGGAATGTGTGCGGATCGACTCCCCAACGCGCACATAAACGATTTATACTATCAAAGTCTCGTTGTACGTACCTGAATCGGGAAGCTTCCAGAGCCATTTCTATACCCAAAGAACGGATAATCCTCACATTTTCAGGGTTCGAACGAATGTAATCCATCCATGGTTCCCACGCCGCGTGAGATTCAGCAGATGAACGATGATTGATCGAAGGAAAAACATAATCCCCTCAATGAACTGCCAAACGGGGAGTACTTTCTAAGGAAGGTATGAGAAGCGCTTCTGCTTGAGGACGAATAAGCCATCTCGCGGACCCGGATGGAGGAAAAGGATGAGGATTTAGCATACATGCAATCCAGACATCATCGACGGGAAAAAGAGTAGTGCCATCATCCACGGCTAGTGGCCGTATCTTATCTCGGAGCTGGTGATTACTCCTAAAATCCTCGAGTGTATATGATCACGGCCGCGGGGGTGAGTCACTAGACATGATTAGTAAAAGAAGATAAGGAGAGAGAAAAGAGAGGCAGTAAAAGATGGGGACTCGAAAGCGAGGTCTCCTCTATTTATAGGAAAGTAAAAGAGAGACTAGTTACTGAACAGACCAGTAACCGTAGCACTTTAAGAGTCGTGGTCTGGAAACTATCCACAACTCTCTGATCATAACCGTCATAAAAGGGGCAGTTACTGAGTGGTCTAATAACCAAAGCATCCAAAGGGTCACGATCTGAAGATGGCTCATTTGGAATCCGTTAGGTCAACATATGACTGTTGACACGGTTTTTGACCGGTCAAACAGTCAAGGGACTAATGTTGATACATGAAAATAATTAAGCCATGGATAAGTGGCCCCTTAAATTACCGAGGGTCCCTTCTAGAGAGGAGTAACTAAGGGACTAGGCCTAACCCATTGAGATGGGATAGTTCTAGTCCATCTAAGGCTATATTAAGGGAGAATGGGCCTTGATCTAAGAAAGGCCCTTTAGGGTTTAGTATTAACTTAAGGAAAGGGAAATGGTAGTTTAGTAATATGTTGATCTTATGGGCACTTATCCATAAGAGGATCATTATAAAAGGGAAAGAGGGTACACTTCTTGGGATCATCATTAATTCCTCATTACTTCCATAACCATATCTTCTCCTTGGGAGTACTTTTTGTGATCAGGGCTAGTTCCTCCTACCCACGTTTTACCCATCAACATAAAGCTTGGGCACAAAATATACTAAGAGGTATTTAAATGATATGCTTAAGAAACTAAACCATGACATTTTATTTCTCTCTGAAACAAAACAAAAAAAGAGAGAACTTAGGAAAGATTATGAGGGAGGTAAATGTGCAAAATTATTGATTTGTGGAATCAGGAGGTGCTAATGGCACTGCTGGTGGGATAACCTTAATATGAAAAAGCAAAATCTCCATTGAGGTTATTGATTTCTCCTTGAGACATATTAATGTTATAGTCAATACTTCTCATAGTCCTCCTTGGCTCTTCACTGGTTATTATAATAGTTCTTATGAGATTTCTAATTAAAATGACTCTTGTAAAATGATTGAGAATACCGGTATCTCGAACCAGCTTCCTTGATCATTGGGTATCATGTATCTGAAAAGTACAGTGCCTATCCAATAAACATTACCGAGGAAAATTACTTTAACAACAAAATTATTATCTGGATGTCACTGATATTGGTTGCATTGGTTTCCCATTTACTTAGTCAAACAAAATATCTGGTCCATCTCTTACTGAGCAAAGACTTGGCCGGGGTCTAGCCTCTGAAATATGGTGTTGCTTTTCCCTAATACCATCATATCAAACATGTTGGCTATTAGATCTGATGACCACCATATCCTGTTAAACTTAAACCCTCACTGGAAGAGTGTAAGCTTTCCTTTCAAATTTTTTGGGCATTGTCTTGAACGTGAATATTGCAGGAAAATCATTAAAGAATGCTGGAATAAATAATTATCAGGGCCAGTTGTTTTGCTAATAGCCAGAAAACCGAAGGATATAAGGCTTTTTATCGAAGTCTGAACAATGAGTTCTATGGAAACATCAAAACCAATGTTGAAGACGTAAAAAATCATCTGGACTGGCTCTACAAAAACTACTTCAGACACGACATAGGTCATGTTATCAACAATGCTAGGAAAAAGTTCAATGATTGGTATGACATAGAGAATTTTTTTTTGGAATACTAAAAGTAGAGTCCAAACCATAAAGCTGGGGAATGGAAACACAAAGTTCTTTCACAAGTCTACTAAATGCAAAATTAGGAGGAACAAAATTGATACCATACAAAATGCGCATGCAGTTTGGATTACCAAGGCTAAATAAGTTGTTAATTGCTCAACCACTTCACCAAAATGGCTACTGCTGAAAGCAACACCCTTAACCCTGACATCATAAACCTCATTTTCACTTCCATCTCTCCTCAAGATAACAATACTCTCAACAAAATCCATACCATACATGAAATCAAATATATTCTCTTTAACATGGTTGGAGACAAGGCCTATGGCCCTGATGGATTCCCCCCCAAACTTCTTTCAAGATAACTGGAACATTGTTGACCAAGATATTGTAAGTATTGTTCAAACTTCTTCCAATATGGTCATATACTGAAAGAATTGAGTTCAACCTTTATATCCTTAATCCCAAAAAATGGCAACCCTTAATCCCCAAATCACTTCAAGACCCATAAGCCTATGCAACACAACTTATAAAATCATCTCCAAACTTATAACCCAAAGATATCTAAAAAAAAGTCATATCTCCCTGTTAGAGCATAGATCGTTTGAACTCACCAAGCGTTGGTATGTCAAGTTTGGTTGTCATATTTTAGTGACTCAAAACTTATCTAAAGTCGCTTAATTGTATACTAGAGTCAACCTCGTTTAGGTTAGATTAGAAAGTCTAGGAATGTTGAGACATATAAGTATTACTCCGAAGACCTGAAGAAAGTGAAGAAGAAGCGAACTACAATGACAACATCATCCTTTCTCTTGAAGTTAGTAATATTGACTTGAACTGTTTCATTCCTAACGTATCTTTCAAGTCGTGCTATATTGAAAACATAACTGCGAAGCTGTATATATTGTACATATTGTATGATACTCTAGTGATGTGACATGGTCATATTTGTATGATCATAGTATTAGGGAATTAGACTACGAAGTATAACGCTTATCTTTTGAACTTCGTAGATATGACATCGACATAATCTTGTATATACTGTTATGATTATGTGAATGGGTTATGGTGAAGATTTCATCCTAGGAAACAATGTTTTACATTTTTTTAAAGGAAGTATATTCATGAACTTGTTTTATGAATCGAAAGGGAAATCACTAGGCTTATTGGTACGTCTATTCATTCCAAATCTTTGGATTACCAATATGTGTGATATGGTAGAACCGATCGTAACTTTGTTATGTATCTTGGTATAACTAATCATAATGCCTGAATTATGATTTGGTATGACTAGTTTTTATTAATTAGTGTAACCGATCCTAAGTAATCACCATGAGATGGTATGATCGATATTTGTAATTGGACCGATCCTAGTAATTGGTGCGACCGATTACAGAGTGTGCGTGTAATCGATCCTTGTAATTAGTGTAACCGGTCCTGGTAATTGGTGTAACCGATCCTGGTAACTGGTATGATCGATCACAAGCAATACCATGAGTGTATGGTAACCGGTACTGGTAATTGATGTAACCGATCCCGGTAACTGATGTAACCGGTCCTGGTAACTTGTGTGACCAATCACAAGTATTTCCATATTAAGGTATAACCGATCCTAGTGATTGGTAGAACCAATTGAACCTAGGTCTGTGATTTGATATTTGATCAATCACATAGTGATCTTGGAATACGGGTGAACCAGTTCTAAGCTTGTTTGGAAGTGTGGTATAACCGATTACAAGAATGTAAATTCATGTAAATATGAATAAGGATTTACAGTGAAAATATGTCAACATACTTTGGACACGTTCAATAACTCTTATCATTTATTGTTCAAAGATATTCCTTAGTACTCAAGGAGATTTCGTACTGAAATAAATTGAGAATCTTTTAATTAAGGTTTTTTGTTTTATATGCTTTAATTACCAGTAATTAAATGCATATCTCTAGAGAATAAAAATTAGTATTGTGCATTTACTAGTTAGAGATTTTCTATTGAGAGATTTCGGAAATTTTAGACAACCATTTATTGGAATTAGGAAAACCAAATTTTGCTATTCATTACATATCTTGAGAATATTTTCGGTTTTGGAAATTCCTTGGTGTCCAAACATCCTTGGTCTATAAATACCTAAGTTTGCATTTTTAGCAAACTATCCTAAGAGCCAGGAAAACTTTATCTTTTTGTTGTTTCTGGTGGAGCCGTCTCAGAGAGGAAAGTATCCTAATTAGGTGAAATCTCTTACGACCGTAGTTCATGAATGTACTTCCGTTAAAGAAAAATGTAAAACATTGTTTAACGGAAGTACATTCATGAACTTGTTTTATGAATCGATAGGGAAATCGCTAGGCTTATTAGTACGGCCATTCATTGCAAATCTTTGGATTACCAATATGTGTGAGATAGTAGAACCGATCGTAACTTTGTTATGTACTTGGTATAACTAATCACAATGTTTGAATTATGATTTGGTATGATTAGTTTTTATTAATTAGTGTAACCGATTCTAAGTAATCACCATGAGATGGTATGATCGATATTTGTAATTGGTGTGATCGATCCTAGTAATTGGTATGACTGATCACAGAGTGTGCGTGTAATTGATCCTTGTAATTGGTTTAAGCGATCCTGGCAATTGGTGTAATCGATCCTGGTAATTGGGGTAACCGATCCTAGTAACTAGTGTGATCGATCACAAGCAATACCATGAGTATATGGTAACCGGTCCTGGTAATTGATGTAACCGATCCTGGTAACTGATGTAACCGGTCATGGTAACTTGTGTAACCGATCACAAGTTTTTCCATATTAAGGTATAACGATCCTAGTGATTGGTAGAACCAATTGAATCTAGGTCTGTGATTTGATATTTGATCAATCACATATTGATCTTGGAATACGGGGGAACCAATTCTAATCTTGTTTGGAAGTGTGGTATAACCGATTCCAAGAATGTAAATCCATGTAAATATGAATAAGGATTTACAGTGAAAAGATGTCTACATACTTTGGACACGTTCAGTAACTCTTACCATTTATTGTTCAAAGATATTCCTTAGTACTCAAGGAGATCCTGTACCGAAATAAATTGAGAATCTTTTAATTAAGGTTTTTGGTTTTATATGCTTTAATTACCAGTAATTAAATGCATATCTCTAAAGAATAAAAATTAGTATTGTGCATTTACTAATTAGAGATTTTCTATTGAGAGATTTCGGAAATTTTAGACAACCATTTATTGGAATTAGGAAAACCAAATTTTGTTATTCATTACATATCTTGAGAATATTTCAGTTTTGGAAATTCCTTGGTGTCTAAACATCCTTGGTCTATAAATACCTAAGTTTGCATTTCTAGCAAACTATCCTAAAAGCCAGGCAAACTTCATCTTTTTGTTGTTTCTGGTGGAGCCGTCTAATCTGAGAGTAAAATATCCTAATTAGGTGAAATCTCTTACGACCGCTCGTTTAAAAACTTCTATGGGATCAAGAAGCTCTACGAATACCATTGGTGGTAAACTAGATAATTGAAGTGTTATTAGTTTTTGATTGATTTGATTGACTAACGGTTGTTGAAACTTTGATTGCACCTAGTTGTTTATTCTAGAGAATCTTCTCTTCTAATATAAGATTTACTCAAACTAGATCGAAGTATCGACGGGATCTTTAGAACTGTTTGTAGATCTAAAGACATCTTGTGATAATCTATTGTTAACAGACTCTGTTTTGTGTATGATTGATCACAAGAGATTCAAGTGGTGTTGTGCAGGTGTTTATTGAAGATTGAAGAAGATTTAAAGACAAAGAAGATTTCTTATTTGGTTCTCATATCTTTGGGTGTGCAAAAACCTTGATCGGCTGGGATCCAACTAGAATCGGATTTATTCGATTGATTAGTTGTGCGAGATCGACATCACTTTATAATTTCTTGTTGGAATCTATGTCGATTGATTGCGAATCTAAACTTGACTACTTTTGTAGTTATTGGATATATTGATCTAACCAGGAAAAAGAGTTTATTAGATTAAACAGAAGAGCCTTTGCGTATGACTTGAGATATCTTTATCTTGAAAGAATCTAAAAAGTTGTTACCAAACAGATTTGTTGTTCATTTACTGTTTGGAATACGATCCAAAGGAATTGTTCCAGTGCGTGCACTCATCAAAGTCGGAAGCGCAGGGATACTGAGGAAACTAAGTGAACTAGGGGTAGTTGCTTGGTCTCAACTATACGAAGTTTGTTTAGATTTTGTATATCGGCTTCATTCTGAGAGTATTCAATTCTGGACTAGGTCCCGAGGTTTTTCTGCATTTGCAGTTTTCCTCGTTAACAAAATCTTGATGTGTGATTTACTTTTATTTTCCACAATTATATTTGTTTATATAATTTAAAGTAAATTACACAAACGTTAACTCCGTACATACTTGATTGTGATCCTATAAAGTTTGGTTAAGTCCGAACCTATTATCAAGTATCACAATTTGGTAGTAGTATTGTCTCGATCTCGTATCCATAGACAATCACACAAAGTGTGAATACCGATTTGTTGTATTGTCTCGACTTAGTCCATAGACGATCACTTTCGGTAAGAAGACTTATATGTGGATATTTAAAAGATTGTGGTGTATTTGGGTACCCTCATCTTTTCAATTGGTATCAGAGCAGGCAAACACGAAAAGATCTAACAATCTGTGTTTGCTGCGACCCAACCTATAAAAATTGAATTTATGTCTGATTCAGTTAACGTAAATCAAGAAGATGATATACTTCAGAAAGCCAATTTGTTTTCAGATCCTGATAAACAGCTCAATACTATTAGTTCACTGGTTGAACACAACTCAGGAAATATTAACCATGATGTGTTAATAAGAAAACAGACACTTGTGACACACAAGTCAGATTCAGATGACAGTGATGAGATTAAATTTTTCATAAAGCTTGCTGAAAAATATAATCTAAAAGATAATATATATTATCCATATCTCAAGAGGATTATCAAAGACTCTTTGATAAAAAACAGGTCTAATGAAGAAGTTGTGTCTCGTGAAAATCTTGAAATTCATGAACCTCCTGACATGATGATAATCACATCTAATCTATGTCAAGATGAAAATACAATTGCTTTTTCTATTGAAACTGAATCTGAGAATTCTGACAATGATCCTAAAGTCAAAAAAGATTTATTAGTAAAGACAAGGATATGTGATTCTATCTCTTAGAATGTCTTAACTAATAAACAACATCTGGATTCTAATAGTTTAATCACTTGCAAGAATCAGAAGAGATGTGTTTCAAAAGATAGTCCTGTGACTAATATCCAGTCAACAAAAACTGTCATTTATTGTGACAAGGATTAGCTCTCTGAAATGAACAAAGATCAGCTTAAATGCACTCTAACAAATGGCTTCCGATCATGCTATTTTGTTGATGATCTTCTGTCCAAATCAGAATCCAAAAAACAATCTCATTAAAAGATGTTGTCATATTCCAAGGAATATCGGGGTCGATATAAGAGTTCTGATTAACTCATGACTCAAAAGGTTTCTAGTCACATGTATAATCTTGTTCATACTCGAATAGATTTATCTATTGAATCATTAAAATCAGATTGTGACCTACAGATCTGTTAAACCTATTCCTGGAATTGCTCCAAAAAGGAAGATGTCTGAAAACATCAAGATAGGTCTTGTTCCTCTGATGATGAACAATCAAGTTCTCACCTCAACAATTAAATGTGTTGATCGGAATTTCCCAAGTTTTGTGCCCATTTAAATAAATGGGAAGTTCTTAAAAGAGCACTAGGAATGTAAGAAAAGTATAAAAACTATACGTGACCTGTCTGTATCATGAACAACTAAAGTATCTTTCTAAATTTGGAATTCTCTTCTGCTTTAGAAAATTACTTTCAATTTGAGGAAGTTCATGATAAAATTATGCAAGATATAATCAGACTCTCTTGACAATAATATTTCGGAAAATCTTTCTTGATTTTATTTCCGAATTTTTGTATTTTCATACAGTTTTAATCAAATAAAAATACTTAATCCAGAAAATAGACATTTATGTTTGATTTGCTTCAATTACCATATAAGGTCTATTTTTGAATAAAACTATCATTATTAATGAATAAAATTATTTCTTTATAATTTTTCTTGTGATAGTTACCGATTACATAGCTTGTGAATGAATGTTTATATTATTGCTATGTGTATTCGCTTTATGAGATGTCTGATTTCGGTTTTCATAACCTTAATATTTGATCTCATATGATGTAACCCTTATGGTTTGTGTGGCTTTTTGATTTAGCGGGATTAAGTTCTAGCCCATGTTGGTAGGGCTTTATCAAAGGATCATAATGAGTTCTGATTGAAACTCATATGTAAAAATTCACAATACGTTGAATTACTTTATGTTTACATGAGTTGCGTTTAGCATAACATATGTGTTTCGGGTTTTCAACTTTTGCTATTGGCACGCATTAGTTAAAACCGTTTCAAACTTAGTCTGGTAAAGGTTGCTTTTGTTGATGTTATTTTGTTCTTGCAATAGGATGACAACACACTGGGGAGAGTTCTAACTTGAACTTGCGCTTAATGATATATCTTTCTGGGAAGAAGATGCGGTGGAATCTGAGGTAACGAATTTGTTAGTTAATCGTTTTCCTGTTTAAGAAAATCCTGTTTATATTGCATATGTTTTTGTTAGAGCATAGCTCGGTCGACCTCGCATGCGTTGTCATATCAAGCATGTTTGTCAATGTTAGTGATCAAAACTATGAGTCTTGATTTCTAGTCTATTATAGTTAAGTCTCGGAATAGGACAGAAAAGTGTAGTTGAGCTCAAGGACTTCATGGCGATTCATCATACAACGACGAATATCTACACAAGGAACCGTGGAACTTCATCAAAAAAAAGGTATGTGGAGACTTGAACTTATCTATCACTCAAAAGACTATCTATTCTATCTCCTACTTCTTATGATACAAAAAGTCGTATGCTATATAGAGTGGATCATACACATTTGACATTTCGAGATGAGTATTCACTACTTATCTTTTTCTCGAAATCGTATGTTGGTAAAGCGTTTCGCTTTGATCAAGTTTATCTTCACCTAGTGACGAAAGTCATGAAAATTTTCAATTACTTTGAGAATTGCTCTGACGTGAAACGGTCTGTGAATAACGGCTATATAACGTCCTCTGAGAATGTCTCAATGATTGGAATGAGAGTTTAGATTACATAACCATGTATTCCTTAATCCGAAGTTTTCGAACTTTGTTGATTGAGAGAAACTGGAGGAATTGACTTTGCCAAGTCCGTGAACCCAATTCGCGAACTCAGTCCGCGAACTGACGGAAGTTCTCTTGCCGAGAATTTTTGCTGGGATTTTCCAAAAACTCGTTTGCGTGTTTAGTCCGTGAACTCAGTCCGCGAACTGGCGGAAGTCTCTTTGCCGAGATTTTCTGCTGAGTTTGGAAAACTCTGCCGGCTGCCTTAAGTCCGCAAACTTGTTTGTGAGCTTAAGTGGTTATGATCTAAAGATGTGCTCTGAAGATGAAACTTAAATTACTAAGGAATGCTTTATGCAAACCGTGGCTACAAAGTTCATGAGCCGATTCATCGAATCGAATCATCTTTGTTTCAATTGTGTCTTGTGTAGTTTCATAAGATCTCATAGTAATTGAAAAACTCTCTAACTAGTTCATTTGAGTCAATTGAACTAGTTATGGTGAAGAAGAACTAGGTTAATATGAATTGCTCATATGGTTAACCTTTTGGGTTACTATTTTGAACCAACATACACGTACACGTTTGGGCATGGTTTTCACAAACCCAGTAAACGTCTACCCAAGTGTGTGTGACAAGCTAAGTTTTCAATCTAACAGTTGAGAAATATTAGCTTGAATCTAAATCAGGTTTTCATCTAACGGTGAATATGGATTGATTTGTAACTAAGGCAAAACCCTGATTTGAAGGCTATATAAAGGATACATCTAGCATTGTGCAAAACTAATCCCCACACGTATGTGTGATACTAGTGCGCTCGCTAGAGTCGATTCTCCTTTAACCTTTGGTTTTCTTCTCTAAAACCAGGTTAACGACTTAAAGACTTCATTGGGATTGTGAAGCCAGACTGACACTACTTTTATCGTAGTTGTGTGATCTGATCTTGCATCTTCTATCGTATGTGTACAATTTATTGATTGGCTTGAGATCGTGAGAGTTCTCCGATAGGAAAGATAAAAAAGTCACAAACATCTTCGTCTCATTTTTTGTGATTCCTCGACAAACCGCTTGTGTAGTCAAGATGGATTGTTGAGAGGTGATTGATTAATCTAGGCTGTTCTTCGGGAATATAATATCGGATTATCAATTGGTTCATGTTCACCTTGATTTTATATCTTAAGACGGAACAAAACCTAGGGTTTTTCTGTGGGAGACAAATTTATCCTTTGATAGACTTTTTTGTGTGAGACAGATTTGTTTATTATCAAGTCTGCGATTTTGGGTTGCAGCAACTCTTAGTTGTGGGTGAGATCAGCTAAGGGAATCAAGTGCGCAGTATCCTGCTGGGATCAGAGGCGTAGGAGTACAACTATACCTTGAATTAGTGGGAGACTGATTGGGGTTCAACTATAGTCCAGTCCGAAGTTAGCTTGGAGGAGGCTAGTGTCTGTAGCGGCTTAATACAGTGTGTATTCAAGCTGTACTAGGTCCCGGGGGTTTTCTGCATTTGCGGTTTCCTCGTTAACAAAACTTCTGGTGTCTGTGTTATTTCTTTTCCGCATTATATTTTTTTATATAATTGAAGTAATACAGGTTATGCATTAAAGGTCATCAATTGGAAATCCAACCTTTGGTTGTTGATTGATACTGATTGATCCTTGGACATTGGTATTTGGTACCGTCCAAGTTATCTCTATTTGATAAAGACTCGCATATTTCCATTTGCTTGAGTAAAGATCAAATCGAGAGATTGAGATATAAACTCTTTGGTTTATCTTTTTATTGATTGAGTCTAACTGTCTAGTTGATTCTCATAAAAAGTATATTGGAGTTTGTCCATACAGATTGCTAAGCGAAATATTGGGTGGTGTTGTTAGACCCCCGCTTTTTCAATTAGTATCAGAGCAGGCAAACACGTTTAAGACCTAACAAGTCCGTGTTTGTAGCGATCTGACTCTATGGACAGAGGTGCTATCTCTATTAACGTACCACCAGTCTTCGATGGCTCCAATTACTTATGGTGGAAAATTGTTATGTGAGATTTTCTTCAATCGCGTGATTTTCAATCATGGGCATACGTGGTTAATGGCTATGATGCTCCCGTTGTGGCAGTTGGTGATGTAAACGTTCCCAAACCTATTGGTGAATACACCGCTGTTGAGATAACTGTTGCAAAGCAAAATTCCGACGGTTTGAATGCTATCATACATTCCATTACCCAAAATCTTCAGCATCATGTGACAAAATGCACTAGATCTAAAGATGCTTGGGATATCTTAGAAACCGTATTTGAAGGCAACTCCAGTGAAAAGGATGCTAGGCTTCAAATCCTTAATTCTGATTGGGAGAACCTTTGTATGGAAGATGAAGAAACATTTGATGAGTTTAATCACAAAGTGTCTGAAATTGTTAATGCATCTTTTGCATTGGGTAAGACTATTCCTGAAAAGGACACTGTGATGAAAATTCTCAGATCGCTGCCATCTAGATACGAGTCTAAGAAGCATTCCATCGTTGAGGGGAAAAACCTCGATAATCTTTCCAGAAACACCTTGGTTGGAAAGCTTAAGATCTTTGACCATGGGCATACATCCAAAGTCGGTAAGGATGTTGCCTTTAAAGCACAAAAGAACACTAAATTACTTGTCAAAGGTAAGAGTGTTCATGTCTCTGAGGATGATCAGTCTGAGGATGATTTTTCGGATGAAGATCTTGACAAATCAGTCTCCTTGATCACAAGACAGTTTAGGGATCTTCTGTTGAAGAGAAGTAAATGGTTTTCAAGAGACAAACCTAAGTCATCAGACAAACCTCACGGTCGCGTACCTCCTAAAAACAGGGATGCTGACGAGGCTGATGACGAGGACATGCCTCAGTGCTTTAAGTGTAAGGGTTTTGGCCATTTTGCTAACGAATGCCCAAATCGTAGAAAATACACTGGGAACAAAGGTCTAGCTATAACACTTGATGAAATGTCTGAAACCTATGATTTCGATGAAGATAGGAAATAAGTGTAGGGCTTCTTTGTGAAAACATCGATTTGGATACTTGTAGCAATACATATATCAACCTCAATGGGTTCGGAGAAGAGGGAAACCCAACCAAGCTGGAAGATTCACTGAATCCGATAACTGGAAACCCTATCAGTGATGTTTCAGGATCAACCGTATGTCTAGCTGCTTGCACATCTCAGATACCTGAATACTATCCAAGATTGACGTGCTCGTTTTATTCGATGAAGAGACGCGAACTATCAAGGTGTTACAAATACAAGCACCAAATAAGGCACGCCAGCAAACTTCAACGAAGAGCAGATCGATTATAAAGGAAGCTGAAACTTGCTCAGAAGACCGCCGAGGTATGTAGGATCTTATCTTCCTATAAGAAGTTGGTTTCCAAGGATAGAATAAGACCATTTGAAAACAAAATATGGTCAAATCGTTTTGATAGACAGATATTAGAGGATTCCTCCCATGAGGAAAAAGATGGACATATCGTTGTTCATCGCAACACAACTTGATTGTGGTTGGAAAAATCTTGTCTCATGTGCCTGTTCGAAAAGAGACAAGATTGAGTGTTGATCCAGGCTTCAGAAAAGTTTTTCCTTCTTTTCTTAGATTTTTTATTTTTATCTATCAAATAAAAGAAAGGGTTATTATCGACAATTCTACTCTTTATAGGGTTTTAGGGTTGGGCGTATACGAACCTGTCAATAGGTTTCGAACCCTACATTCCTTTTTTCCTTTTGACATCCTTTATAAGACTTCTTGTTGAGTTAAGTGATTCCATCACGCAAATTCAGTTGTTCATAACTGTTCTCAAAGCACTATGTCATCGTATGGAAAGGATGTCAACATGATTGTTAAGTCTTCAATCAAGGAAAAAGAGAAATCTCATGTTTCTAAGTCCCTGAAAAGAAAAAGAAGGAATACAAGAAAACCCAGGTTTATTCCTTCTAACTCTCAGAAGTTTTTCGATGTTCTTGATGAGTTAAAGGAAATAAGAATGGAGATTTATGAAATAAAGACGTTCGTGTCTAAATCTTTGGAAATTCAGAGGACCCTAATTCGACCTCTTCAGCCAAGACAGTTCGTGGGTATTGATACTTATCTCCGTGAACCTTATGTACCGATGGCTTTCGATAACAAGGAGTTCGGGAACGATAAAAAATTTCTCAAAGGAATTGTTGCCTAGTATGTCTTCTTTTTGGATTAGTTGGAAGAATAACTAGTGTTTTGAATAGCGAAGATTGTGACTACACATAGCTATTTTTTTTTTCATCTTCTTATGTTATTTTTTAGGTTTGTTGGTTTTTAAAATTCTTAAAATATTTGGAGGATGATATGATTGCAGTATTAATCTGTTTTGAAGTATTGCAATATTTTTATGGAATATGTATTGTTTGCGTCCGTGAACTTGAAGGTCCCATATTTTGTCAAAAGTAAAGTCGTTCATAAATTGATATTCGTATTGATGAAAGGACGAATGGACTTTTGACAATTACAAAAGTTATGCCCATGCAGTCATTTATTTGATGGAAAATAGGATGGAATCTTTTGTTTGACAAGGATAAAGTCTATTATGTCGTTATGCAAATAGTGATGGAAAATAGAATAGATCCTTGTATGTTATCCACTGTATTGATCTTCATTGATCCATTTTGTTATGTTTTACCGTGAAGGCTCCATTGTGTATCTTATGTTGAGCACCTTACAACTATGTCGATTAATATTGGCCTTGTTGGTTGTTCCATGAGATGCTATATGTCGAGCATTCTTGAACTAAATTAATCATCTTGATTGGTTATTTAGTTATTTGCTCTGAAAGTCTTCTTTTGTGGAGCAAAATCTTTTGACAATTAAATTGATTGCTTCGGTGATTATTTTGGTTGTGTATTCCAATTAGATTAATTATAGGTTCTCTTGTAATTAATCTAGTTGAGTTTTTCATATATTCCACAAGTTCTTGTATTAAGTATATGAACGACTATACTAATCATGTTTTATTGGTTGATGTAGTCGTATATTCCGTAAGGTTTTCCTTATGTTGAGTATTTGAAAGATTAAGGTAGACATATCCGTGTGGTTATCTTAGTCGTAGCTCCGTGAGTTTTCTTATGTTGAGCACAATCAATTAAATTGATCACTTTTGTGGTTTGATTTAGTTGCGTATTCCGATTAAATTAATCATGAGTTTACTTGTGATTAATTTGGTTGAGTTTTGGATATAGAAAATCATTTCCATGGTTTTTGGTGTCCAATTAAAAAATCCTCCTTTTCTTTCGAAATTAAGGTCGCTCTTGTTGTTCTCTCGGGAATGACATCAAATGGGGGAGAGTTCTTTTGAACTTGTGCTTAATGGTAATATCTTGCGGGGTGTGCGGCTGTGGAATTTTATAGGGGTTATCTTGTATCTTCAAACTCCTTGATGAATGCATTTAGCTTCGGCTTTATGATTGCATCTAAATTAAGTTGGTATGTATTTTTCTTTTAGTCTATGAAATTTCTCTTGTGGAAATTTCATTATGATCCCGTTCTTTTACCTTTGCCAATTTTATTGACAAAAAGGGGGAGAAATAATGTAGTTCACACTACAAATACATATGGTTTTCGGATCATTGTGTAAGGGGGAGTGGTTTCCATGATAGAGATGGAGTATTGACTAAGGGGGAGTGATACATATCACCGTAGTATTGTTGTTAAATTCATGATGCAATTGGACTTTGATGTTACATAATAATACTATGTCACTGTATAACAATGATCAAGAATCTCGATTTCTCTCATTGTTATAGCTACGGATCTTCAACAACGGTGGTGCTAAACTTACAACCTTTGGGATCATTGGAGTACTTGGAAGGACGAATATTTCAAGGAACGTTGAAGATTAGACTATGGAATAGGAGCCACTAAAGTTTATCTTTTTTGTATTCCATATGTATTAATAGTTTTGTCACAAAAATTGACAAAGGGGGAGATTGTTAGAGCATAGATCGGTCGACCTCGCATGCGTTGCTATATCAAGCTTGTTTGTCAATGTTAGTGATCAAAACTGTGAGTCTTGATTTCTAGTATATTATAGCTAAGTCTCGGACTAGGATATAAAAGTGTAGTTGAGCTCAAGGACTTCATGGAGATTCATCATACAACGACGAAGATCTACACAAGGAACCGTGGAACTTCATCAACAAAAAGGTATGTGGAGACTTGAACTTATCTATCACTCAAAAATCTATCTATTCTATTTCCTACTTCTTATGAGACAAAAAGTCATATGCTATATAGACTGGATCATACACATTTGACATTTCGAGATGAGTATTCACTACTTATCTTTTTCTCGAAATCGTATGTTGGTAAAGCGTTTCGCTTTGATCAAGTTTATCTTCACCTAGTGACGAAAGTCATGAAAAGTTTCAATTACTTTGAGAATTGCTCTGACGTGAAACGGTCTGTGAATAACGGCTATATAGCGTCCTATGAGAATGTCTCAATGATTGTAATGAGAGTTTAGATTACATAACCATGTATTCCTTAATCCGAAGTTTTCGAAATTTTTTGATTGAGAGAAACCGGAGGAATTGGCTTTGCCAAGTCCGTGAACCCAGTCCGCGAACTGACGGAAGTTCTCTTGCCGAGAATTTCTGCTGGGATTTTCCAAATACTCATTTGCGTGTTTAGTCCGTGAACTCAGTCCGCGAACCTAGTCCGCGAAAAGGCGGAAGTCTCTTTGCCGAGATTTTCTGCTGAGTTTGGAAAACTCTGCCGGTTGCCTTAAGTCTGCGAACTTGTTTGTGAGCTTAAGTGGTCATGATCTAAAAATGTGCTCTGAACATAAAACTTAAATTACTAAGGAATGCTTTATGCAAACCGTGGCTATAAAGTTCATGAGCCGATTCATCGAATCGAATCATCTTTGTTTCAATTGTGTCTTGTGTAGTTACATAAGATCTCATAGCAATTGAACAACTATCTAACTAGTTCATTTGAGTCAATTGAACTAGTTATGGTGAAGAAGAACTAGGTTAATATGAATTTCTCATATGGTTAACCTTTTGGGTTACTATGTTGAACCAACATACACGTACACGTTTGGGCATGGTTTTCAAAAACCCAGTAAACGTCTACCCAAGTGTGTGTGACAAGCTAAGTTTTCAAACTAACGGTTGAGAAATATTAGCTTGAATCTAAATCAGGTTTTCATCTAACGGTGAATATGGATTGCTTTGTAACTAAGGCAAAACCTTGATTTGAAGGTTATATAAAGGAGACATCTAGCATTGTGCAAAACTAATACCCACACGTCTGTGTGATACTAGTGCGCTCGCTAGAGTCGATTCTCCTTTAACGTTTGGTTTTCTTCTCTAAAACCAGGTTAACAACTTAAAGACTTCATTGGGATTGTGAAGCCAGGCCGATACTACTTTTATCGTAGTTGTGTGATATGATCTTGCATCTTCTATCGTACCAGTACAATCTATTGATTGACTTGAGATCGTGAGAGTTCTCCGATAGGCAAGATAAAGAAGTCACAAACATCTTCGTCTCACTGTTTGTGATTCCTCGACAAACCGCTCGTGTAGTCAAGAAGGATTGTTGAGAGGTGATTGATTAATCTAGGTTGTTCTTCGGGAATATAAGACCGGATTATCAATTAGTTCCTGTTCACCTTGATTTTATATCTTAAGACGGAACAAAACCTACGGTTTTTCTATAGGAGACAGATTTATCCTCTGATAGACTTTTCTGTGTGAGACAAATTTGTTTATTATCAAGACTGCGATTTTGGGTTGCAGCAACTCTTAGTTGTGGGTGAGATCAGCTAAGGGAAACAATGATAAGCATGTAAATGTTATATTTTATACCCATATTTATACTAGCTAGGACTCGATATTTTGGCTAATGACACTATTTTAGTGCTTTTGTAGAAAGTACAAGCGAATTTGATCGTCCAAAAATAAAATGGCTAAGCTACACGTAATAGAGGCGTTTGCGACACAAAGCACCAAACCTACTTCTCAGTGCACCAAACGGAGACCTTTATTAAATGAGGCTGCCACTTATGCAGAAGCACCTTGCCATTTCACGGAGTTGTCAAAGTGGGAAGGGATGTTACGTCTTGGATGTAGTAAATAAAAGGAAGAAATAAGTGGGTGACATGTCAAGGTCTACACCACATCTCATTTTCTTATCAAACCAGAAGAACAATTCTAAGCAGCTGCCGTCACCACCAAACTTATTTGACGAAAATGAAGGTCATGCTTTTGATAAAGTTTCGGAACTGTAAACGATGGTGGAGGTGATTGAATTTGGAAGTTGCGAGCAGTTGGCAGTCAACAAGTTAGTAGTCTGTGTATTGTTCGAAGGGTCTGCTGGTGTAAAAAGCTATGAAACTGGTCGTGGTCAGTTAGACGTCAGTGAAGAAGAAAGAATGGAGATGGAGAACGATGGTGCTGCTGCTGATGGCGGAAGTATCATGAGGATGTTTCGATGGTGCAGTCAAGAAGAGTGGACGATGGGTTATTATCGAGTTGAACGGGTGCTGGTGAACGGTGTACTGCAACCTACAGCAACACATCAATGGAGTCTGGGGTTGTGAGTTTATTTTGTGGAGATCGAGGACCTGAATGGAGATGACAGTGATGGATTTATGTCTCAGGTAGGCAACTACAATGGGTTTATAAAATAAGAAGAACTAATGGTGAAAGGGAGCTGTTGCTGCAGCAATGGAAACGAGACAACGAGCTGGTGTTGTGGATTCGAGATAGTGGCATTATTTGGTGCTGTGGGTTTTGGAAAGTCGGACTTTGGCACTGGCCGGAGTGTAGAAAGTGATGCTGTCGTGGGATTCAGGGAGTACTTGAACTTTGAATGGGACGGTGGCTAGACTAGTTTTGGATTGGGCCTAGGCAACATTGCTAGGTCTAAAAATGGATTTGCGCAGCACATAAAAGAGAGAATGAACAGACACAGAAGAGGAGGCGGAGCCGCAACTGGACAGAGCCTAAAGAAGAATAGGGTTTGCTGTTTACCGTTTTGTCTTGCTATGGCTTGCTAGTTTTTCATGTTAGGGTGAAAGGATTAAGTTATAGGTTGATTTATATGTGTTTTTGAAATAAGGGTTTTTTATAATACGAGCTTAATAAATGTGGATTGTTTCTCTATCAATGATTTACCTTATAGGTAGATTTTTTCATGTTTTATGCCATGTATATTCCATCGTTAGATTAGTAGAAGAATTCATTGAACCTTAGTAATAATCGAATTATGAATTTCGTTTGACTAGTTATGCCGTGTATATGAAGTGCTTAAGAGTTCTACTTTTTGGTGAGAGCAAACAATCTTTTAATAATTATTGCCGACATTTTAAACGAAATATCTTCTGTGTCAATACCCTTTGTGATTGAATGCAGTAATTTACCTACAATGGATTCCCGGAACCGTAACACCTCCATAATCATTGGTTACGTTCTATTATTTCATTTTTAATTCTGAAAATCCAAAAACATCATTGTTGTTAATTAATTGAGAATATTGATTATTGGCATTTCCACCGCTCCCTGTGGGTTCGACCCGTATTTTCCTCTGTCTACTAGCTAGACACCGTGCGATTGCGGTTAATCACATATAGGGTTCGGTTAATCACATATAGGGTTTCCCGAAATCCTATCAATTTTTGGCGCCGCTGCGGGGGAGCGGCTGTGGAATATTGTAATTAGTATATCTGATTTTTGTAATTACAGTTAGGTTTTTATTTTTAATTTTGTACAATATTTTTATTTTATTTTAGGATTTCTTTTTCCATTTGACTTGTTTTTTGTTGTAGAACCTTATTTCAGGTACTTTTTGAGGATGATGAGTGCTTCTCAGAAGACGTCATCTAAGATGACACTTGAAGAATATATGCATAGAAGTTCACATCCTCAAGAGACTTCATCTCATATGACGGTTGGTGAATACATGTATGGGTCACGGTATAAGGAAGTTCTTGCTTATAATCGTCTCAGTTATGAAACTTGGAATCCACGTAATTTTGCTATGGGTGGCTATTCAGATGAGTATCAAACCAAATGCCATGAGGGTGAAAATGAACTTGACACTAGAAGTGATTTTAGGAACTATGATAGCGATATAATATCAGAATCTATTGTATCTTGCCCAACTCATGATCATTTAACCGATTATTTGTCTATTCAAAAGGACGAGAGTTGTGTTAGAGACGCCATTTATTCAGATAATGATGATTTAGAAAAACATATTTATACAGAAGATATTATTGTTGAGTCTGATGACTTAGAGACAGTAGATGTGCATAATGAGATATTTTCTAATCATTCAAATAATGAGTTTCCTATAAGTCAATTAGTTGCAGATAGTGATGAGGCGATTATTCATGATATTGTTGCTCCATTGTGCTCTTGTTTTTCTGATCCATCTAGTGATTTTCTGAATGCTGATGTGAATGTTGAACATATTGATATTGGTCAGTGTAGATGGTGGATTTTCGACAAAGGCTAAATTCGTAAACTCATAATTATACGAAGCCCTGATTCAGCAATCAGACGTGAGTATCGAGACACGGGTCTCTCGTCGAATTCTCAACGGAGATTACTTTCTCTCAGAATACATGTAGATATGTAGTCTCACGACTGGACAACGGCATATCTCATGAATAAAGTATACTTTCAGTGATTATTTCTATATAGCATCACGAGATGGACGGCTCCTAGACAGCTTGCTCTGCTAGTATAGAGCGATAACGTCTTCAGGAACAAACAACAAGTTTACCCTGACTATATAAAGGATATGACTTACCGGGAAGCTCGTATCAGGATAATTAATGCTCCTAGACAGCTTGCTCTGCTAGTATAGAGCGATAACGTCTTCAAGAACAAACAACAAGTTTACCCTGACTATATAAAGGATATGACTTACCAGCAAGCTCGTATCAGGATAATTAATGCTCCTCGACAGCTTGCTCTGCTAGTATAGAGCCACAAAATTAATTATTCCTAATTACAATCGCTCCTATTCCATGGTCGAATCCACAACTGGTCCCATGGAATGTCAATAATAATTGTTCTGATTCTATGATCGAATCCACAGCTTGATCTCATAGAATAACAATAACTATATTATCTCATTACTCCGATTTCATGATCGAATCCACAACTAGTCTCATAAATGGTAATAGATAAACCTTAATTACTCTGATTCTATGGTCGAATCTACGATCCCATGGAATGGTAATGCTCACTTTATTATTCTGAATTCGTAGTCGAATCCTTAACTGATCCTATGAATTAATAATAAACATCTTATTACTCAGTTTTGTGAATTATTCTCCACTGAATTCCACAATTAGTAATAGATAATCAACAACCGGGCGTCTGAGCTACCTCTAAGTAAGCCCCGATTCAAATGGTGAAGGTGTATTCAACGATAATACACTAACAGTCACCGCACGAACGAGTATTTCAAAAATACAACGAAACGATAAACCTATGCAAAATAGAGAAGAAAATAATAAATAATTAAAAATATTGATCAGGGTGCTGGGAGCACGAACACACGACCGACCGGCCATTTCGTGGTCAATCCCACGCCAGTTTTATATTTTTAATGCATTTTTATTATTTTCCATGATTTGATGAAAATTCTCTCATTTTATCAAATCTCATTCGTCTTGAGGAAACTCCTCGGTTTCATGGTACTTCCATAAATCCATAAAAAATAATATAAAATTAAGAAAAGGAGTGTGGGGCGTGACCATTGGCCAACCGGCCATGCCTTGGTCCCAACCGGCCCCACACCCACGGTTCCTTATTATTTTATTATTATTATTATTATTTCTCTAATTTCATGAAAAAACTCCTTGATTTCATGGTATTTTTGCAGAAATCATCAAATAATAACAAAATAAAATAAATTATGAAAGCTTGTGGGACTGGGCCTTGGACGGCCGGCCATGCCCTAGCCAGTCCCACACGCCCCTTTGTTTCATTATTTTATTATTAGTTTTCCTTGAATTCATCAAATTCCTTGATTTCATGGTATTTCTTTCAAATGAGGAAAAATTCCCTCAAATCATAAAAATACCTAAAAATATTAAATAATTAGGAAAACTCGTGGGACCGGGCCCTAGCGGGCCGACCATGCCTTGCACGGTCCCACACGCCCTTGTTTTTTATTATTTTAATATTTTTGCTTCCTTGAACTCATGAAAACTTTTTCAATTCATGGAAACTCCCTAAATTCATCAAATTTCTCAAAATTCATGAATTTTTCATAAAATCATCAAAATATTATAAAATTAAGGAAAAGGCACCACGGGACCGTGGTCACGACCGGCCGACCATGCCTTGACCACGGCGGTCCCACGCCTCCTCATTCCTTATTTTATAATTATTTTTCATCATCTCATGGTGTTTTCCTCAGTTTCGTCGAAACCCTAATTTTGGCATATTTTCTCGAATGGATGCTCAATTGCACGCCAGAAAATATCAAAATTCTCAGGACTGAGACGCGGACGCCTTGGGGACACGAGCACGCTATCTTGACCGACCAAGATTGGGTCTTTGTATCACGGAAGCCGGTCCCATCAATTTTCACAGTTTTGACCTAATTTGCACAATTGCTCGTATTAGGTCCAAAACTCTCCCAAACACTTTGGATCTTCATGAAGTGATCGTCAGGCGGTCAAGGGAAAACCCAGGGCCGGTTTCATGACTCCATGGTCGGTCCCTCGCCTCGTAATAATTAATTAGGTTTTCTCACCTAAGGCTCGGACGAGCATTTTCGAATAAATGATTAAACCAGCATTTAATCATTCTTTCACCAACAAATCGTCAATTCTTCAGGAGTTCTTCGCATTTGCTCACGTGAGCATATGGAAACTACGTGGTTGATCCACGGTCCCATGTAGTCGCTCCCTCCTTTTTCCCATGGTTGAAATTCTGACGAACCATGAATTGATCATCAATTGATCAAATTAGGGTTTCTGAATCCAAGGATCATCATTCCATATTCTAACCTTAATAATTTTATGAAGACCTCATGGTCATTAATTTTAATAATTATGCTCGGTTCAACGACCTGTATTCTAATTAATATTTTTGGTACGCTGCCAATAATCCATAAGATGAGCAACACATGCTCAGACGATCAAATTTTCAACAATTCATCACATGAGCAACACTTGCTCAGATGATAAATATTTGTTCAAACCAAGGAATATTGGTTCAACAATCAATATTCAACGATCTACCGAATGAGCAATACTTGCTCACTTCATCGTAAGAACTATACCTCTGTCTCATGACATGTTCAATTCACGAGTTTCAAGAACATCATGTTCAACTCAACGACTACATGGACTCATCGTCCCATCAAACCACGAAGTCATCAATTGACTAACAAACCACGAGACGTCAATCGTGTCACTTGGGGGGATATCACTTAGGGTTTTGGTATGGCGGTCTACGGCACGTGTGTTCAAACACACGATGGAATGTGAGCAAGTCGTGCAATCAGTTGAAGGAATTCACGAGGTAGTGGGTGGAAAATCGACCAAGTATCCACACGTTGAGCAACTGGTTTCAAACACGATCTCTACTTCCCCACTCCTTGATTCCATCAACTGTCACACTTCATGGAATCATGGTGTCTACAATTCCAGCAATATAAATAAGTCTCTGAATCATGATTGAATCATCATCAGTATTATCAATATCACGTCAAACTGACAACACGAGATCATCAACTCATCAATTGAGCAACTACTCTCAATTGAGCAATTTCAATCACTCAGAGCTTATTGTATTCAGAAGTCACACACCCACAATCTTTGATTATCATTGATTCCACACATTTCTCAACTTCCCTCCTACAGATCAACCCATCCTCTCTTGTGACCGAATTTACTCTGGAACGACCATTGTCTTGATTTAGGCCGGAGTACTACAAATTGATCTCTCGAATCTAAAGCACCCCCTTTGCAGCGGTGCATCTGTGTGAGGTTTAACATTTCACTCGGTTCGAGGAGTCTCCTCCGTACGGTCGTCTCCTCAATTCCTTAAAAAACCAGCAAATCGTTTTTCCCCATCTACAGATTGGCAACCGCAGTGGGAGATTAATCTCTCGATTGCAAACTAACAATCTCACAATATGGTTGGTCTCAGGACTAATTCAACTAATTCAGATCAGAATATTTCAAACGTCGACATTCCTCATGTTACACCTGGCGGCATGGAGGGCGGAAGGATCCCGACTTTGGCAGAGTTGGCTCAAATCCTAGAGGTCCATACCAGGAACATGGACCTGATGAAGGAGACGATAAACCACATCCTCGACTTTATCATCAGATTGACATCCGAGTTAGGCAGTATCTCCGCTTCAGAAGCCTCAACACTAGGGACTGAGACGTCATCTGACCCTCAAATCAACAGCTTCACCACATACGAGAAGCTGGTGGAACAAGAGGTCACACATTTGATTGAAAATCTATGCGAACTCCTGCACTTCTCCAGGGATCAGCGCACAAACACATTTTCAGCACTTAACCAGATATCATCCAGCGTAAAAATAACGCCACCAACACCATCAGTTGAAGAAGTCTCTCTAGTGCCTGGCTATTCGATCGACAACATCTCTTTTGGAGAAGAAGATCGCATGACGGATGAAGGACACAACCGAGCATTGTATGTCATTGGTTTCATCAAAGGCACCGAATTTAGAAGAGCTCTTGTTGACACCGGTGCTTCCACCAATATTGTCACTATGAAGACTCTCAGGATGGCCAGATTCCCACAAGTTAAAATCGTTCGTTATCCCATCCTAATGAAAGGATTTTAAGGAAGTCAAAGCCATACATATGGATATGCATACATAGATTTGAGGGTGGGGCCGATTCGATCGAAAGCAACGTTTCATGTGATCGAGCAAGAACCTGACTACCACATAATACTGGGACGCCCATGGCTCCATGATAACAAGGTGGTTACTTCAACATACCATCAATGCATGAAGGCTCTGCTCGACAACAAGATCGTTCGCATTACGGCTTCATCATCTCCTTATGCTCCCGTCTATGATACTGAGTTCCTTGAATCTCAAAAGGCGTCCCGGAACCTCCAAGCGGGATTCGCAGTACTCCACTTCCAAGCTGGAAGACTATCGAGAAGGCTGATAACGATCCGTCGTCCTCAGCTGCTAAAATGATCAAGTCACCTACTACACCGACTAAACGCCATAATGATCAAGTCTCAACTCCAGGGACAAACTTCACGACCGATCGAGACGTAGAAGGGAGAGTCATTTATCGCCGACGGAAATATTAGCAATTAATCGGGGAGAACGATGAAAAGTCTCCCCACCATGAAGAATCGTGTCAGAGTGAACTATCACTTGAAGAAGAAGTCCAAGATTCCCCACAACAACTACAGGACGGCACTGACTCTACCACTGACGATCTCGAAACAATCAACATTGGGACTGAAGACGATCCAATGCCAATCCTAATCAGTTCAGCGCTATCACCAGAGGAGCGGGCCGAGCTGGTAAAATTATTGAAAGAATATCAAGATGTCTTCGCCTGGACGTACGAAGAAATGCCGGATCTAGATGACAAACTCGTCACCCATCACCTGCACATCGTCCCTGGTTCCAAATCTGTCAAACAACCGCCCAGGAAATTAGACACGAAGTCGAGGAGCAAATCAAGGTCGAAATCCAGAAACTGTTGGCAGCAGGGTTCATCAAGCCTATTCTTCATCCAACGTGGCTAGCAAATGTGGTACCTGTTAAGAATAAAAATGGTCAAATCAGATGTTGTGTAGACTTCAGGAACTTGAATAAATGTTTTCCAAAGGATGATTTTCCTCTACCCAACATTGACATGCTCGTCGATGCAACCAGTGGTCACGGTATGTTCTCATTCATGGACGGCTATAGTGGGTACAACTAGATCAAGATGTATGAACATGATGCCAACAAGACTGCGTTCCATACTCCCATTGGGAATTTTTACTACACTGTGATGCCCTTTGGATTAAAGAATGCTGGTGCTACCTATTAACGAGCCATGACTGTCATATTCTACGACATGATGCACAAGCAAGTAGAAGACTATGTTTATGATGTGGTGGTAAAATTCTGAAGAAAGGAGCAAGCTTCACCTGGACAACTGTTTAACAAGAATCTTTCCATAAAATACAACAGATATTATTTTCACCGGCCGTCATGAGGTCTCCAGTGCAGGGACGACCTCTGATTCTTTACACACCCTCCAGTGACGTCGCCATCGGCGCACTCCTCGCTCAGGAAGACGACGAAGGCGTCCAACGACCGATTTACTACTTCAGCCGCACAATGAGAGATGCTCAACTCCGATACCCAAAGGCCGAAAGAGCATGCCTGGCATTGGTACATGCAATCCAGAAGTTCAGACATTACTTACTATCTAACAGGGTCGTACTCATCTCTAAAGCTGATCCCATAAAGTTCTTGCTATCAAAGCCAGCCTTGATAGGAAGACCAGCGAAGTGGCTACTCCAGATGTCAGAATGTGACATAGCTTGCACGCCACCTAAAGCCATCAAAGGTAAAGCGTCGCAGACTTGCTTGCCGCTTTTCCAGGGGAAGACACAACAACACTACATGAAGAAGTACCCGACGAATTCCCAGATATCTTGGTCATCAAGGAAGAAACATGGCTTCTATACTTTGATGGATCTGCCGCCTCTAGTAGTGACACCGGAAGAGCGGGCATAGTGCTGGTGTCTCCATCTGGTGAAGTTTTCTCACATTCGTTCAAGTTGGATTTCCACTGCACCAACAACTCAGCGGAATATGAAGCCTTCCTATTAGGATTATCCTTGTCCAAGCGAGCAGGAGCAACACACCTCGAGATAAGTGGAGATTCAAAATTATTGGTCAACCAGATGAATGGAACGTATTCTCTCAAAGAAATTACACTTGCTCCATTCAGAACCGAAGCTCAGCGACTGTTGACCTATTTTGCTGACGCAACGATCGTCCATACTGAACGGACTAACAATAGGCGTGATGATTGCCTAGCAACTCTCACCTCCAAGATGCAATTCGAAGGAGCACAGAAAACAATCACTGTACAGAAGCGTACAATATCTTCTACTTGGCTCACTCATATTGAAGACGTTCCAGCGAACGATTGGCGAGCACCCATCATTCATGAATTGAGCAGCTCTATCTCAGAAGGCCAAGTCAGCCTCAAGGAATTGAAGAACTACTTCTTGCTTCATGGAGGGCTATACTATCGAAACCTGATGGATCTCTATCGCGATGTCTTGGGAGCGACGAAGCGGAGGAACAACTCAAGAGCATACATGAGGAAGTCTGTGGGCAAACATTAGTGGTAACACTTTACAGAAAGCTTCAAAGAATGGGGTACTACTGGCCATCCATGGAGACTCAGTCAAGAGATTTACAAGGATCTTGTCCTGATTGCCAAACACCTCCTCATCACTTGGAGGTTTTGACGGTCCACCACACTGGGGACTGGAGGGAGCCTTACATCAAATACCTCCGGGACAACGAACTACCACTGGAAAAGAAGCAAGCAGTCAAACTCATTCAGAAATCTAAGAGATTCGTCTATCTCGATGGGATCTTATACCGCAAAAGCTTTGGCGGAAATTTACTGAGGTGCTTAGCCGAACATGAAATCCCTACAATCCTGAAGGAAGTACATGATGGAGAACATCAAGGAAAGAGGAAACTATTTCTTCAAATTCATGAGAAGTATTATTGGCCAATCATGGAAGATGATGCAGCCGCACACGTTCATAGGTGTCACCAATGCCAAACCCATGGTAATCTCATCCACACTCCTTGTCTCCCGTTGAATTCTGTGAATAGTCTGTGGCCTTTCTACATCTGGGGACTGGATATCATTGGGAAGATCAATCCAGCATCTTCTAAACAACATGAATACATCATCACTGCGACAAAGTACTTCACCAAGTGGGTCAAAGCTATTCCTCTTCGAAGCACCACTGGAGTTACAATTGCCTCCTTCATCAAAGAGCACATAATATGCAGATTCGGAGTTCCTAAGCATATCATCACAGATAACGGAACTCCTTTTGCTAATCAAGATGTTGAGAAGCTGCTCAATAAATATGGGATCAAACAAATCTTTTCCACACCTTACTATCCACAAGGAAATGGTCAAGCAGAAAGTACCAACAAGACTTTGGTCAGGATTATCAGTCGGACGATTCATGACAATCCTCGATCATGGCATGAGCAATTACCCATGGCTCTATGGGCTTACAGAACTGCACCAAGGAGCTCGATCGGTATTTTGCCATATTCCCTTGTCTATGGATCCGACGCCATACTTCCAGCAGAAATCAAAGTTCCCTCAGCCAGGATTGCAGCATCCAGTGGTGTACAATAGGATGAGGCCGAAATCTCCAGATCAAGAATCACGGAGCTAGATATGCTGGAATCAAGGAGAACCAAGGTGGAAAAATATGTGGAAGCCTACAAACAGAGGATCTCCAGAGCCTACAACAAAATGGTAAGACCTCGAACATTTCAAAGATTTGGTATTAAAGACGGCAAAGCACATTCAACAAGACATGCCCACTCCTAAGTTCTCTCCTAAATGGGAAGGGCCATATGTTGTTATCAAAGTAGTGTCTAGCGGATACTACAAAAGTTTAGCAATCAATGGAGGAAAGAAAGGAAACATCATCAATGGAAAACGGCTCAAAGCTTATTATGCCTGATCCATGAAACAAACTACCTCTTTTTCATTTCAAGCATTTTCAAAATGTAATTTCATTCCTCCAAAGAGCATGCGAATGCTCCTTTGTTCATTAAACATTTCAAAAATTAGAAAAATTTGTTCATACCATGATCAACTGTTTCACCTAACCAGAAACTCAGATTTACTCAAAAAACAACAACCACAAATGCTCACTCAGAGCAAACCATCCAGCAACGGGTAATCCCTGTAAGAAGCCTCGTCAAGCTTCTTCTGAAAAATCTTGGTCTTTGCCTTCAATTCTTCGACTGCTTTCTCAACCCTTGCTGACTCCAGAGCCAGTATCCTCTCCTCATCCAGTAAAGCTGCATTCATGGAAATTACATTAGCAGCCTCTGTCGCCTTATGAACCTTAATTATCTCAAGAGACGACGGAGACAGCTTACATTGAATCGCAATATCTCACAATTAGAGATCATTTCATCCCATTGGTGCAGTTCATGGTTTTTGACGTCTCGCAAGTGCATCTGATTCATTTCCTCGATGATCGGCAATAGCCCCGCTACCGTGGTTAAAAGGGTTGGAAGAAAACATTTCCACACTTCTGTGGTAGCAATGTGACCATACTTCTTCCAGATCTTGGTATACAGAGACGCATGACATTTGGTAACCACGAATCCGCCGACCATTTCATTATCTGGGAAGGTATTAATCAATGGGGCTTCGAATAAAAGTCCAGCGGTTGGGTATTCACGAGCATGGACACCGTCTCCGTTCTCCACGGATCTTACAGAATCTTCACATGCCTGGTTACTGCTTTCCTCAACCTCAACCACGGTCACGGACTTTCCGCTTTTTCGTCGTCTAGCATCGACGACGACACGGGCATCCTCCTACGATGAAACGAAGGAGTGTTAATCCCGGGATTCAGTACAATCTCAAGAGTCATAGGATTACTTACAGAAGATCCAGCTTCAGCACGAGCCGATCCATACCGGGCGGGAGTTCTAACAGTCCGCTTAGGCCTTGCATTATGAGGAGTAGCATTCTTCTTACAGTCCTACGACAAATCATTCTCTTGTGATCAACAATCTCGATTGAACAAAGACAAGAAAGGGGAAGAAGAAGAAGTGTACAACTTACTTAGATAGACGTTGCTATTTCACGCTTCGACCAAAGATCATCTTGAGAAGAAATGTTATTGCTCGACATGACGGCAAGAGGGTAGGATCAAAACCTCTCTGCACGATGAAACTGACTCAGGAATGGAAGAAATATTTGCGTGTATCATAGATTTGGAGTCTTGAAGATATATATATCAGGCGATAGTCATATAGTCAACTCAGTTATGAGTTTCACTGGAACCCTAGATTCAAAGATCAATACCGAAGACGCGGAGGAAAATAACACACTTGGGACTGAACATCACGGGTCAAAGGATAGGCCACGCGGCCTTGTACACGTCATGAATTCTCGACCGTGTGTTACTTCTCATGAAAATCGACAAGTCATGATGAATTTGGATATATGGACATTGGTCTATGTCATGGATTAGAAGAAATCGACGTTAACAAAATGTTCATCATTCAGAAGAAAAGTCTAATTGAAGTAAAGTCGTTTAAACAGTCAAAAGAAAGATATCCACTATGAAGACTAAAAGGGAATGCTCTAACGTCTAAAAAAGATGGAAGTAAAACTACTCGTCGGACTCATCCGAATTGTAAGCTTCATCATCATTGTCCTTCTCGGAATCATCTTCTTCAGAGTCACTGTCAGAATCATTGATGAAGTCCGGTGGACGGAAGATAACATCATCATCTGAATCCGAGTTATCTTCTGCTACAGCTTCAGCTTCAATTTTCTTCATCGTCCTCTGATGCTCTCTTTCATATCGATCAGGCTTAACGTAACGCTCGGATGGTTCCCATGTGATCTCTCCTTCAGAAGCATCAGCATCAGAATCAGAAGGCACCCCATCCAAGAATTGACGCTTCTCTTCAACCCTCTGTCTCTTACGCCAGGTGCGATCTTTTTCACGTTGACGGGCATCCTCCTTTTTGTCTTCAGCTCTTTTCTTTTCGAGTTCAGCAAAAGAGACTCCTCGCTCACCCAAAGGAACATTAGGCTTCTCCCCTTCCTGGGTAACCCTAGCCTTTGACTTCGCTACCGGAGCATCGGAATCCTCATCAGAAGAGCCAGAGGAAGAAGAGGAATACCAGTAATCGTAACTGTTGTTATTGTTGGTCGACATTTTCCGGAAGATCAAAGATTACTACTATGTAAACAAACCAACATCAGCAAAAAATGGTAATTCTTAACTCTTACCTTTTATACTTCCACTAACAATAGTGATAGTAATGCTAGAGTTAACACCTCAAAATCGTTCGTCTCTTCGAAAACTGCAAAAACGAACGAAACTTTATTAGTTTCAAAACTGATTTTTCATAAAATCACGGACATAATTTTCATAATGTGCCTATGAAGTTTACAACAATAAAATATTTCATCATAAATATATTGTCTATCTTCGAAGGTTCCTCAAAACCCACGTTTCTGATTTTTTGAAAAAACAACAATTAATGCAACATTGCTTACATAAATTCTCAAGAATTTTACCTAATGAAAAAAAATTCATGCAAATAAAAAATACCATCATATTTTACACAATATATGTCACGGCTGCATATATATATAAAAAAAAACTATTTTTCCTTCGTATCGTCATTATTTGTCTTTAAAACGAAGGTTTATTTCAAAAAAATATTGTGAAAGCTCACATCTCATACATATGATAAAGTTTTGTATTTACATGAAATCTCATAAGCAAAATTTTATCACTGGACACAAGTTCATCATACATATTTTCCTTCGTGTCATCGTTATTTGTCTTTAAAACGAAGGATTATTCCGATTTCATGAAAATTCACTTCTTTTATGATAAAACCTTGGTACACATGAAAACTCATAAACTAAGTTTTATCACTGACCTAGGTTCATATACTAAAAAAAAATCTCTCCTAAATCAGGGATTATAGTTAGTTTCAAAACTAACGATCGAACGAACATACGTTTTCAAAAACGAGGGTTTTTCATAAAACTCACACTAATATACACACATGTATATAACTTCATCATGATCAAAGCATGAAAACTCATGAGGATCATAAACATCAGCAAACAAAAAAAAAAACCTAACTGCGGTGGCCGGAATCGGCCGGACAACGGCGACGCCGGCGATCGTGGTGGTGGCGGCTCCGGCGGAAACTTCTTCCCTGGCGTGAAGGTGATGAAGTGCTGGTCGTGTGAGGAAAATAATAAAAAAAAAGGATTAATCCCTTTTATATCAATTTTATTTCCAAAACCTAATTTTCTAAGGATTTCCTTATTGGGCCCGACCCGCGAATCCTAACCGACCACGGACTCGTCGTCCAAACCAGCGGTTCAACACCAATTTATGCTCATCAAAGACGCTCCAATCATGACATTGAAGCCTTCATCAAGTCGTGGTTTGCTCATGCTCTTAAATCCGGTAACGTCTCAACTTACGACTAAGTTCAATTACTGGTATTATTATTTATGGCCGGAAAATCACCATTTAATGCTGACTGAGGAACACAGCTTTCCTCAGTAAGCAGGGGACTTAATGTAGATGGTGGATTTTCGACAAAGGCTAAATTCGTAAACTCATAATTATACGAAGCTCTGATTCAGCAATCAGACGTGAGTATCGAGACACGGGTCTCTCATCGAATTCTCAACGGAGAGTACTTTCTCTCAGAGTACATGTAGATATGTAGTCTCACGACTGGACAACGGCATATCTCATGAATACTGAATACTTTCAGTGATTATTTCTATATATCATCACGAGATGGACGGCTCCTAGACAGCTTGCTCTGCTAGTATAGAGCGATAACATCTTCAGGAACAAACAACAAGTTTACCCTGACTATATAAAGGATATGGCTTACCGGTAAGCTCGTATCAGGATAATTAATGCTCCTAGACAGCTTTCTCTGCTAGTATAGAGCCACAAAGTTAATTATTCCTAATTACAGTCGCTCTTATTCCATGATCGAACCCACAACTGGTCCCATGGAATGACAATAACAATTGTTTTGATTCTATGATCGAATCCACAGCTTGATCTCATAGAATAGTAATAACTATATTATCTCATTATTCCGATTTCATGATCGAATCCACAACTAGTCTCATAAATGGTAATAGATAAACCTTAATTACTTTGATTCTATGGTCGAATCTACGATCCCATGGAATGGTAATGCTCACTTTATTATTCTGAATTCGTAGTCGAATCCTCAGCTGATCCTATGAATTAATAATAAACATCTTATTACTCAGTTTTGTGAATTATTCTCCACTGAATTCCACAATTAGTAATAAATAATCAACAACTGGGCATCTGAGCTACCTCTAAGTAAGCCCCGATTCAAATGGTGAAGGTGTATTCAACGATGATACACTAACAGTCACCGCACGAACGAGTATTTCAAAAATACAACGAAACGATAAACCTATGCAAAATAGAGAAGAAAATAATAAATAATTAAAAATATTGACCAGGGTGCTGGGAGCACGAACACACGACCGACCGACCATGTCGTGGTCAATCCCACGCCAGTTTTATATTTTTAATGCATTTTTATTATTTTCCATGATTTGATGAAAATTCTCTCATTTTATCAAATCTCCTTCGTCTTGAGGAAACTCCTCGGTTTCATGGTACTTCCATAAATCCATAAAAAATAATATAAAATTAAGGAAAGGAGTGTGGGGCGTGACCATTGGCCAACCGGCCATGCCTTGGTCCCAACCGGCCCCACACCCACGGTTCCTTATTATTTTATTATTATTATTATTATTTCTCTAATTTCATGAAAAAACTCCTTGATTTCATGGTATTTTTGCACAAATCATCAAATAATAATAAAATAAAATAAATTATGAAAACTTGGGGGACCGGGCCTTGGACGGCCGGCCGTGCCCTAGCCGGTCCCACACACCCTTTTGTTTCATTATTTTATTATTAGTTTTCCTTGAATTCATCAAATTCCTTGATTTCATGGTATTTCTCTCAAATTAGGAAAAATTCCCTCAAATCATAAAAATACCTAAAAATATTAAAAAATTAGGAAAACTCGTGGGACCGGGCCCTAGCCGGCCGGCCATGCCTTCCACGGTCCCACACGCCCTTGTTTTTTATTAATTTAATATTTTTGCTTCCTTGAAATCATGAAAACTCCTTCAATTCATGGAAACTCCCTAAATTTATCAAATTTCTCAAAATTCATGAATTTTTCATAAAATCATCAAAATATTATAAAATTAAAGAAAAGGCACCACGGGAACGTGGTCACGACCGGCCGACCAAGCCTTGACCACGGCGGTCCCACGCCTCCTCATTCCTTATTTTATAATTATTTTTCATCATCTCATGGTGTTTTCCTCAGTTTCGTCGAAACCCTAATTTTGGCATATTTTCTCGAATGAATGCTCAATTGCACGCCAGAAAATATCAAAATTCTTAGGACTGAGGCGCGGACGCCTTAAGGACACAATCACACTATCTTGACCGACCAATATTGGCTCTTTGGCTCACAGAAGCCGGTCCCATCAATTTTCACAGTTTTGACCTAATTTGCACAATTGCTCGTATTAGGTCCAAAACTCTCCCAAACACTTTGGATTTTTATGAAGTGATCGTCAGGCGGTCACGGGACAACCCATGGACAGTTTCATGACTCCATGGTCGGTCCCTTTCCTCGTCATAATTAATTAGGTTTTCTCACCTAAGGCTCAGGCGAGCATTTTCGAATAAATGATTAAACCAGCATTTAATCATTCTTTCACCAACAAATCGTCAACTCTTCAGGAGTTCTTAGTATTTGCTCACGTGAGCATATGGACACTACATGGTTGATCCATGGTCCATGGAGTCGCTCCCTCCTTCGTCCCATGGTTGAAATTCTGACGAACCATGAATTGATCATCAATTGATCAAATTAGGGTTTCTGAATCCAATGATCATCATTCCAGATTCTAACCTTAATAATTTTATGACGACCTCATGGTCATTAATTTTATTAATTATGCTCGGTTCAACGACCAGTATTCTAATTAATATTTTTGGTACGCTGCCAATAATCCATCAGACGAGCAACACATGCTCAGACGATCAAATATTCAACAATTCATCACATGAGCAACACTTGCTCAGATGATAAATATTTGTTCAAACCAAGGAATATTGGTTCAATAATCAATATTCAACGACCTACCGAATGAGCAATACTTGCTCACTTCATCGTAAGAACTATAGCTCTGTCTCATGACATGTTCAATTCACGAGTTTCAAGAACATCATGTTCAACTCAACGACTATATGGACTCATCGTCCCATCAAACCACGAAGTCATCAATTGACTAACAAACCACGAGACGTCAATCGTGTCACTTGGGGGGATATCACTTAGGGTTTTTGTCTGGCGGTCTACGACACGTGTGTTCAAACACACAATGGAATGTGAGCAAGTCGTGCAATCAGTTGAAGGAATTCACGAGGTAGTGGGTGGAAAATCGACCAAGTCTCCACACGTTGAGCAAATGGTTTCAAACACGATCTCCACTTCCCCACTCCTTGATTCCATCAACTGTCACACTTCATGGAATCATGGTGTCTACAATTCCAGCAATATAAATAAGTCTCTGAATCATGATTGAATCATCATCAGTATTATCAATATCACGTCAAACTGACAACACGAGATCATCAACTCATCAATTGAGCAACTACTCTCAATTGAGAAATTTCAATCACTCAGAGCTTATCGTATTCATAATTCATACACCCACAATCTTTGATTTACCATTGATTCCACACATTTCTCAACTTCCCTCCTACAGATCAACCCATCCTCTCTTGTGACCGAATTTACTCTGGAACGGTCATTGTCTTGATTTAGGCCGGAGTACTACTGATTGATCTCTCGAATCTAAAGCACTCCCTTTGCAGCGGTGCATCTGTGTGAGGTTTAACATTTCGCTCGGTTCGAGGAGTCTCCTTTGTACGGTCGTCTCCTCAATTCCTTAAAAAACCAGCAAATAGTTTTTTCCCCATCTACAGTCAGATAACTTGTGTCGATGATTTTGAGCCTTTATATGTTTGCTTAGCCCACTTTTCTGATTCCGATGACCCTATGAATATTGATATTATCAATGCATTGCGACCTCCAATAGTTAATCAAGGTAACTCAACAATGGAAGTTATTTCCGCAGACTTAGAACCATATTTAAGAGTTATTGATTTTGATAAAATTGAAGCACTAGATGCATGTGTAGGTCATTGTGATAATATTGATGATTATTTGCCTTTTGTAATTGTCAATTCATTGCTTCCTCTGATTTCTAGTGAAAATATTGTGTCGACAGAAGTTATTTCAGCAGATTTAGAACCCGATTTAGAGTGTGCTTCCCGAATAAAAACTAATTTGCATTATATGTTTGTTGTTCATGTGGGTGATTTACTAATCTCGACCTTGCATGACTTGATGACTAAGAATTGTTTTCTATTGAGAATGAATTTACACATCTTTTTAGAGGTTTATAGTGTTTGCAGGTTCACATTTGCAGCTGACCTGATTTGTTGGACCGATCCCCAACTTTTCAGACTTTATATATATGCTTTGCTGCTTACTTTGGTTCAACCTCATCACCTCATTTGAGGTTCTTTATGTGCGCAAACATGGATACAAAGATTATGCTTTATGGGAGTCAACCCATACGATTTCGCTTCATGGGAGTCAACCCATCAGATTTGTTTTCTTTCCTCTATCTTTTATTTGTTTGCTGGAATTTCCTATCTAAATTTATACGTTGGATGACTCCTTTACATTGAGGACAATGTAATGCTTAAGTGTGGGGGGAGTGGCATATACGTTAGGAATTTTGATAATTTTTTTTTTCATATTATGACCAGCTGTGTAGCGGGTCTAAAAAATAAAATAAATATATATCGTTATGATTTTTAGGGTTATGACTAGCTGTGTAGCAGGTCTTGTGTATGATATTTGTCATGACCAGCTGTGTAGCGGGTCTTTCTGTCTAGCTGTTTAGCATACAATTCTCGATCTTGATGTTTAGCGGATCCGTCTCGCCGTTTAGAAGACATCTCTCGATCTTGCCGTTTAGCGGATCCGTCTAGCTGTTTAGCAGACATCTTTATACCGCTGTTTAGTGGTTTCGTCTCGCTGTTTAGCATACAACTTCATATCCAGTTGTAGAGCGGATACATTCTTTGTTTTGCTCGAGTACTAGCAAAATATAAGTGTGGGGGTGTTGATAAGCACGTAAATGCTATATTTTATACCCATATTTATACTAGCTAGGACTCGATATTTTGGCTAATGACACTATTTTAGTGCTTTTGTAGAAAGTACAAGCGAATTCGATCGTCCGAAAATAAAATGGCTAAGATACACGTGATAGAGGCGTTTGCGACACAAAGCACCAAACCTACTTCTCAGTGCACCAAACAGAGACCTTAATTAAATGAGGCTGCCACTTATGCAGAAGCACCTTGCCTATCAAACAAGTGCGCAGTATCCTGCTGGGATCAGAGGCGTAGAAGTATAACTGTACCTTGAATTAGTAGGAGAACGATTGGGGTTCAACTATAGTCCAGTCCGAAGTTAGCTTGGGGTAGGCTAGTGTCTGTAGAGGCTTAATACAGTGTGTATTCAATATGGACTAGGTCCCGGGGTTTTTCTGCATTTGCGGTTTCCTCGTTAACAAAACTTCTGGTATCTGTGTTATTTCTTTTCTGCATTATATTTTTTTATATAATTGAAATAATACAGGTTGTGCGTTAAATATTATCAATTGGAAATCCAACCTTTGTTTGTTGATTGATATTGATTGATCCTTGGACATTGGTCTTTGGTACCGTCCAAGTTATCTCTCTTTGATAAAGACTCGCAAATTTCCATTTGCTTGAGTAAAGATCAAATCGAGAGATTGAGATATAAACTCTTTGGTATATCTTTTTATTGATTGAGTCTAACTGTCTAGTTGATTCTCATAAAAAGTATATTGGAGTTTGTCCATACAGATTTCTAATCGAAATATTGGGTGGTGTTGTTAGACCCCCGCTTTTTCAGTTTTGCTTTTGCTTAACAAAATTTCGGTACAATTGATTTTCCATTATTGTGTATGAATGTATGTGTGTGTATGATTCAATTATTTCCAGTTAAGAAAAACTGTGTCAATTTATTTGGCTTATTGTTTGGTATCTTCTTTATTGTTGGGTATCAAGTGTTTTTGCTTAACGAAACTCAGTGCAATTGCGGTGCTACAATGTCTATGTTTGTTTCAATTGATTCCGGTTAAGAAAATAATTCTGGAAGTCAATTTTTATTTTGGTTTGTATGTATTGTTTATGGCTTAACGGAATATGAGATCATTTGTTTAGTCCAAATCGATTCTGGATAAGAGAAACTAAGTTAATTCCGATCTTAGTTAGACTTATCAAATTAGAGGATTCGGTTATTCAAGTCTAAACGAATGCCTTGACAAGAAAAACTAGATAACTAACCTAGTGTTTGTCTTGTCTAAAGGGAAAGGTCTAAGTTTTTGTCTGAATAATTAGAGCCTTAAGAGAGAAATTAAGTTAATTCTAATCTTTATTTTGCTCTTATCGAAATAAGCAATTGTATGTTTGCAATCGGTTTAACAAGGGAATTAAGTTTCTTAGTCGATTTGTTAAACTATTAGGGAAAATTTCTTCGGGTAATTGTTTCCTTGATAACATATTAAAACTAAATTACTTGTAGTTTCGGTTTTAATATTGGTTATCTAAAGTGGTATGTGAAACCTTCGTGCATAACTCTTATATGTTATTTATAACTCTTTTAGATTTGTAAGATCCTTTCGGTTTGTCCTTTATTTGCTCGAACCTTTGTCATTTTGTGACAAAAAGGGGGAGAAACATATGGAGTAAACAAGTGATTTGCAATCACAAATGAAAGGACAATTGTGCTTAAACGTTATATCTAACGAAAGAGTAAAGCATTGACTAAGGGGGAGAAACATATCATATTGCTGTTGTAGTATTCTGACTACAAAAGGGGAATAAAAACAATGTTCGGATTCAATATCTACCTAGCTTACCTTTAGGGGGAGTATAAGCTTTGTTATTCAAATGTCAACAACGACATTTATTGATTGAATATATGCAGGTTATTGTGCTATTGAAACTTGGAATCAAGCGTATGTAAAATGAATTCTTGTAATTTGTTTATCCATATGTAATAAGATTTTTGTCACTAAGAAAGAGGGAGATTGTTAGAGCATAGCTCGGTGTTGATGGTGGATTTTAGTTCAAGGCTAAAATTGTAAAACCAAAAGTAATATGCTGACATCCTGCAAAGGATAAAACCATTTGATAAGCGATGAGCGCAGAAAACCTGTCGCTTTATTTATTTGAACCAATGCAATAAATATACAAAATTCACCCAGAATGGTGCATGTAGCAACCATCCCAAATATTCAATGAATTTATAGCATTATCAATTAATGCACGAGTTGCCTTGTATTTCCTGTGTTGTTCTCAGCATAACTCTCACTATTGGCGCGACCTGACGACTGAGTATTTACTCTCAGCAGAGTAACACGAATCTCCAAGTGTCAATAATGAGGCATGCACGAAATACCCATACAGGCCATATTATTCTCTGACAAAGAGAATCTCGTATCAGCATTCTTATATTAGCCTGATCGAGCAAGTTTAATCCCTTATAGGAAATCTGGAGTGTCCGTGTCGGTCTCAGAAACGATCACGGCCACGCAAGTTGGACACATAATTTAACTAGCCTAGACGAACCCTAGCAGAAGCAGGCGACCACTGTAATGACCGCCAACGGGCCCGTTTATACCCTGGACGGTCGAACGCATGCTACACTCCCAAACACGCACCGATCGCCGGCCTTGAAGTGGGATGGTTGAGCTGGTTTGCGTTGTATGGAGTATCTGGGAATGGCTCGTGCGACCAAGGCTGTCAAAGACAGTCTCAAAACAAATAACGACCGTCCAACTTCGCCGTCCTAGTTGGACGGCTTGGATCGTCCCGCGATCGATCGGTGAAGTGCTGGCATGCGAATTGGGGGGCCCACTTCTCACCTACCTGACCGACTCTCTCACAGCCTAGCCATAGAGCAAGAAACGTTTGCTCGAAGAGAGGCTGAAGTGATGCTTAAAGGGTCGCGGAAATTCCACTAGCGTCTTAAAACAATCACAACCATCCAACTTCACCGGCATGTTTGGATGGCCTAGATTGCGCCTAAGACCATTAGAGAAGTGCACACACGTTTAACCGTCGGCCCAACGTGGGCCCCACATGATCGGTTCCTCCAAAAGAGGAGCATAACTTGCCAGCCCGTTTGGCCAAAATCGTGTGTACGTGATGTTTTCAAAACCCTAATTAGGGTTTGCGGCGCTGCATAATTGTCGCAGTTCGATCACGACCATCCATCTTCGCAAGCTCGGATGAAGGGTGTAAATATAGACTTAAAAGGTCCCAAGCATGTCAACATCATCACTATGGGCCGACCTTTGTGTAGAGCTGGTCGGCCTAGGCAGACTAGGACTCGACGACCTCAAAACGCACGCCCAAACGTTGTGTGCCGAGCAGCTTCCAAATCCTTTGCGACAATGTATTTCTGTCGCAAACCGATCACGACCATTCACCTTTGCCGATCAAATTGAGTGGCCTAGATCGCACCTCCATGAGACAAAGAGGAATGGGAATATATACCGGCAGGCCGTCTACATGCATGCTTGGACGGCCCCACCAAGACTTGCACCCAAGCCCGGATTCGGTCAAGCATAGAAGTGATGCTCGCGCACCTCCTAAAACCCTAAAATACATCAACGGTCGCAGATGAGGGTCTTAAACCATCTCATCCGTCCAACTTCACTAGCTTGGTCTGACAGCCTAGGTTGAAAGCTAGACGACCAGTGAGGCATCCCGATGATCATCGTCCGCCCCTCTTCCACAGAAAGTGATCGGTCAGGAGATAGCTCGCCCATGCAACCTCCAAACGATCACTCAAAGATGGTTGGAAGTGATGCTATTTTAAGACGCTTTGTCCGCAACTTATTCGGTTAGGCTTTAAAACATCGATGCTTCATACATGTTGATTGTCTGCGATGCATTACATGCATTGAGCATACACGATATTTCATAAATATCAAATCCTTAGTTATTTTAGCATCACATGCCACTTCCTACAGTGGGTCCCACGATCCACTCATTCGAGACATCAAACATGTCACAAACTAGGGGATACTTACTGGGGTATTGGTCTGGCGGTTTACAGCGTGCAGAGTGCAACGCGCCATTACAAGAACGTGTCAGGAGGTATGGACAGTTAGCGGTGATGGAAGAAATGGGCAAAGACGTGATCGTGTAACAATCACCACTTCTATACGACCCCACTACTCCATCACTACACTTCCTCCACTTCCTACGAGATGAGGGTTTCGCTCAATGACTTGTATAAATAGGTCCTTCACCTATTTTCCAAACAACACGAAAAAGAGACAAGCACAGAAAACCAAGTGTTGTCATTCGTATCCAGAAAACACCAGAACTGATAGCTTACATTTTGCAAGCCAGTTCAGCTTTCTGATACAAGTCATAAACAACCAACACCTTCACAATCTCAACACCTTCTTTGCTTCCCTCCCTAAGATCAACCCCATCTCCTTCACTTTGTGACCGAAGCAAGTCTGGAACGTCCATTTCTTGGTTTAGGCCAGAATTGTATAGATTGATCTCTCGAATCAAAAGCACTCCCGTGCAGTGCATTTGTTTAGGGTTTAGATTCATTTCTCATCCACACACACCCAAAATTACCAAAAACAGTATAAATAGTTTTCACCCATAAACAACTGGCGACCATAGTGGGAGATTAATCTCTCGGTTGTGAAGTCAATTTCTTCAAAATCCAATTAAATTTTACCAATTTCAGAAATGGAGGATCTTAGGTCTGGATCAGCAATCAATCCCGACGGAAGCAGTACCGACAACACTCTCGGCGTTGATATCCTGATTAGTGGTGTTACCGTGCAGCCTGTCAATATGATCAATGTATCTCGTGGAATTACGTTCTCTACTACCAGCACCAGCGGAGCAGGAGATATTCCTTTGGGCGTGACACCTCATATCACCAGAGCCAGAGCAGCTGCAAACCCCGGCATCTCTTCGAGTGTAACGCCTCTAACCGTCACCAGAGCAACTTCCACTCCCCTGTCAAGACGAGGGGCTGGAGGAGCCAGGGGAGGACAACCCCCTATTACCATGGTGGATTTGATGGAGAGACAAGAAGTTTTAACTAATCGATTGCCACGAAAGCCACACCAGCACCTGGAACCAACAAGGTACGCATTCGACGCACCCGGAGCAGGTACTTCAGCGGCGCAGACCTACATGGACGAAGAAGCTCGTGTTGTTCCTGAACATCAAAAAGAAAGGGACCATCCATCCAACTTCATCACACGCGAAGACCTAGAGTGACTCCTCCAAAGTGGTGTCTAAGGAAATATGATGGATATGCACCAGCATCAACCTCCGTACCCTCAAGACGTGCAGGAGATTCACACGAAGAACATGGACCTGATCAAAGAAATAATAAACAGCATACTCGATCTCCTCATCAAGATGACATCTGATATGAACGGTTCTCCTGTCACGTAGATTTCTACACTGGGGACTGATCCTCGCAACGATCCTCCTCAAGTCAATAGTTTCACTATGAACCAGAGGCCGGTGGATCAGGAAAGAGCTTCTCTAGTGGAAATTTTATGCAAACTTTAACACCTCACAAAAAATCAGCGGGCGGAGACGTTTGTTGCAATCAACCAGATATCCCTGGACGTGCGTTCAACTCCTTTGCGTACGGTAGCCTCAAAAACACCAGAGATGTATGTGAATAATGTCATATTTACAGAAGACGACATGATGGCGGAGGAAGGTCATAACTGGGCCCTACATGTTACTGCACGCATCAAGGATTCAGAGTTCAAGAGGGCCTTCATCGACACAAGAGCGTCTTCGAATGTGATTACTCTCAAGACTCTCAGGACGGCCAAGGTTCGCCCAGGCAAGATCGTACGGCATTCTACTACGATGACATACTTTGAGGGAAACCAAACCAACACGTACAGTGCCTGAAGACTATGCTGAATAAAGAAGTCGTTCGTATTCCTACATTGTTGTCTCCTTACGCACCGATGTGTGGAGTGGAATTGTTTGAACTAAGGGGAGCTCCGCGGGAAGAATCAGACAAAGTTCATTGCATCCCACTCCCCACGTGGGCGTTAATCCAGGAGGAGGACCGACTTGCATCATTGAGGAATAAGCCCACGATGCATCTTTGCTGAAAATGCGTTCTTCTTCATCCGGTGAATCCGCGACCCACGTTCACACTAAGAGGGAGCGAACTTTGTGGCTAGCCATGATCAGAAAGTGAAAACTGTGTTATCGACGCCGCTGTTAGCAATTAGTAGGGGAGACTGTTACCCAGTCTCTCCGCCCAATGGAATGCTACAACAACGACGAACTACAGGAAGAGGTGTTGGATGCTCCACGACAGCTGCAAGACGACACCAACTCTACGACTGATGAGCTCGAAATCGTTAATATCGGGAATGAAGAATATCCTAGTCCTATCTCCATCAGCTCAACCTTGTGTACATGAACTGCTCAAAGAATACCAAGACATATTCACTTGGACGTATGAAGAAATTCCCGGTTTAGATGAACACTTGATCACCTGTCATCTGCATGTCATACCTGGATCCAAGCCGATCAAGCAATCTTCGAGGAAATTCAGGAACGAGGTAGAAGATCCAATCAAGACTGAGATTCAGAAGTTGCTAGCTGTTGGCTTCATTAAACCCATTCATTATACGACCTGGTTGGCTAATGTGGTTCCGGTGAAAAAGAAAAACGGACAGATCAGGTGTTGTGTGAATTTCAGATACTTGAACAGATGTTTCCCCAAAGATGATTTTCCTCTACCTAACATCGACATGTTAGTAGATGCTACTAGCGGACACGGCATGTTCTCCTTTATGGATGGATATAGTGGCTACAATCAGATAAGGATGTATGAGCATGACGCAAGTAAGACGGATTTTCGAATTCCTCTTGGAAATTTTTATTATACTATAATGCCAATTGGTTTGAAGAATGCCGGTGCAACGTATCAACGTGCTATGACGGAAATCTTCCACGACATGATACATAAGCAAGTTGAAGACTACGTGGATGATATAGTAGTCAAATCAATAGCTCGGGCAGATCACACAGGGGTCCTACGGCAAGTATTCGAAAGGTAATTGTTAAGAGGATCAAGGTGGACCCATCCAAGACCCAAGATATCCTCATGAAGCCGCCTCCACGAACGGTGAAGGATCTACAAAGCTTCATGGGCAAGGTGAACTACATTCGACGTTTTATACCTGGTTTAGCCCAGCTCGTTGCTTCATTCACCTCGTTGCTGAAGAAAGGAGCAAGCTTCATATGGACCACACTACAACAGGAAGCGTTTCGGAAGATTCAATGAATATTGTCATCTCCAAATCATCATAACTAGTTCGCGTATTATGTCAGACCGGACGAGAGCGAGACCGGGACATCTTCAGATCTACTGGAGCCGACACCTCAAGGGAGCATCCTCAAGAAGATAGCAATGTCCACATCATCATGCCGAGAAAGAATCCGCAGCTTGGGTGAATCACTCTGTCAGACTTAAGAGGAAGGCTTCAGCGAAACAGCGAACATCCAAATGATTATGTCAAGAGGTACCGAATTCAGGCACTGAAGGGTCATGATCCAAATATGACTGAACAACAAGCGGTGTAATTGTGCATCAATAGGATGGTACCTGTCAATCGTACTTTGTTGAAGAACCTGCACTTTCAGACATCCTCTGAACTCCGTGAAGCTGCTAAACGCTCAAGTTGCGACAGCACCTGCCCTGCTAGAAAGAACAAGCATGCTTGTAATGAAGAGCCTCATGATGTTCGTGGAAGCATACATCTCACCAACAGGAAATGCAAGCTTCAGCCTCCTGTAAGCAGTTTCACTGAAGCAGCAAGAGGAAAACCACCGAGATACAACATCATGCGCGTCCAAAATCGCCAACTCCAACTCCAGTACCATATGCACGACTGCATGAAACAACGTCTAAGATATTCCATATCTGGATCGACGATAACTACATCAATAAGAGACGCTTTCATAATTTCGTATACCGTAAAAGAAGTAGTTGTGTTACCAAAGGAGATTGCACCTGGGACTTAAGAGGCACATATAGATTCTCCATGTCAAGATCTTCATCATATTTGCAGAACCTATTAGTTAAGTCATTCGCATGAAAGAACTTCCCTACTCCTCAAAGACACGATCCAAAGATGATAATGGCAAAGGAGTATGACTGGGGACTGTTTAACACTGCCCATCTCAAAGATGGTGAATTTAGAGAGATGCAAGCACGCTATCATTCCAAGATGTCCAAATACTAGGATATACTCAAGAGAGCAGACGTATTTCCAAAGGCCAGTGATATTTCTGGACGTCTATGAAACGCAACGCAGACGTAAAGACGATTTCATGAACCTAGTGTGACAACATCTATAAGTCGAAGGCTCAGTGGATACTCGTGGGCAGGGGACTGTGTCCCTCTTTTCCATTCCATGAGGCAGCATCGAGGAAGCTATTGGTTCAATCATTAGCTTCTCCCTCTAATGACGAGACAAGCTCTACCATTATATGAAGACTGCCAATCCCGAGCTTCACCATAACCATTACGGACAGAGTCAAGGACTTCTTCAACACAAGAGAGATGGTCAATCAAGAAGTATGTAATTCGCAAGGGGAAGTCAAACTGAAGGAGAAGCCGCTTCAATGCTCTCTCCTGAAGAAGCTTGCTTCAACGCTCTCTCCAGAAGAAGCCTCTTCAACACTTGCTCTAGGAGAAGCTGCTTCAACGATCCAGAATAAGCCTCTTCAACACTCGCTCTAGGAGAAACCGCTTCAACTCTCTCTCCTGAAGAAGCTTGCTTCAACGCTCTCTCCTAAAGAGGCTTGCTTCAACACTCTCTCCAGGAGCCGCCTCGACGTTCGCTTGAGAAGCTGCTTCAACACACTTTCCGGAAGCTACTTCAACGTTCTCTTTGGGAGCTGCTTCAACATCTTTTTCAGAAATTGCTTCAACATCCTTTTAAGGATATTACTCATGATAGGGATCGTCCTCATCAGAGTCGAGGGTTACGACATTGTCATGAATAGTTTGAGAATCCAACCAACCATATGCCTAATCTACCTGGGGCCCGACATCATGCTAGGGGAACGCTCGCCTGGACGCCTCTTGAACGTGACATGCTCCAAGGACAGGACGACCCGTCTCTCCTGGTAACATCTAACTTTGTTTCATAAGTTTTATCTTTATTTGTCACCATCTAATTCCTACCTCGCAATAGTGCAACTATTACGTGCTAGGCAGGGGACTTAATATTGATGGTGGATATTAGTTTACGGCTAAAATTGTAAAACCAAAAATAATATGCTGACATCCTGCAAAGGATAAAGCCATTTGATAATCGATGAGCGCAGAAAACCTCTCGCTTTATTTATTTGAAGCAATGCAATAAATATACAAAATTCACCTAGAATGGTGCATGTAGCAACCATCCCAAATATTCTGTGAATTTATAGCATTATCAATTAATCCACGAGTTGCCTTGTATTTCCTGTGTTGTTCTCAGCAGAACTCTCATTATTAGCGCGACATGACGACTGAGTGTTTACTCTCAGCAGAGTAACACGAATCTCCAAGTGTCAATAATGAGGCATGCACAAAATACCCATACAGGCCATACCATTCTCTGACAAAGAGAATCTCGTATCAGCATGCTTATATTAGCCTGATCGAGCAAGTTTAATCCCTTAAAGGAAATCTGGACTGTCCTTGTCGGTCTCAGAAACGATCACGGCCACGCAAGTTGGCCACATAATTTAACTAGCCTAGACGAACCCTAGCAGGAGCATACGACCACTGTAATGACCGCTAACGGGCCCGTTTATACCCTGGACGGTCGAACGCATGCTACACTCCCGAACACGCACCGATCACCGGCCTTGAAGTGGGATGGTTGAGATGGTTTGCGTTGTATGGAGTATCTAGGAATGGATAGTTGGACGGCTTGGATCGTCCCGCGATCAATCGTTGAAGTGCTGGCATGCAAATTGGCGGGCCCACTTCTCACCTACCTGACCGACTCTCTCACAGCCTAGCCATAGAGCAAGAAACGTTTGCTCGAAGAGAGGCATGCGTGATGCTTAAAGGGTCGCGGAAATTCCACTAGCGTCTTAAAACAATCACAACCATCCAACTTCGCCAGCATGTTTGGATGGCCTAGATTGCGCCTAAGACCATTAGAGAAGTGCACACACGTTCACCGTCGGCCCAACGTGGGCCCCATACGATCGGTTCCTCCAAAAGAGGAGCATAACTTGCCAACCCGTTTGGCCAAAATCGTGTGTACGTGATGTTTTCAAAACCCTAATTAGGGTTTGCGGCGCTGCATAACTGTCACAGTTTGATCACGACCATCCATCTTTGCAAGCTTGGATGAAGGGTGTAGATATAGACTGAAAAGGTCCCAAGCATGTCAACATAATCATTGTGGTCCCACCTTTGCGTAGAGCTAGTCGGCCTATGCAGATAGGACTCGACGACCTCGAAACGCACGCGCAAAAGTTGTGTGCCGAGCAGCTTCCAAATCCTTTGCGGCAATGGATTTCTGCCGCAAACCGATCACGACCATTCACCTTTGCCGATCAAATTGAGTGTCCTAGAACACACCTCCATGAGACAAAGACGAATGGGCATATACACCGGCAGGCCGTCTACACGCATGCCTAGTCGGCCCCACCAAGACTTGCACCCAAGCCCGGATTCGGTCAAGCATAGGAGTGATGCCCACACACCTCCTAAAACCCTAAAATCCATCAACGGTCGCAGATGAGGGTTTTAAACCATCTCGTCCGTCCAACTTCACTAGCTTGGTCGGAAAACCTAGGTTGAAAGCTAGACGACCAGTGAGGCATCCCGATGATCATCGTCCGCCCCTCTTCCACAGGGAGTGATCAGTCAGGAGATAGCTCGCCCATGCAGCCTCCAAACGATCACTCAAAGATTGTTGGATGTGATGATATTTTAAGACGCTTGGTCCGCAACTTATTCGGTCAGGATTTAAAACATCGATGCTTCATACATGTTGATTGTCTGTGATGCATTACATGCATTGAGCATACACGATATTTCATAAATATCAAATCCTTAGTTATTTTAGCATCACATGCTACTTCCTACAGTGGGTCCCACGATCCACTCATTCAAGACATCAAACATGTCACAAACTGGGGGATACTTACTGGGGTATTGGTCTGGCGATTTACAGCGTACAGAGTGCAACGCGCCATTACAAGAACGTGTCAGGAAGCATGGACGGTTAGCGGTGATGGAAGAAATGGTCAAAGACGTGATCGTGTAACAATCACCACTTCTATACGACCCCACTACTCCATCACTCCACTTCCTACGAGATGAGGGTTGCGCTCAATGACTTGTATAAATAGGTCCTTCACCTATTTTCCAAACAACAGGAAAAAGAGACAAGCACAGAAAACCAAGTGTTGTCATTCGTATCCAGAAAACACCAGAACTGATAGCTTACATTTTGCAAGCCAGTTCAACTTTCTGATACAAGTCATAAACAGCCAACACCTTCACAATCTCAACACCTTCTTCGCTTCCCTCCCTAAGATCAACCCCATCTCCTTCACTTTTTGACCGAAGCAAGTCTGGAACGGCTATTTCTTGGTTTAGGCCAGAATTGTATAGATTGATCTCTCAAATCAAAAAAAACTCCCGTGCAGTGCATTTATTTAGGGTTTAGATTCATTTCTCATCCACACACACCCAAAATTACCAAAAACTGCAGAAATAGTTTTCACCCATAAACACTCGGTTGAACTCACCAAGCGTTGGAATGTCAAGTTTGGTTGTCATATTTTAGTGAATCAAAACTCATCTAAAGTCGCTTGATTGTATACTAGAGTCAACTTCGTTTAGGTTAGACTAGAAAGTTTAGGAATGTTGAGACATACAAGTATTACTCCAAAGACCTGAAGAAAGTGAATAAGAAGCGAACTACAATGACAACATCATCCTTCCACTTAAGGTTAGTAATATTGTCTTGAACTGTTTCATTCCTAACGTATCTTTCAAGTCGTGCTATATTGAAAACATAACTGCGAAGCTGTATATACTATACATATTGTATGATACTCTATTGATGTGATACGGTCATATTTGTATGATTATAGTATTAGGGAATTAGACTACGAAGTATAACGCTTATCTTCTGAACTTCGTAGATATGACATCGACATAATCTTGTATATACTGTTATGATTATGTGACTGGGTTATGGTGAAGATTTCATCCTAGGAAACAATGTTTTACATTTTTTTAAAGGAAGTATATTCATGAACTTGTTTTATGAATCGAAATGGAAATCACTAGGCTTATTGGTACGTCTATTCATTGCAAATCTTTGGATTACCAATATGTGTGATATGGTAGAACCGATCCTAACTTTGTTATGTATCTTGGTATAACTAATCACAATGCCTGAATTATGATTTGGTATGACTAGTTTTTATTAATTAGTGTAACCGATCCTAAGTAATCACCATGATATGGTATGATCTATATTTGTAATTGGACCGATCCTAGTAATTGGTGCGACCGATTACAGAGTGTGCGTGTAATCGATCCTTGTAATTAGTGTAACCGGTCCTGGTAATTGGTGTAACCGATCCTGGTAACTGGTATGATCGATCACAAGCAATACCATGAGTGTATGGTAACCAGTACTGGTAATTGATGTAACCGATCCCGGTAACTGATGTAACCGGTCCTGGTAACTTGTGTGACCAATCACAAGTATTTCCATATTAAGGTATAATCGATCCTAGTGGTTGGTAGAACCGATTGAACCTAGGTCTGTGATTTGATATTTGATCAATCACATAGTGATCTTGGAATACGGGTGAACCAGTTCTAAGCTTGTTTGGAAGTGTGGTATAACTGATTCCAAGAATGTAAATCCATGTAAATATGAATAAGGATTTACAGTGAAAAGATGTCAACATACTTTGGACACGTTCAATAACTCTTATCATTTATTGTTCAAAGATATTCCTTAGTACTCAAGGAGATTTCGTAGTGAAATAAATTGAGAATCTTTTAATTAAGGTTTTTTGTTTTATATGCTTTAATTACCAGTAATTAAATGCATATCTCTAGAGAATAAAAATTAGTATTGTGCATTTACTAGTTAAAGATTTTTTATTGAGAGATTTCGGAAATTTTAGACAACCATTTATTGGAATTAGGAAAACCAAATTTTGTTATTCATTACATATCTTGAGAATATTTTCGGTTTTGGAAATTCCTTGGTGTCCAAACATCCTTGGTCTATAAATACCTAAGTTTGCATATTTAGCAAACTATCCTAAGAGCCAGGAAAACTTTATCTTTTTGTTGTTTCTGGTGGAGCCGTCTAATCGTAGAGGAAAGTATCCTAATTAGGTGAAATCTCTTACGACCGCTCGTGTTGTGGTGCCTCGGCTTTCCTTTTTCTTCCTTCAGCAAAAACGTTTGTGGATGGTTGGAGATTGTGTTGTTCGTTGACCAGGCGTAGGTTGTTGAGAGTTTCATGAGGTTCTTCAATCTTTGTACACTTTGCTCTTTCCGGTAAAGCAGGCGCGGTGGTTGCTGATCGCTTCGCCGCTTCATGAAGTTCTGAGAAAGTTTGGAATTTGAGAGTTTCCCGTAAAACTCTGTAGACCGGGATCTAACCACTAATGCACAAGTCTACAAGTTTTTTGTTCAGTGACATTTGGATCGTGAAAATCCAAAGCTTGGACTCTGAATCTTTTCACATAGTCATTCGGATGTTCACTATTCTTCTGAAATATCCTTCCCAGATCAGAGAGGGTAACTTGTTCAGAGACGAAGGAATATTTCCGGTAGAAAGCATTAACCATTTCTCCCCAACTAGTGATGCTTCCTGGTGCAATGTTATTGTACCAGGAAGACGCTCGTCCGGTCAGAGATTTTGAATTTTTTTCAGACGAACAACATGATTGTGCTCATGTTCACCCAATGATTCCAATAATCGAGAAACATGTTCTCGAGCATTGCCTGTTCCATCGTAAGGTGTGAACGTTGGATAAGTGTAACCCTTCGAAAGAGGAATTCTCCGTGTAGCACCGGGGTATGAAGGTTGGTGACGGTAGACAGAGGATGTCTTATCTTTTCCACGGTTCTCCAAGAGGCGCTCCAAATCTTCACGAATAATGAAACTGGATGGCTCTTTCACTGGCGTGTTTTCCGCAACAACTTCATCATCTTCTGGAATCTGGATTGGAGAGATGTTAGGATCAGCAGTTGAGGGTACCTCCTTGGATTTTCCTTTTTTACGTTGAGGCTGGGCTTGCTCGGACAACAGTCTGTCCGTGAGAGTCTTGAGATAAATGCACAACTCTTTCTGTGTTACAGCCATTTCTGTTTGATTGTTGGCAAAAAATTCCTGAACTTTCATGAATCATCTATGGTAGTTGGGTTTCCTTTGATTTCTTCAGAAGATTGGCCGAAGAGAGGGTTGTTTCCGATGTTGATTTGAGGAGGAGGAGTATCAGCAGCAACACTGTTGGAAGTGGGAGTAGTGGATTGAGTACCACCATTATTGTTGCTAGTTCTAGGACCGTTTGGGTTAGGGTTAGGATTTGTAACTGAACCTGACCTAAGATCAACCATTTTTTGTGAATCGAGATTGCGACCGAGAGATTAATCTCCCACTATGATCACCAATCTGTTGATGGGAAAAATGATTTGCTGGTTTTTCAGGAAGTGGAGAGATGACCATACGGATGGAGACTCCTCAACCGAGCAAACCACCTAACCTCAAATAGATGCACTGCACGAGAGCGCTTTGAGTTCGAGAAATCAATCTGTAGGACTCCGGCCTAAACCAAGAAATGGTCGTTCCAGAGTCAATTCGGTCACAAAGAGGGAAGAGGGTTGATCTGTAGGAGGGACACTGAGAAGTGTGTGAGATCAATAGTGATCAAGGATTTTGAATGTGTTGTGAGTTTCTGCAAATGAAGAATAAGTTTGAATTATGCTCAATTGAGAGAGATTGTTGCTCACACGATGATTCTTGGTTAGACGATGAATGTTTTCTGTCCGACCAATCTTGTCCTCAATCTTGCATTCAGAAACTTATTTATATTTCTAGAATGTAGACACATTGATCTCCAGTAAGTGTGACGGTTGCTCGAGTGAAAGAGTGGGAAAGTGGGAAATCGTGGTTTAACCAGTTCCAGGTCGTGCAGAGACTTGGTTGATTGTCCACCCACTACTTTGCTAACTCCCTCAACTGCTTGCACGACTTACTCACATTTCTCATCGTGGATGAACACACGTGTCGTAGGCCTCCATACCAAAACCCTAATTAATATCCCCCCATGTGACATTAATATCCCCCCGTGTGACATGATTGATGTCTCATGATCTATGGAGTCTACAAGGCGGACTTGTGTTTAATTAGTCGAGTGTTGACTTGATTAGACGATGAGTCTAAGTATCGTCCAGTCGAGCATGATTGATGAATGCTCTATGATTCATGGATTGAGCATGTCTGCTTGGATGTATAGTTCTCGAATAAATGTTGATAATTGGATCAACATGATGAATATTGATAGTCTGAGCAAATATTGCTCGTATGATGAATTGTTGAATTACTGAATATTGATAGTTGAATCAATATTCCTCATCTGAGAAAATATTACTCATTTGATGAGTTACTGAATATTGATAGTTGAATCAATATTCCTCGTCTGAGCAAATATTGCTCATTTGATGTGTTACTGAATATTGATAGTTGAATCAATATTCCTCTTCTGAGCAAATATTGCTCATTTGATGAATTATTGGTAGCATGACCAAATAAAATATTACAGTAAAACATTTATAAAATAAAAGGCTTGGGACCACCCTAATCCTATTATTAGAGGTATTACTTAACCGATAATATAATAATTTATTATTTAATAAATATAATAACAATATGTTAATTTAAAAAATAATTTTTAATTTTTTTGAACTTGAATTTGAAGAATTATTGTTTGATAAAAAGTACCTATGATGTGGAACCATTGACTAAATTGATAGAAGTTAATAGATGATGAACCATTGGAAATCGTAGAAACATTAATACTATAGTATATACAATGCATTATAAACCCTGAGAAAACTTAATGTATATGAAAATTAATTTTTATTTTCCTAATAGAATTATTATTTCATATAATATTTGGGACCTATTAATGTTTAAGAGGAACTTTTCAAATGTATTATTTTATAATATTATCGAATTTATTATTTTAGCACTAAGGGCCCGAGTCGGGATTGATTTTTTTTAATTAGTTTAGCGAGACTATTATATTGTCGAGAATTATATTAAAAAAGTTTTACTGTAATTATAATATTGGTAGCTGGACTGAATATTATATAATTAATAAATATGTTGATTGCTGGATCAACATAAAATTATTCAGAATTATGATTTGCAGAGTATTCAGTTCGAAACCCTAATTTTGATTGATTGCTGATCAATTGATGATTTACTGAAAATAAGTCACTGAGTGAAGGAGGGACGGGATACATGGGATGATGGCCGACCACGAAGCACCTAGGTGCTCGAATGAGCATGCACCAAATTCCTTTGTTTTCCAGTTGGTGAAAGGATGATCAAACGCTGGTTTAATCATTTATTAAAATAGTGCTCGTCTGAGCGTTAGGTAATAAAACCTAATTATGGAGAGACGAGGACAAGCCAAGGGATCATGGGACCGGCCCTTGGTGGTCGTCGGACCAGCTGGTGGTCGATTGAGCAAATTCCAAGTTGGTTGGAAAGAGTTTGGACCCAATATGAACTGTTGAGAGCTAATTAGATCAAAATTATGAAAAAGCGTGGGACCGGCTCCTTGCAAACCTAAGGGACGATCCTGGTCGGTCAAGGTTGCATGCCCGTGTCACCATAGTGTCCGTATCTCAATCCTGAGAGTTTTTGTATTTTCTGGTGCACGTTTGAGAAATATTTTGGATTTTCAGAAGAGTTTGATCTTGACTGAAACTCTCAATTTTGCTCAAATGAGTAAGTAAAACTTTGCTCGTGCGACCGATAGTTTGAGAATATTAAATTAATAATATTTTAACTTTTGACGTGAGAAGCTTAGTCGGTCATGTGACCATTTGACTTTTGGCTTTTTCATGGTTTGAGCAATATTTGATAAAATATTGAAAACTAGGGTTTTTGCTCAAATGAAGGAGTTTCATGAGATGAAGGAAATAATAATATGAGAAAATAAGGAATTTTAAGGTGTGGGACCGGTCACGGCTAGGGCATGGCCGGTCGACTAGGTGGCCGGTCACAGATGAGGGTCTTAAACCATCTCGTCCGTCCAACTTCACTAGCTTGGTCGGACAGCCTAGGTTGAAAGCTAGACGACCAGTGAGGCATCCCGATGATCATCGTCCGCCCCTCTTCAACAGGGAGTGATCGGTCAGGAGATAGCTCGCCCATGCATCCTCCAAACGATCACTCAAAGATTGTTGGATGTGATGCTATTTTAAGACGCTTGGTCCGCAACTTATTCGATCAGGATTTAAAACATCGATGCTTCATACATGCTGATTGTCTTTGATGCACTACATGCATTGAGCATACACGATATTTCATAAATATCAAATCCTTAGTTATTTTAGCATCACACGCTACTTCCTACAGTGGGTCCCACGATCCACTCATTCGAGACATCAAACATGTCACAAACTGGGGGATACTTACTGGGGTATTGGTCTGGCGGTTTACAGCGTGCAGAGTGCAACGCGCTATTACAAGAACGTGTCAGGAGGCATGGACAGTCAGCGGTGATGGAAGAAATGGGTAAAGACGTGATCGTGTAACAATCACCACTTCTACACGACCCCACTACTCCATCACTCCACTTCCTCCACTTCCTACGAGATTAGGGTTGCGCTCAATGACTTGTATAAATAGGTCCTTCACCTATTTTCCAAACAACACGAAAAAGAGAAAAGCACAGAAAACCAAGTGTTGTCATTCGTATCCAGAAAACACCAGAACTGATAGCTTACATTTTGCAAGCTAGTTCAACTTTCTGATACAAGTCATAAACAGCCAACACCTTCACAATCTCAACACCTTCTTCGCTTCTCTCCCTAAGATCAACCCCATCTCCTTCACTTTTTGACCGAAGCAAGTCTGGAACGGCTATTTCTTGGTTTAGGCCAGAATTGTATAGATTGATCTCTCGAATCAAAAAAACTCTCGTGCAGTGCATTTATTTAGGTTTTAGATTCATTTCTCTTCCACACACACCCAAAATTACCAAAAACTGGAGAAATAGTTTTCACCCATAAACACTCGGTTGAACTCACCAAGCGTTGTCATGTCAAGTTTGGTTGTCATATTTTAGTGAATCAAAACTCATTTAAAGTCGCTTGATTGTATACTAGAGTCAACTTCGTTTAGGTTAGACTAGAAAGTTTAGGAATGTTGATACATACAAGTATTACTCCAAAGACCTGAAGAAAGTGAAGAAGAAGCGAACTACAATGACAACATCATCCTTCCGCTTAAGGTTAGTAATATTGTCTTGAACTGTTTCATTCCTAACGTATCTTTCAAGTCGTGCTATATTGAAAACATAACTGCGAAGCTGTATATACTATACATATTGTATGATACTCTATTGATGTGATACGGTCATATTTGTATGATTATAGTATTAGGGAATTAGACTACGAAGTATAGCGCTTATCTTTTGAACTTCGTAGATATGACATCGACATAATCTTGTATATACTGTTATGATTATGTGAATGGGTTATGGTGAAGATTTCATCCTAGGAAACAATGTTTTACATTTTTTTAAAGGAAGTATATTCATGAACTTGTTTTATGAATCGAAATGGAAATCACTAGGCTTATTGGTACCTCTATTCATTACAAATCTTTGGATTACCAATATGTGTGATATGGTAGAACCGATCGTAACTTTTTTATGTATCTTGGTATAACTAATCACAATGCCTGAATTATGATTTGGTATGACTAGTTTTTATTAATTAGTGTAACCGATCCTAAGTAATCACCATGAGATGGTATGATCGATATTTGTAATTTGACCGATCCTAGTAATTGGTGCGACCGATTACAGAGTGTGCGTGTAATCGATCCTTGTAATTAGTGTAACCGGTCCTGGTAATTGGTGTAACCGATCCTGGTAACTGGTATGATCGATCACAAGCAATACCATGAGTGTATGGTAACCAGTACTGGTAATTGATATAACCGATCCCGGTAACTGATGTAACCGGTCCTGGTAACTTGTGTGACCAATCACAAGTATTTCCATATTAAGGTATAATCGATCCTAGTGATTGGTAGAATCGATTGAACCTAGGTCTGTGATTTGATATTTGATCAATCACATAGTGATCTTGGAATACGGGTGAACCAGTTCTAAGATTGTTTGGAAGTGTGGAATAACCGATTCCAAGAATGTAAATCCATGTAAATATGAATAAGGATTTACAGTGAAAAGATGTCAACATACTTTGGACACGTTCAATAATTCTTATCATTTATTGTTCAAAGATATTCCTTAGTACTCAAGGAGATTTCGTACTGAAATAAATTGAGAATCTTTTAATTAAGGTTTTTTGTTTTATATGCTTTAATTACCAGTAATTAAATGCATATCTCTAGAGAATAAAAATTAGTATTGTGCATTTACTAGTTAGAGATTTTCTATTGAGATATTTCGGAAATTTTAGACAACCATTTATTGGAATTAGGAAAACCAAATTTTGTTATTCATTACATATCTTGAGAATATTTTCGGTTTTGGAAATTCCTTGGTGTCCAAACATCCTTGGTCTATAAATACCTAAGTTTGCATATTTAGCAAACTATCCTAAGAGCCAGGAAAACTTTATCTTTTTGTTGTTTCTGGTGGAGCCGTCTAATCGTAGAGGAAAGTATCCTAATTAGGTGAAATCTCTTACGACCGCTCGTGTTGTGGTGCCTCGGCTTTCCTTTTTCTTCCTTCAGCAAAAACGTTTGTGGATGGTTGGAGATTGTGTTGTTCGTTGACCAGGCGTAGGTTGTTGAGAGTTTCATGAGGTTCTTCAATCTTTGTACACTTTGCTCTTTCCGGTAAAGCAGGCGCGGTGGTTGCTGATCGCTTCGCCGCTTCATGAAGTTCTGAGAAAGTTTGGAATTTGAGAGTTTCCCGTAAAACTCTGTAGACCGGGATCTAACCACTAATGCACAAGTCTACAAGTTTTTTGTTCAGTGACATTTGGATCGTGAAAATCCAAAGCTTGGACTCTGAATCTTTTCACATAGTCATTCGGATGTTCACTATTCTTCTGAAATATCCTTCCCAGATCAGAGAGGGTAACTTGTTCAGAGACGAAGGAATATTTCCGGTAGAAAGCATTAACCATTTCTCCCCAACTAGTGATGCTTCCTGGTGCAATGTTATTGTATCAGGTGTACGCTCGTCCGGTCAGAGATTTTGAAATTTTTGTCAGACGAACAACATGATTGTGCTCATGTTCACCCAATGATTCCAATAATCGAGAAACATGTTCTCGAGCATTGCCTGTTCCATCGTAAGGTGTGAACGTTGGATAAGTGTAATCCTTCGAAAGAGGAATTCTCCGTGTAGCACCGGGGTATGAAGGTTGGTGACGGTAGACATAGGATGTCTTATCTTTTCCACGGTTCTCCAAGAGGCGCTCCAAATCTTCACGAGTAATGAATCTGGATGGCTCTTTCACTGGCGTGTTTTCCGCAGCAACTTCATCATCTTCTGGAATCTGGATTGGAGAGATGTTAGGATCAGCAGTTGAGGGTACCTCCTTGGCTTTTCCTTTTTTACGTTGAGGCTGGGCTTGCTCAGACAACAGTCTTTCCGTGAGAGTCTTGAGATAAATGCACAACTCTTTCTGTGTTGCAGCCATATCTGTTTGATTCTTGGCAAAAACTTCCTGAACTTTCATGAATCATCTATGGTAGTTGGGTTTCCTCTGATTTCTTCAGAAGATTTGCCGAAGAGAGGGTTGTTTCCGATGTTGATTTGAGGAGGAGTAGTATCAGCAGCAACACTGTTGGAAGTGGGAGTAGTGGCTTGAGTACCACCATTATTGTTGCTAGTTCTAGCACCGTTTGGGTTAGGGTTAGGATTTGTAACTGAACCTGACCTAAGATCAACCATTTTTTTTGAATCGAGATTGCGACCTAGAGATTAATCTCCCACTATGATCGCCAATCTGTTGATGGGAAAAATGATTTGCTGGTTTTTCAGGAAGTGGAGAGATGACCATACGGACGGGGACTCCTCAACCGAGCAAACTACCTAACCTCAAATGGATGCACTGCACGAGAGAGCTTTGAGTTCGAGAGATCAATATGTAGGACTTCGTCCTAAACCAAGAAATGGTCGTTCCAGAGTCAATTCGGTCACAAAGAGGGAAGAGGGTTGACCTGTAGGAGGGAAACTGAGAAGTGTGTGAGATCAATGGTGATCAAGGATTTTGAATGTGTTGTGAGTTTCTGCAAATGAAGAATAAGTTTGAATTCTGCTCAATTGAGAGATATTTTGTTGCTCACACGATGATTCTTGGTTAGACGATGAATGTTTTCTGTCCGACCAATCTTGTCCTCAATCTTGCACTCAGAAACTTATTTATATTTCTAGAATGTAGACACATTGATCTCCAGTAAGTGTGACGGTTGCTCGAGTGAAAGAGTGGGAAAGTGGGAAATCGTGATTTAACCAGTTCCAGGTCGTGCAGAGACTTGGTTGATTGTCCACCCACTACTTTGCTAACTCTCTCAACTGCTTGCACGACTTACTCGCATTTCTCATCGTGAATGAACACACGTGTCGTAGGCCTCCATACCAAAACCCTAATTAATATCCCCCCGTGTGACATGATTGATGTCTCATGATTTGTGGAGTCTACAAGGCGGACTTGTGTTTAGTTAGTCGATTGTTGACTTGATTTGACGATGAGTCTAAGTATCGTTCAGTCGAGCATGATTGATAAATACTCTATGATTCATGGATTGAGCATGTCTGCTTGGATGTATAGTTCTCGAATAAATGTTGATAATTGGATCAACATGATGAATATTGATAGTCTGAGCAAATATTGCTCGTATGATGAATTGTTGAATTACTGAATATTGATAGTTGAATCAATATTCCTCATCCGAGAAAATATTAATCATTTGATGAATTACTGAATATTGATAGTTGAATCAATATTCCTCGTCTGAGCAAATATTGCTCATTTGATGAGTTACTGAATATTGATAGTTGAATCAATATTCCTCGTCTGAGCAAATATTGCTCATTTGATGAGTTACTGAATATTGATAGTTGAATCAATATTCCTCTTCTGAGCAAATATTGCTCATTTGATGAATTATTGGTAGCATAACCAAATAAAATATTACAGTAAAACATTTATAAAATAATAGGCTTGGGACCACCCTAATCCTATTATTAGAGGTATTACTTAACCGATAATATAATAATTTATTATTTAATAAATATAATAACAATATGTTAATTTAAAGAATAATTTTTAATTTTTTTGAACTTGAATTTGAAGAATTGTTGTTTGATAAAAAGTACCTATGATGTGGAACCATTGACTAAATTGATAGAAGTTACTAGATGATGAACCATTGGAAATCGTAGAAACATTAATACTATAGTATATACAATGCATTATAAACTCTGAGAAAACTTAATGTATATGAAAATTAATTTTTATTTTCCTAATAGAATTATTATTTTATATAATATTTGGGACCTATTAATATGGAGAAACCAAGAGTTTTGCTCAAACAAGGGAGTTCGCTCAAATGAAGGAGTCTTCATGAGATGGGGAAAAATAACAAAATAATGGAAAGAGGTGCGGGACCGGCCACGGTCCCGGTCCCCTTAGGCGCCTCTTTATTATTTTATTGATATTATTTTCCTCCATATTTTGCACAGGTTTCCTCGTTTGTCCATATTTTCTAACGCTCGTTCGTGCATTCTGGTGCTCGTTTGTGCATTATTTGCTAAGTACACTCACACCATTTCTCGGGGCTTACTCTGTGGTGGCCTAGATGTCCGATAGGTGAATATTTATTAATAATTCATAAAATTCAGCTGAGAATAATTCATGAAACGGAGTAACAAAAATCATTTGAGTATTTATTACTAATTCATGAAATTCAGCTGAGAATAATTCATGAAACAGAGTAATAAAATGAGTTGAGTATCTATTACTAATCCATGGAATCCAACTGAGGATCATCCATGAAACGGAGTAATGAGATAGAATAGATTATTTTCTAGGAATTCAGTTGATGAATGACATGCTAGAATTAACCTATTTGCAGAATTGAAATATGAGATAATTGAAGCATCATACTCGTTACGAGGAGGGTGTATAGTCAGGGAACAACGAATAGCGTGACGTCCTGAAGGCGTTAGGCTCTATACTAGCATACAATATGTTTAGGAGCCGCCCAATCATTAAGAGATTCTATACACGGTCTCTCTACGTAGTCAGGGAACAACGAGCAGTGTGACGTACTGAAGGTGTTAGGCTCTATACTAGCATGCAATATGTCAACGATCCGCCTAATCATTTTGGTTCTATGTAGAGGTGATGATGAAATGTGTGAAGCATCGAAAGCTCAGCTGAGAGGCCTTTCGAGAAAGATATTCATCATAGCTCTGAGAGGAACGTTCACTCAGTCAGAGATCGTGAAATGGTTCATGGATCATAAAATATGAATTGTCACATACATTCCTGAAGCCGGGCCAGAAACATGCAGTATCATGATTTTACGATTTTAGCCTTTGCCGAAAATCTACCATCAACATCAGCTAATAAATTTCAACAAATCTGGTGTTGTCTTTAGCAACAATACTGATGACAACACTTGTAACCTTATCCTCAACAATATGGGAGTCCAAGTGCTTGAGCTAAATGATAAATATTTAGGCTCCCCCCTATTCACTAACATAAGCAAAATTCTATCTTTCAAACCTTGTGTTGACAAACTCAAGATCAGACTGGAAAGTTAGAAGAATGACCCCCTCTACCCAGAAGGAAGGCAAACCCTCATCAACACTGTCACGTCCATAATTAGAATTTACCAAATGAACTTTTTCAAGCTTCCAGAGCAAACCTGTCAAGATCTCAACAGGATTCGAAAATATTTCTTCTGGGGAAAAGACATTGATACTCCAAAAGGCTACTATCCAAAAGCTTGGAATTCAGTTTGTAAACCAAAAGACATGAGAGGCTTGGGATTCATGAATATGGAGCAATTCAGCAGCGCAATGATTACTAAAATTGGATGGAGACTTGAAATAGAAAAAAACCCTCCATGGTATCATCTTGTGGATGCTAAATACCTTTTAGAAAAGAATATTCTCAGTATGGATCCGAAACCAAAAAATGGAGATTCCTGGATATGGAAACGAATTCTTGAAGGTATTCGCAATATACAAGACCATATTCAATGGAGGGTTGTAAATGGTAAAAATAATCAGAATATGGGAAGATATTTGGAAAACCTCAATTCCCACTAAGCTGAATAAACCTAATGACTGCCCAACTGACCTCCAGTTTGTTGAACACTTACTCAAGAAAAATGGTGCTTGGAATGCCCCTGTGATACATCAATGGTTCAATCCTGAGGAAGTTTCAGCCATCCTTGCTACTGATACACATCCTGGTGAAGAAGACCAAGTTCAATGGAAGGTGACAAAGTTTGGAAAATTCACTGTCGAATCCCTCTACAGAGCTACGATGGAATCTTTATATGGAAATGATTCTCATACCGGTAATTGGAAGGCTATCTGGGATACAGATTCCAGTTATTCAAATTTTACTATAGAAATGTGCCTATGGAATACTCCCTACTAATGTTAAAACTCACAACATTCTTTACTATATTGATCCCATGTGCAAGTTGTGCAATAGTGGGGAGAAAACCATGACACATTCATTCTTAAATTTCCCTGTTGATACCTATGTATGGCATCAACTATTGGGACTAAGTCATAAAAATTTTAATCTTACCACAAATTTTCTTGATTGGTTCAATTCTTGGTTTACCTCAGACAACCCCAATCCTAACTGTTACTTTTTTGCCACTACTTGCTGGTACATCTGGAAGGCCAGGTGTGACTTTATATTCAATTACACTGAGCCTAATGCTAGACATACTATTCAGAGCATCAAACAACATATATTCTCTCATAACAGAATATATCATCCATGGGCCCACATTCTCAACAATGTCTCTTTCATCCTGAGGACAATACTGTTGTAGATATTGATCTATATCCTCCCATCTCTACTGAGCAGAGAGCTGTCTTTGGAGTTGTCATAAAGATATACACTCTTCAAGATCCAGAGACCCTATATTATTACACTTTATTGATTGATACTGACTTTGCAGAAATCACAATTGAAACGAGAAGACATTCAAGACACTTTGGAGACGGAGGAGCAACAGAAGGAGATGATCTAGCCGTCCACTAGGCAAAGGAAATGCAACACACCAATATTGAAGTTCAAGCCGAAACAATGGATATTCTAATACACTTTACCATGCTTTACCACAATGCCGTAAGAGGAAGGTTTCATCTTAGCTACCATGAAAGACTTAGAAGAGACAATGAGGAAGAGATGACATAACCAACATCATTTCTTTTGTTCTGGAAGGTCTTAAAACTATCCGTAGAACTCAGAATTTAGACTCTTTGAATTTAGTTATGGTATGTAAAAACTCTAATCATATGAGTAGTGGAAGGCTTTATGTCACTAACTCTGGTATGTACTCTCCTTAGGTTTGCCTAAGTTTTGCTATGAAAAACTAAAAATAAAATATAAGAAGAAAAACTTGATCAAATCTTCTTTATAAGAAGAAAAACTTGATCAATATAAGATGGTGTCCATCTAAGATTGTTTAGAAAAATAACATAGTATGATTAAGAAACGAAATCAATGTTTCATTTGATAAGAAAATGTAAAGCCTAATCACAATAAATGGTTCGACGGGAAAAGGAACTCAAAAGTATCGGTCTTTTTCTGTACAAATTAATAACTTTGTAACTTTTACTGTTTATGTTTGTCGTTTCAAAGCCCTCTCATTACAAAGTTTAACCAATTTCTTTTCTTGTGTAATCATATGAATCATCCTATAAATAAATTATTAATTGTACGTAATTATTAGGTTTATGACCCCTTAAGGATGCATTTAGACGAAATGACATTTTCTTTATCTGCTTGTAGTGGTGTGTAATGGACTCTTACACAATTCTTAACTTACTAGGCATTCGTTTAGCTGTTTAATATAGTTTAGTCTTTGATTGGTAAGAAACTAATTCATGACCTAATTGTGCTTAAATTAGTGTCGTTGGGCACTACATTTTGGACGTAACGATACAAATAACAAAGTCGCCCCACTTTGACCCTGACAAACTATATTATTCATGACCGCAACACCATTGACAATGTGGATGGTTCAGTTCAAAGTGTGTCTCGGAATCTTTACCGTTATCACCAAAAATTCCAACATTACAAATACAAAGAAAACAGAGACTTGATTGGCAAACGAACATCATTTCTGTAAATACAGACAGTTTGCCCAAGTTAATTCTCGTTCGTTTGAGTACCCCAGATCGCAGGATCACTTAATTAGATAGTTAGATTCGATGTATAAACTTTCGACTACTCTAACCTTGCAAGCCGATTTTAAGGTTACTTGAAGCCATAAGATATGGGAACTAGGCCATGACGATGTCTGAACCTTTGTTAGGCTCATAAAAGGATTTTACATTTGAATTTGGCTTGCTTGCAAATCTAAAATTTGGACTGCCTGACCCTGCCTTGCCGTTGGGACGGGAAGGAGCAGTAAACTAGATTTGTTAATTTAGAAAAACGGAGCCAAACCTCAAAAGTGTGACTCAAACCGTACATTCATGCTCCATGGCCCATGCATCTAAAACCGCCCCATGTGCACCAAAGCCTTTACCAAGGTTTATGCTTTTTAAATAAGTTGAGCTACTGGTGATGATATCTTGCAATGATTTAGTGCTATTTAAGAGCTGTTGGTTACTTGAAAGAATCAAAAGATTTCCAGATCCATCAGCACAAAATTCCAGGCCAGAAATTATAATTTGGGCGTGTGGCTCGAGCGCACGTAAAACCCGACGTGCCATGTTCTTTCAGGACTTTTTGCTCAGTCTCTATCTAACTCTCTATCTATGCGTATAAATTAATTATGGAAAAAGATAATGGATAATTAGCAACAATCAAGGAAGAGGAGGAGGTCATATTCTCATATACATCAGAATGAACTTGTTAATTGGGCGAGAAACTAACACAATAGATGATGTTAGTTACCTACTTTTTGTCCTAGATTAAATCAATACTTTAGTGACATTTTTAGGTAATTTTAATTAGCTCCGGTGTTTAACCAAAAATGTGACTTCATCCATGATCATGCCAAAATTACTTTTAATTTTCAGAATTTGAATAAATTAAACACCATTAACACACTAGTAGAGTGATTAGTGATTTAATCGTCGCACTAAACTATGGTCTAATTGGGTAGTCAAATAATGTGACCTTTGGAACCATGTAATAGTTCTAATCCATTAACCCAAAAGTGTACTGGTATGTTAGTTTTACCCAATAAGAAACATAAAGTGCTTAACTTAATTAATTCTATTTATTTTGGTGGGGTGAAAAAGGCACAAAATGTTAAATCCTAGTAGCTAATGGAACCTCTTACGGCTGCTTCCATCCACCCACCAGCGTTCGTGCGATGCCTTTTACACTACAGGTCGCTCTCTGCGGAGAATGTGACGTCGTATGCGGCTTGGGCCGCTTGGTGCCGTATCTTGCGTTATGATTGACGAGCCCTTTGCTCATGCACTTAACGCTTATGCTAATTTTTTGAAATATTTGAAAATTGAAAGGGCGAGGCCAAAAGATTTTGGCAGTTGTTTAAATGTAAGGAAATGGCGTACGATTCATATCTAAGACTACGATTCAATCATTTATATGGAATTGCTTACCCTACGCCATTTACTGGTGTTTTTGGAATAAGGCCGAACAACTTTTAAATTTTACATAAAATTTGTTAAAAAGACCAAAATCAACAATTCCTGGGTGAAATGGACAGTTAGATTTTGATACTGTTTAAATGGATAAAAATGTAAAAATAGGCAGGATGTAACCAGTTTCATCGTGCCCATTTTCAAATATTTTTTCTTATTTTTAATTTACACAGGATGTATCCAGTTTCATCCTTGGTATTCTTTAAATTTAAGTTAGGATGAAACCAATTTCATCCTTACTATTTGTTTTTTTGGCCATTTCACCCAAACTATTTTTTACTCGTCCATTTGAACCGTGATTTAAAAATATTTGGACAAATGAACCATTTTCCGTAAATTTTACAGGTAAATTTGCGATGGTGGTTTGGTGGGAGATGAATAAACGGAAAACGGGTCATTTGTCCAAATATTTTTAAAACATGGTTCAAATGGACGAATACAAATTATTATGGGTGAAATGGACACCAAAAAAATAGCAAAGATGAAACTGGATTCATCCTGACTTAAACTTAAAAATATCAAGGATGAAACTGGATGCATCCTGATGTAAATTAAAAATAAGAAAAAATATTTGAAAATTGGTAGGATGAAACTGTTTACATCCTGGCTATACATTTTTGTCCATTTAAACAGTATCAAAATTTAAATGTCCTTTTCACCCAGAAATTGTTGATTTTGGTCTTTTAAACCAATTTTGTGATGAATAAACCACCTCATGCGCACCTGTTTGAACTACCTCATGCCGTCATGCGCACCTGATTTTAGGCTTCTTGCAAGTTGCAAACCTTTGGAGCTTGTTTTGTCTCACTCGAACTAAATTAGTGGAATCAAATGAACTTATATCTGATTTGAAATGATCTTGATGAGTCGTCACATGATATACGAGAAATCCTACCATAAAAACTAAGCAAATCAAAAGAAGGAATAAAGACAAGTGGCTTCCTTTCTCAATCTAATTACGAGTCTTCAAGAATCAAGATCATCTCTAATAATACACAATAAACTAGAATATCAAACTGAATTAGTGTTCCAAATTTCCACGAAAATACCATTACTTTACCTCTCATAGACAAACATTATCAAGTAGTTTACATATGTAGACATTAGACAGGACTACATTTATTAATGTATACATGCACATCATCATTTGTGATGAAAAGACTAATACGAAATTAGATAATCCTAAAATTTTCCAACAAAACTTAGGTCATATATCTTATAATCTTATGTATGCATGTATCATGTATGAAACCAATTTAGTTCCAAAGGGTTATCCTACGTAGAAGAAGACCTAGAAGATGAGTGATATCATTTTGTCTGCATGGCTAGGTTTTTGGGTTCTTTTTCAAGTAGTGATGATGGTGTTCGATGAAAATGCAAACCCAAAGAATCATTCACCTCTCCACAAATATACAAAAATATGACTCAAATGATGATCTCCCTAATTTCTTAGACCAATTACTGTACGTGTCTTTTAATTAGTGACATAACAAATCATAGTTCTAGGTAAAGGAGAGGCAAACGTAAAGAGAAGGGCCATTTAGCAAGAATCAAAAAGCAAGGAAAGGGGTCACCCAAACTACAAGAGGTGTCGGTTGTCACTTGCAGTTCTCTCTAGTTTGATATATACATAGCTTTTTTCTTTTTTTTGTTGTTGCATGAACCTAACTCATCTCAGCAGCTGAATCCTTCAAAACACTGACAATAGCTATTGTAATTCAAACTTCTATACTCATTGATAAGGTACATGCATACGCAAATAAGAATTGAACGCCCAAAAATGTATAAAGGAAGAGAATATCTAAATATACGCATTTTTAAACAATCCGAATTTTTTTAGCTAATGTGAAATCCGACGATTTAAAAGTGCATTTATTGTGTCTTTGTACACTCAGAATAACATTATAACATGACCATGGATGTAAGTCATTATCATAAAAAATTAGGTAAGAGTGACCAAATGATGTAAACGGAACCCCCCCTCTCAAATACACCCCTCCTTATCTAATCCAGATTCTAGAGGATGATAGGAATAGGAACAATCCCAATCCAAGTCCCAAATATAGAATGATAATTGCCTGATAGCATATATACAGTTTTCGCATAAGGATCGTCCCTTGTTGTGGAAACCTAGCTAAAAGTAACAAAATACAAGTACACAACACATGTCATTGACTCATTGACAGCAATCAAATTTATATATTTCTGGGAAAACTAGTAGTACCCCACCAACTGGTTTAAACATTAATGAACTCCATTAATTAATTCTCTCTTTTTTTTCATCCGTGACTAAGTTTGTCTCTTTACACGTCCTTCCGCCATGATATCACTACAAAAATGCATCACAAGTACCTTACCATTTCTCGTCTATATATATGGCTTCATTTCTTCAGTTTTTCTTCTTAACTTCACCATCTTCAAAAAAATAAGAAAAATATCTTCAGTCTCTAATATCTTCAGCTCAGAAAAACCAAGCGAATTTGCTTCATCACTCATCAAAAACAATATCATCTTTCGTCTTTCTTTATTGATAAAATATGTCGAAAATACATCCAAATTACGAAAACCCGTTGAAGGAAGTTATTTACTCCGATGATAAACTAGGTGATAGTCCAACGAATTTAACGGTTTGGAAGAAATCGAGCATGTCGTTTCAAGGTACGGATGGGTTTACGGTTTTTAATCAACAAGGAAAATTAGTGTTCCGAGTCGATAACTACTCAAGGAAAAACCGGTGTTTGATCGGTGGACTTGTTCTCATGGATGGTATTGGAAGAGCCCTCATGACTCTTAGACCTCGGGTAATCACATTGATCTATCTATAATCTGATTAGTTATAGCGATCTTTTCTTGAATTATCATAGGTATTAACATTTCTCTTTTCAACTTGGTTGAATCAGTTGTTAAGCATGCAATATCAATGGAATGGATACGAGGGAGGAGAAGATGAATGTAAAAATGCCACCAACACACCAATATTTTCAATGAGAAGAAGATCCATTCGCCGGAAAAGCAATGAAGAAGCTGAAATCTTCTTTAGCACTAGTGACTCTGGCAAGTCAGTATCACCTGATTTGCGAATCGAAGGTTCATTTAGACGGAGAAATTGCAGTATCGTCACCCACGACGGCAAGAAAGTAGCGGAAATATCAAGGAAGAAAGTAAATAACACGACAGTCGTTTTAAATGATGATGTTTTTAGTCTTGTTGTTGAACCAGGTTTTAATTGCGATATAGTTATGGCTTTTGTGGTTATCATGGATCGTACATGCCAGAAACCATTCATGCCCGTCTTATGTAGAAGTAGTAGTAGTTCTTGAAAGAAACGTTAGAGCTGAATCTGATTGCCACAGTGGATTATAGTTCGAGAAAAATACAGGGAAGGATAACCAGTGGGTGGTTTTCACGTTCACAATTTTCTTTCTTTTCCGGTTTTGTATAGTCTAGTGGGAGTGAATAGGACAATAAGGATGAGTATACGTTATTGGATCCTTGGAGAGAATGTAAATATTTAAAGATATATATACTTACACTTTTGATCAAATGGATGTTTCTTTATCCAGATTAAGTTCGCTTTACTAATTAAGATTTCTCATTGGTAAGAGTAAAGAGTTCAGCTGGAGCCAACACATAACTGGCGTTAAAACCTACTAACAAGAAGAGTTTGATTTTACTCTTTTTCAATAAGTGGGAATATAAAAATAACCATCTTTTGGCTTTGTAAGTTTGTAACGTTTCCGATGATTTCTTAGGCCCACTTCTAAAATATCAACCGTCCGGTGATTCCACGGTCGACTTCTCGAGGAAAACTGTGAACTGTTGGAAAACGATTAATAAAAAAATAATTTTTTAAAGTTTTAATAAAAAAATTATAATTTATTGTTTTATTTTATGAATGAAACTTTTTAGTCCCACATCGTGGAGTTTCCAATTTTTAGTAGTTTTAAGAAACTATATAAACCTTTTAGTCCCATATCGGGGAGTTTTTCTTCTTAAGTTGTATTTGTCAATTATATAAAGAATTTCACTACTTTTGTAAAATCTATGGGAAAGGGGTTGCTCTATATTTTAGAGGGACCCCTAAGGGAAAATATTTTATAACGGTTTTTAAGCATTCGCGATTTTCCTTAACGGTTTTTTCGGAGTTGCCAAGCTCAAGTTGAGCATCTACTACATATGCTAGTAGTAGGTGTATTAGGGTGTTTTATCCTGGAGATATCCGTCCTGTGAGGGCTATAGCATCACTCTTGAGTGTAGCCGGGCGCTAATGTCTTAAGGACAGCGTGTTGAACACGTGACTCACTCTATTTTCCAAAGTTTTGCCTTGTTGTTGTTGCGGAGATACGGGGAGCTTGTTCGTTTCGTTAAAGCAATCACTTCCATTATAAAGGAGCTAAGTATCAATAACTTTTGCTTATTTGATTTTTCTTTGTTTTTGATTATTGCACCCAACAATCTTAAGACATTAACGCTTGTAATAATCGAAAACGATTGATTGGTTTGTGAATCATGGATGTTAATTGTGGAGTGAAAAAACAAAAACGAATTTCTGGTCAGCTGTAGAGTTTCAATTTTATCTTTTAATCTAGAAGGAATTTCGATTAACCCTTTTGACACAACGTATTAGACATCCTGATAGTTACCCGCGTAAAATTTCAGAATTTTTCGAGTTGTAAAAGTATTTTTTTGATATTTTACAAAACAGAAAAACGTTTCTGAAAAATTCTGACAAGCAGAAAATTGTTGTTAACTAAATTAATTTTTGTGGGGTAACCATGAGTTTTTTGAAACGCTGATTCAAACGAAGTTTGTATATATAGATGTTATCTTCAAAACTCATATTTTACTTTCTGATTTGGAATTGTGATTTGTGAATAAAGGTGTCATCTCCGAGGGACATGGCTAATAGCCGCATGTGGTTGGAAACAAATCTTCCAAAGATGGCAAAGGTGAGAACATCGAACGCAACTCTAAGCATGGTCTTCATGATAAAGGTATATTTCGTAAACCTGAATCCGGAATTACTTTAGTTAAGGGTGAGTGTTATGTTTGTAAAATTCCTGGCCACGCGGCAGTAAATTATAGACAACATAAAAAACCTTAATAAGTAGAAAGTTAATGCTAATTTAGTTGAAACAAACTAGAACGAGTTTGGTGGCATGATGTCGGAAGTTATTTTAATAACCAATGTGAGAGACCAGTAGGTGGACTTTGGAGCCACCAAGAATGTTTGTTGAAACAGAGACCTGTTCACCTCCTATCATAGGATAGGGGATGTCGAGAAACTCTTATTGAGTAACTCATATGCAATAGAGGTTGCATAAAAGGAAAAGGTCGAGCAGAAGCTCATATCTGTAATATTCTCACATTGAATGAAGTTTTCATGTTCCGAGCATATGCGAAAATCTTGTATCTTGTTCTGTTGTAGATGGAAAAATATTTAAGATCTTAATTGAATCTGGAAAACTTGTTGTAACTAGGCAGTGATTTTTTAAGCAAGAGTTATAGGACTTTGGGTCTATATAAGCTTAACGGAAAAACTGATGATGTGAACGTAGTTGATTCTTGTGATATCTTTGTGTGATTGATTGTTTTACGTGGTAGACTTGGAACCGTAAACTTATAAGTCAATGCTTAACTGGATAGCATAGGCTTCGTACCCAAATTTAGTTTGGATTTTGAACACAAAAGTGAAATCTGTGAAGAATCAAAATATGCTATAAAATCTTTTAGCACAAATGTTCAGAGTAATTCTAAGCCTTTAGAATTAATTCAGTTAGGCCTAGTTGACATGAGTTCAACCCAAAACCACTGTGGTAAAAGATGGTTATAACTTCCGTAGATGATTGTACGAGGTACTATCTTGTATACTTGCTTAGGATAAGGATGACGCCTTAGAAGCCTTAAGATGTATAAACTTGAAGTTGGAAACCAATTAACAACCGTATCCTTAAGGAGATGATAATTTCCATGTTGATTAGTTCAGGATTACCTGCGGCCTTGTGGGGGGAGGCAGTCCTCTTAACTAGTATATCCTGAATCAAGTATCCTTTTAAGAATGGAACGGTAGATGACCTTCTTATGAATGTGTCAAAGTGTGGGGGCGTTTGACTAAGATTGTAATTCCTCTTCCTAAAAGAACTAGATTGAAACCAAAAATGTTGATTGTGTTTTCGTATAGGGTATATTGAGTATACTTCTACAAATAGATTTTTGGTTGTGTGTTCTGATTTTTTCTGACATTGGTGTGAATATTATTACGGAATCTAGGGATGCTGAGTTCTTTGAACATGTTTATTCTAAACCTGTACCTCATTAGAGATGTGTTGTTGATCCCCTAGATTTATCTTCAAATAGTCAGAACTTATTTTAAAGGAAGATGAAGTTGATGTTGAGCCTAAGAGAAGTAAAATAATTAGACTTGAGACTTCTTATGAAACCGACTTCATAACATGCCTAGCTTAGTCTGAGCCACAGACTTGTAAAGAAGCCTTAATATCTACTGAAACCCCATTCTGGTAAGAAGCTTCATTTTGTGAAATGGACTCAGTCCGTTGGAACCAGACTTGGGAGCTTGTTAGTTTACCTCCAGGTTGTAAGACCATGGGATGTCAATGAGTCTTTAAGAGGAAACGATAGGTAGATGAAACTGTGGAAAAATATTAAGCTAAGTTGGTAGCTAAAGGCTATAAACTAAAAGAAGGTGTAGATTTCCTTGATTCTAATTCAATTGTGACGGAAATTACTTCCATTGAGATACTAATTGTTATTGCTACCATAAAGAACGTAGAGATACATCAGATGGATGTTAAGACAGCTTTTTCTAAAACCGTGAATTAGGTAAAGAAATTTACATAGATCAACCTGAAGACTTTGTAGTGAAAGGTTGTGAATAAAAAGTTTGTAATTTGAAAAATCTTTGTATGGTTTTCAAATAAGCACGTAAACAGTGACATGGAAAATTTAATCATGTGATAATGGATAGTGGATTTAAATTAATGAATCTGACAAGTATGTCTACAAGTAACTTGTTAAGGATGTCTATGTAATTGTATGCTTGTATGTTGATGATATGCTTGATACAAACATAGATGTGATCAATTCCACTAAAAACATGCACTGAATGAGAACATTGACTTGAAAGACTTGGGCCCTTTTGATGTAATCTTAGGGATGAGGATTAGAAGATAATCAAACATTTATAAGTCTTAGTCGTTCTCATTATGTTGAGTTGTGCTTAAGAGATACAATCAGTCTGATTGTAAACCTGCTTGTACTTCGTACGATTATTCTTGTAGTCTCAAGAAAAATAAGGGTAGTGGAGTATCTTAACTTGAATACTCAAAAGTTATAGGATGTCTGATGAATTTGAACTGTAAGAGTCCAGACATTGCCTATATTGTGAGTAAGTTAAGTGGATATAATTGTAGTCCAGAGCAAGAGAATTCAGATGCACTGAGTAGAGTATTATGGTACCTAAAATACTCTTTTGATTTATGAAAGGTATCTTGTTGTCCTTGGGACTTTATGATGCAAACTGGATAGTTGACTCAGAGGAGTCTAAGTCTACGAGTGGATATGGTTTCACTCTAACATGTGGGTTTGTTGTTGGAAGATTTCCAAACAAACATATCGCTCAATTCATTATGGAATCTGAGAGTATTGCGTTAGATAAAGCATGAGAGGGGGCCGAGTGCCTAAGATTTTTTAGAAGACATTCCTCTTTGGCATAGGCCTGTGCCAGCTATATCTATACATTGTGTTAGCCAAGCTATAATAGTTAAAGCTAAGAAATAACTAATCTCAATCGGCGTTATTTCCATTGATTGGATAAAGTCCAAGGAGAATATCGCGCAATCTTTGACGAAAGGTTTGTACAAAGAGATAGTTAAAAATGCATCGAGGGGGTTGGGGCTTAAGCTCATATATTAAACTTGCCATGAAGGATACTCAACCTTGCTGACTGGAGATCCCATGATCAAGGTTTCGAATGAGACAACTAATTTGTGGTGGGTAAAGGTAAACACTATCAGAGATTTTCATTCTCTGTCCCTTCCCTATGGTGTAGACGTGATAGTGTGACTGCATGTGGAGGATGACTTTTTTAAGTCTTAATGAGTTCTATAGTTTCAATTTAAGATTGAAGTGGGGTGTAGCAGTAACACTCTTTATGGAAACTCACCTATCTGAATGAGGAAGTGGGTCGCTTCCTGTGAGAATATGAGCTGATTCTCTAGAGCATTCTGAGAAACAGGATACGTCCAGGGCCAAAACGGACAAAACGGCACGAGCTTGGCAGCAATCTTGGAGATATCACCCGTGGTTGTTATCACGAATTACATCAAATGCTAGCAGTTCAAGACATAGTTCACTGTCTCTAGCAAGTAATTCTGGTAATATCTCACTAAGCAAAGGTTCAAGACCTCATGGACACCTCTGCCTAAAATGGTATTTCCTGCGTTTTTTATGTGATTTTCATTTTGATGGTTTTGGTATTACTGGAACTTAGGACCTAAAGGTCACTAAGGGTTCACTAGTTCATGCTTTTTCACTTTGGTGAAAGATACCTATAGTCTCACCATGTGAGAATTAAAGATGAAAGCTCTCAATACTATTATGATTTATGCAATCCATAGTATGACCCTGGGGTCAACACACTTTTGTGTGAGGGAGAGGACGTAGAAATGACTAGTATGATTTCAACACTTGCACGATCAGTCTGTTTGGATCGTGAGGTTGGGATGTTTATTTACCAAGATCTATCTGTGTTTTCATGTTTTATTGAGTTTTCATTCATGTGGGGGATTGTTGGAAAACGATTAATAAAAAATAATTTTTTAAAGTTTTAATAAAAAATTATAATTTATTGTTTTATTTTGTGAATGAAACTTTTTAGTCCCACATCGTGGAGTTTCCAATTTTTAGTAGTTTTAAGAAACTATATAAACCTTTTAGTCCCACATCGGGGAGTTTTTCTTCTTAAGTTGTATTTGTCAATTATATAAAGAAATTCACTACTTTTGTAAAATCTATGGGAAAGGGGTTGCTCTATATTTTAGAGGGACCCCTAAGGGAAAATATTTTATAGCGGTTTTTAAGCATTCGCGATTTTCCTTAACGGTTTTTTCGGAGTTGCCAAGCTCAAGTTGAGCATCTACTACATATGCTAGTAGTAGGTGTATTAGGGTGTTTTATCCTGGAGATATCCGTCCTGTGAGGGCTATAGCATCACTCTTGAGTGTAGTCGGGCGCTAATGTCTTAAGGACAGCGTGTTGAACACGTGACTCACTCTATTTTCCAAAGTTTTGCCTTATTGCTGTTGCGGAGATACGGGGAGCTTGTTCGTTTCGTCAAAGCAATCACTTCCATTATAAAGGAGCTAAGTACCAATAACTTTTACTTATTTGATTTTTCTTTGTTTTTGATTATTGCACCCAACAACTGCCCGTTGAACTTAATTTTAAGGGTTTTGTGAGTTCGGTTTGCATTATTGGTGCTTCAGAATGGAACAAAGGACTTATAGCGCGTTTGGTTATAATTTTGCTTCTGATTTCTGCTTTTTCAGAAGCAGAAGTCAGAAGTCCAGATATTTTGCTTCACAAAAAGTCGATTTTTCTGCTTTCAAAAGTCGTTTTGAAATTCTACAACCAAACTGACTTTTTGTTTTTTGACTTCTAGAAATCAAAAAATTATTCCTGGATGTGTATTTAAACGTGATACAAAGGTTTTTTCTATATGTGATGGCCAAATTTAAAAAAGATTTTCCCTATTTCCTATACCCATTTTTCCTATTTCCCATCTCTTTCACAATTTCTAATCAACTTATTTTTGACCATTTTAATTTCTCTTATGTACCACCTATAAAAGTCAAATTAACTTTGACTAATAGTATTACCAATTTTATTAATCTTCTTCTTCACTAAACAAAAACAGAAACAAAATTATAAACCCTAATTTCCATTCAATTAATTATCATAATGCACCTATTTCAGTTAGAGTTATAGGTAGAAGTGACGTACAATTCAATTGAACAGAAGAGTACTAATACATGAAATGAAGAAAGAGCTGATCTCAAACAAATCTTAGAGTTTCGAGACCTCCGTTACCATCATGAACACCATTAAAATTATAATTTTTTGCCATCTCAACTTGACTGTGATCTTCTATAATTCTATTGGCTTGAAAAATAGCAAAAGAAAATTCAGTAACGATCAAGATCTCTAAACCAATGTAAGGAATAAATTCCACTATCTAACTCATCATTCTTGTCCTTACGTGCCCTACTGTCTAACTGGACATAAACTAAACATGCTTGCAAATTCAAGCTAACAAAAAATTCGTGTACGATCTAATTTGTACAGCGTAAACATAAACATAAACTCAATATATGTTCTAACTATTTTTTATAAGATTCAGCTTACACGCACCGGATTTTCTCCTTCTTTATATGCAATAGTAAATCTGGTGTAATATGATCAATTATAATTTTGATTGATGAACTTAAAAATTAATGGATTGATGTAAACAGTAATGGTCGGCGGTGGATATCGGAGAGAAACATGATTTGTTTGCTGTAGGGTGATTTTGTTATTGGGTGTAAATAAAAAGTCAATAAATTATATTTAGGATATAAGAAATCTTATATAGGTGGTACTTAGGATAATTAGGGATGAGAATTAAGAGGGATGGGAAATAGGAAAGGTGGGGATGGGAAATAGGGAAAACCTTTAAAAAATACTATATGTTTCTGAAAAAATGTTACGATTCATTTTTTCGTTTTACTCTAATGGCCGGTATAGAGTAGTCAGTTGATTCAGTTCATTCATTATCTTGATTATTGTGTCGGACTGACTTGTGCGTAGCTGTCAAGTTATGATTTATCCACTAGTGGGGGAAAACCAATGTCTTAACCAGCTTCACGTTATAGCCACCAGGCAGACATGTGGAGCCATTTGGCAGGCCATCTCTTCAATGCCCTGATTACCTTCATACATGGCTATTAAGCAAACACGTGGACTCACTTGGCTGGCCACCACAGCATATCAAAAACAGTGGGGCTCTAGCCTGACCGAGTAAGTTTACTTGGTGCGAGACGGTAAATCCAACAAGAGTGTCAGTATCGTCTTAGTGGTGCCCGATCACTGTGTCTATTTAGAATTTTTTTATATTAAGATATTATTTTGGTTTCTAGAAAAAGAAAAAAATATCGACACCTTCACGCTTTAATCTGAAAATAAGTTAATTGAAAAAAATGATAATATCTTTTTTTAAAACAGAAAGAGAGTATTAAACTATCAACTCATCACATAATAAATAAATATTATTTTTTTAAAACAAATAACTACTACGAACACTTTGTTAGGCACTAAACAAACAAATATTATAAAGTACCGAAGAAAAAAAGAGGAAAAAATACAACTAAAAGAACGATAAAAAACCTAAAACGAACGCAATAACTCACCATGGAAATGAAAATACCTATCAAAAGGTCATTCTAGTAAAGTAGTGTAATCAAGTCTAGCCCGCCACATGTCTTTTAAGCAAATTAGAACCCATATACACAAAAATGTTGGCAAAAAATATCTCCTTGAAACCGTGTTTGAACTGTAAAACTTGAAGTTTATTCGCAATGCATCTCTATCTAGCCTGTACAGACTATGGAACATCTTCGGATCTTAAGATCTTGGTAACTGAAATTGAAGCTGACTGAATCATAAGTTGTAACAAACCAATTTGAACAACACGTTCAATAGCTTTTAAGGTAGCCAATATCTCAGCAACAAAGTTAGTTGCATGCCCTAAACCACCAGACTCCGCATGAACGAATTTTTTTCCGAAATCCCTGCACAAGAAGCCATATTCTGTCATTCATGGACTGCCTTCACAACGAAGGAAATAAACATAAGAAGCAATCAATTTTAAGAAACATTCCACATACATCCTGATGTTCTTATGCTTCCTTCCTAAACTAACTTTATAACTCCTTTCTTTATTCTGTCAAAAGAAGTTGAATATTATCAAACACTACTTTATCCCCGAAAAACCAAATTTTCACTAGTAAAATAAAAGCAACTACTCTCCAAACTTGTTTGATAATAGAGCTTTGAAGTTGCATATTTTGAAGTGATAAAAAGAGTTGGAAATGTGGCGTACCAAAATATTGACAATTCCATAAAATATGGCTAAAGTCGCAAACCCAAAAAATATGGTAAGTCTCTTCATTTTCACCACATAAAAAGCACTTTGAATCCAGATTTATTACCCGTTTGGACCTTCTAAGATACGGGTCAAATCAGATAATTACCCATCGGGTCCTAAGTTGTTAATGGAATCCGAGAACCGAACCCCCATCTACCGGGAGGACCAATACCGTACCTGCTAACTATAGCCTAGATATTACCTTGCATTACTAACTGAGAAATCTTCTGCAAAGGATATCTTCGTCAATGACAAATACAACAAATGATAGCTATGGGATCAACATAATTAAAGAAGAAATGACGTCACCAAGTACATGACAATTTTTCGATATCAACTTATTCAAGACACACTTTGTGTGATTAGATATAGAAAAGACTGTCAAGATGATCACAACCACAAGATGTACACTTGCTATATAACGTAAGTTCGAAATCAAACCAAACCAGGGGATTAAGCCAAGCGTTTGATTAAAGTACAAGTATATTTATTTTAATTATAGACACAAAGCTTTATAACGCGGAAGTAAAGTAAATAACAGTACACAAGATTTTTTTTAGCGAGGAAACTGCAAATGCAAATGCAAATGCAAAAAAAGAAAATCTGAGATCAAGTCCAGTATTAGATACTCTAAGAATTAAGCCGCTACACAAATACTACGTACAACTTCGTATAGTTTAAACCAAGTAAACTAACTCCAAGTTACTCAGTTTCTTCAATATATCTGCGCCTACTACCAACCTGGTCTACTCACGTAAATCCTAAGATAGAGTCCACTATCTTAAATCGCTTCACCTGATGTGAAGTGAAAACGCGGGAGTACCAAAATAGACCACCAATTTTTTCTTCGAAAATCTGTATGGAAAAACTCAACACAATTCTGAGAGTTCAACTCAATCAAGGAATAGTGTCTAGAGTTATCTTTCTCTCTCTCTCTCTCTATCTATATATATATATATATATATATATATATATATATATATCGCAATTAGAACGTTTGTAGAACCAAGTCCGTGAACCTAATTACAAAGATATTACTTGGACGGCACCAAAGACCAATGTACAAGAATCAATCAAGTCGTATCCAACAAAACAAGGTCGGATGTATCTACTATGATTGATTAACACACAACCTGTGACATTTCAATTATAAAGATAAACAATATAATGCGGAAAAGGAAATAACACAGACACCAGAAGTTTTGTTAACGAGGAAATCACAAAAGCAGAAAAACCCCGAGACCTGTCGCTACAGACACTAGCCTACTACCAATTAACTTCGGACTGAAATATAGTTGAGCCCTAATCGTGTTTCCCACTGATTAAGGTACAGTCGCGCTCCTTACGCCTCTTGAATCCCAACGGGACTCCGCGCAATTGATTGCTTTAGTTGACGTCACACCAACTAAGAGTTGCTTCAACTCAATTGAAGACTTTAAACCAATATTCCTCTTACGAATTAAGCATATATTTGATTTCCTTTACGATTAAAAAGTTTGATCAAGGTGATGAAAATCGATAGCAATAGACATAGTCTAGCTAACCTCAAATTTCAGACTTTTGCAACCCCAAGTGCAGCCTAAATTATTATTCACCTCACAAGTATAAAACTTGTGGAATCAACAAAGTTTGATACGAAGAGAACTTTGATGGTTTCTATCTACCTTGATAAAGTGAGAAGCTCAACAATCGACCAAGATCAGGATACACGAGTTATCAAGAACAGATAACTGTACTTGGCTTCATTAATCCCTATGAAGTCTTTGTAGTCACTAAACTCTAAAATGGTTAGGAAGAGGACGACTCTAGTTACAACTAAGACACACCAAAAAGTAGTGTCGGGATTCAAAGTTCCCAGTTGCTTGAAGTTCCCCTTATATAGACATTTAAAGCAAAGGTTTCTTTAGGTTTAAGCTAAGAAAGCTTTGGAACCAAGCAATCAATATCCACCTTTAGATGAAACTTTGAATCTGATTTACATAAACAAGATATACACTCTGGTTAGTTGAAACCGTAACCGAACCATGTATAAAGACTATGTCCAAGGTGGTTAGCCGAAACTAACGGATTTGAATTTATAAGCTTAATACTTATTTTCATAAACACTTAAGACATTAACCTCGAGTCACAATCATGTGATCAAATAAGTCTAGTGTTTTTAGAGAATTGATCAAATGTTAATTATCTCATAGAAATAATTTTATCACGTTTGAAAATAATCGACATGGTTAGTAGGTGTACAAAGTACAAATACCATAGCCGGTCGTGATTCAGGTCAGTCACAATACATGTACCGGTTTGTAAACTATTAAGCCAAACCAAGTTTCGAAATCCACAAAACTATTTAGGTATGTATACCAGTATGTGTAACTTAAGACCATGACCGGTTTCGGAGTCCACAAAACTATTTTGGTATGCTTAACCGTATGGATACACAACCGAGTTCCGAAACACAAATCTTTTTTGGTACGTGTACCGGTATGGAGACCAAACTGGTTCCGTGACCACAGTTCCTTTTCAGTTTGCATGCGAGTATGCGTATCGATCTGGTTCACGAGTTAAACAGATTTTTTTACAGGATGTGCATAACGATATGCTTACCAAAAAATCTGCAAGTCGACATATAGCTACTCCGCTAATTGTAGGAGTACATATAATATGGCTTCCGACTTATAACAGTTCTCCCAATTTGTAAGACTGATAACATTGTCTTGAATCCGAATCTATAGTAGTTATATATTTCTCTTTAAATCGATTCGAAACATTCCCGAATAAGATCAATGACACATATCACTGTTCCAGGTTATTTTTGAATGCTAGAACTTGAATCATGATTTTGATTGCAAACAATAAATTGTCCTTAACCAAATTTCATCAAGTATGAACAAATGTTCATTAAGCTTAGTCATTATATTTCGAGAACTAATTACCAAGATAAACTTGACTCGAAATTATTGTATATGAATTATAGTTTAATTAGTTACACGACAACGTATCAAAGATAGAAAAGTGAATATATCTTGAGAAATAAGTGGTTCAGTATTCACTTAGCTTTTGTTGATGAAGTTCTCCAAAATCTTCGGTTGATCTTCGCCTTCAAACGGTAAAACGCAATGATGATTGTTGTGATCCAATATTTCTCAACCACATTTCTATCCTAGTCCGAGACTTAACTAATTGTAGACTAGAAATCAAGATATAGTTTTGACTACTAAATTTGACAATAAGCTTGAGATAGCAACACTTATGAGTTCGACCGAGCAATGCTCTAACATGAAGACTTTTATCACTCAACTCTTTTGGATCGTATTCCGAAACAGTGAAAGACTAATATGTTTCAGTAACTGTTATATCAATCTCCCAGATCAACAGTTCAGAGATGTTTGGTGAGTTACAAAGGTTCTTCCGTTTAATCGATATAAACTCCTTTATATCAGTTAGATTAACTAAAATCAAGATTGTCGAAATAATCAATTTTATTTCACAAAACTATCAAAGTAGATCTCAAAGATAAATAGCCAAAGATAAACTGTAGATCTATACAATAAGTTATAAAAGGTATATACGAGATAAACGAACTTGTCAGATCCCAGTCAATCAACTGTGCACGTGGTTATCACAAAGATCAGAATACCAAAAATAAATCTTCTAGAATTTAAATCTTCAGTCTTCAAAGTACATTCGCAGACAACTTTATTTTACTAATGATGGGTCACGCACCAAACGAAGTCTCTTAACAATGGATGATCAAAAGTCATATCTTCAGATCCATATGCGATAAAACAAGAATTAAACCGTTGATCCTTTAACTAGTTCGAGTGACCTTATATAAAAATAGAATGATCACATAATAAACAAACTAGATCTATTAAGGTTCAACATACCTTTATTAAATCAAATCAATAATCGACAACTAGATCTACTAGAAGCTTCTTGATCCCAAATAAATCTTTAAATGAAGCGCACATAAGATATTTTACCTATTTATGATACTCTTCTCTCCAGTGAGTATTATGATAATACTGATAGTGGGATTCCTCACACAAACATGAAGTTCCATGTGTTCTAGGATAAGTTTGCAATAATGATAAACTTCACTATTTTTAATGACCAAAGTAGTTTTGACAACAAGGAATTACCAAACCCTGAAATACAAAAGATATGCAATAAATGCTTATTTTCGGGTTTTGCAAGTATTCCAAATGTAATACAACTAATTTACCGAAATCTCTCTTGGATGACAACTACATATTAGTTAACATAAAGAATATACTTTACTAACATAGCAACCAGAGATGTGCTTATCCACTGGGATATGAATGGCACATAAATTATGAATATCACAAAGATACTTAGAATATTTGGGTTTGGAAGATCACCTTGAGTATCAAGGAAAATACTTGAACATTAAGTAATAATAGTTTAGCACATGTTACTATGTTGACATCATGTGAAATTTCCATATTAACCAAACCATAATTCTGATAACTATCAAAACCCTAAGTTAATAGCTGAAATATAAATACATCTTATTTAGTTAATCATCAAGGATCGATCGGTCCAGTTAGAGATCCTTGTACGTTAAATTTTTTTATTTAGGATCGGTCCTAGTAGATATCCTTGGTAAAGGATCCATCCTAATAAATATCCTTCGGATCGGTCCTAGTGGAGATCCTTGTTTAAGGGATCGTTTGTACTAAACATCCTATTGAATTACTTTTCAACTACGAAACAAGTTGTGCAAGTCTACTTCCATAAAATATGTAGTTAAATATAGTTCAAAGGTATTGATTCAACCAAAAGTTCAGAACACTAACTAGTACCGAATTACCAAATAGTATTATGTCGAATCTACGAAGTTCAAATGATAAACTTTATACTTCGTAAACCAATATACCAAAGTTGTGTAGAACAACTAGTGTATACTTCCTTCACATTTTGATCATAATGGAATGATCAAGTTATTAATACTAGAGATACATAGATATACTTCATATGTTATGTTTTCAATCTAAACAACCTGAAAGATACATAGATAGAAATGAAACAAATCAAGTCCATATTACTAACCTCGAACAGAAGGATGATGGCTTCGTTGATGCCGATACGTCTTCAGGTTCTTTAGAGTAACACGAGCAAGTTTCAATTTTTCTATAATTCCTAGTCTAACCTAACGAAGTTGACTCTAGTAATCTAATCAAGCAGCCTCATGTTTTGGACATAAAATATGACAACCAAACTTGACATACCAACGCTTGTTGGGTTCAACTAAGCAATGCCCTAAAAAAGTCCTCTGCCAATCTCTAAATACCATGTTGGTCCTCCATTCAATAACATAATAATTGTAGTATATTTAGATGACTAATATACAGTCACATAAAGCTGCTAAGAAATCATATCTTGTTATAACTTCTAGAATGAATTTTCATATAATATCTAGTATTAAACCTACATTACCAACCCTTCGTTTTATAGTCATCCATTCACTAACTCAGACTCAAGAAATATATTTTCATGAATACATTCATCTTTAACAAATACTCATTGTTGAGGAAAAATCGACTTATTCATCAAAGTACTAAATATGGAAGTAATAATTTTAGTAATTACCTTGAAATTGAAATTGCTAAGTTCAATTGGTCTGAACTGAGAGGCTCTTTTTGCTTCTTGGACTTTTAAAGAAGCATCAAAAAAATATAAATTAAGTCCTTTTGGAATGTAGTTGTTACTCCAACATAGTTGTTTGACTTTGGCTAGGTCAGGTTCCATTATATGGAAAGTGGATCTTTAGAAAATCCAGTTATAAACATCTGGTCCAAGTGCACTATTAGGATTAAGCCCAAACACATCATCTTCAGAAGGAATGTCATTTTCCTCAGAAGAAATGATAGCAGGAATAACACTCAACAATCTCTTATCAAACAACACTTCATGGGTTTAAATTCACTACTGGAATGATGACCAAGTAAGTTTCCTATATCTTTTTGATTGGTGATAATGGATCCATCATTATTTTCCAACTCACCAATAGAGTTTTGAGCCCTTCTAATTTTTAAGTTAGCATGAAAAAAGTCAATATTTGCAGAACCCTTATTCAACCTATGAATTCTATCTTTTTTTGACCGAGAAAAGTAAAATAATTCTGAGCCATAACCATGTGCCTACCTCTCAATGTAGTCAATATCGGACGTATCGGCCGATATATCGGGGATATTTCGGATATTGGACCAGAACGATACGATAAGAATGATATCGGGGATACGATATTCGCCCGATAATATCGGCCGTATCGGTCGAATATCGGCCGTTTCGGTCAAATATCGGCCGTATCGGTAGATACGAAATTTTCCTACATTTCCCGATATGAGACGGTATTGGTCGTTTTCTATAAATTTTAAGGTTAATTTTGGCGAAGAAAGTCTTCCAGGTGGTAGTAGAGGTGCATGTAGCTCTCGAAGCAAGTTACTAAAGTTACTCTTTTGTTTTTTTGATAAAATTGATGTTATCTATTATATCTTATCCGAAAATGTGTGGAGAAAATGTTTAATATAAAATTATAGTCTCTAAATCTAGAACCGATATTATACCGATATTTCAACGATAATATCCCCGATATAAAATCATACCAGTGTATCGGTCCCGGCCGAGATGAACCGATATCCGATATTAACTACATTGCTACCTCTACAAATCACACCAGAACTTCTTAAGAGATTGTATGTGCCTACCTCTACAAATCAGATATAAGCATGGTCTCCATAACTTTATCTTAAGCTTCTTTATGCTTGACTTTAGCATCACCAAAAACCTCATAATTTCACTTTTTAAGAATCAACTTTAATCTCTTCAGTTTGTTTATAAAAATGAAAACAAAGTTACCATAAACATTCAACTCAGAGTCCCAAGAATCCCTTACAACTTTCATACAACCTTCATGATTAACCCACATTTTTCGGAATCTGTCAGGGATACTAAGAGGCGGAGAAATAAGAATACCAGTACCAATTAAGGAACTATATATGATCAGAGATCCCTTTAGCACCCACCTTGTATCTCCAACTCTCATAAGTATCCAACCATTTTAGATTTCACATATCCCTATCAAGAGGACACATAATCCTTCTCCTACACTTGATAATTAGACCAAAAGACTTCAACTTCACTTTTAGGATGATGAAGAAGATTACAAAGATGAATTGATTCATTAAATTCCCTCACAGATATTCTACGATGACATCATCCATATTTCTTCTCATCACCAGATAGAACTAAATTAAAGTAACCTATAGCTAACCAAGGTTTGTTGAGACAGTGAATGAATTCAAATTCTTCCAAAGATCTCTTATGAAAAGACGAGGGTACCCAAATATACCTCAATCTAAATATTTTCAACTTATAAGTCCTTTTTCGAAAGTGATTGTCTATGGACTGAGTCGAGACAATACAACTAATCGGTTCACACTTCGTGTGATCGTCTATGGATATAAGAACGAGACAATACAACAACGAAGTATGTTTACTTGATAATAGGTTCGGACTAGTCCAGAATTGAATACTCTCAGATTAAGCCGCTATACAAAATCAAAACAACTTTGTACAGTTGAGACCAAGCAACTAAACCTATAGTTCACCTAGTTTCCTCAGTATCCCTGCGCCTCCAACTTGTAAATAAGTCACGCACTTGGAACAATTCCTTTGGTTCGTATTCCAAACAGTAAAGGAACAGCAAATCTGTTCGGTAACAACTCTTTTCAAACAACGTGATATGAGTTTGACAAAGGATCTTCCGTTTAACCAATAAACTCCTTTATCGGGTCCTTAGATCAATCTCTCAACAACTACCGAAGTAATTGTTAGACTATGCAATCAATACTATTAATCAAAAAGAAGTATATTGATGCCAATCTACTCAACTAATCAATCAAATCTATCACAAAGATAAACCAATTATAGTTGGATCCCTTTCCAGCCGAAACAAGTATTGTGCACACCAAAGATTATGAACCCAAAAAGTCTTCTTGTCTTCAAATCTTCTTTAATCTTCAATCAGCACCTGCACACAATCAACTTGAATCTCTTGTGATCAATCACACATAGAACGGAGTCTGTTAACGTTGGTTTATCACAAGACGTCTTTAGATCTACAAAAAGTCTAAAGATCCCCGTCGAAACTTCGATCTAGTTTGAGTGCATCTTATATCAGAAGAGAAGATTCTCAAGCATAAACAAACTAGGTGCAATCAAAGTTCAACAACCGTTAGTCAATCAAATCAATCGAAAAGTAAAATAAACTGCAATTATATAGTTTCCCACCAACGGTACTAATAGAGCTTCTCAATCCCAAAGAAGTCTTTAAACTGAGCGGTCGTAAGAGATTTCGCCTAGTTAGGTTACTTTCCTCTCCTAATAGGCGGCTCCACCAGTAAAAACACAACTAGGTAGTTTTGCTGGCTCTGAGGATTAGTTTCCTAGAAATGAAAACTTCAATATTTATAGACAAGGATGTTTGGAAACCAAGGAATTTCCAAAACCGAATATTCTCAAAGATATGCAATAAACACAAAATCGGTTTTCATAATTCCTGGAAATGCATTGTCCAAATATTGACTGAAATCCCAATAAGAAAAATCTATAATCAGTAAATGAACATTACTAATTATTATTTTCTAAAGATATGCATTTAATTGTTGGAGATTAAATAGCATATAAAAACTAAGAAACCTTAATTAAAAGATTCTCAATTTATTTCGATCTTAGGATTCTCCTTTATCTATTAAGGAATATCTTTGAACAATTAATGATAAGAGTTACTTCACATGTTCAAAGTATGTCGACATCTTTACTTTGCAAGTCCTTTTTCATACTTACAATCTTGGAAACGATTTTCCACACTTCCAAACAAGTTTAGAATTGGTTCGTCTGAATTCCAAGAACTATGTGATTGATTATCCTATCAAATCACCAATTATGGGTTTCACGGTTCTACCAAAAAAAGTTCGATGCTACCTCCATGTGAGAACTGTGCATAGTCACGCTAGTTACCAAAATTCGGTTGACTAGATACTAGGATCAGTTCCCCAAAACTTATGGTAACTACATGTATTCGGTTGCACATGCCCATAGGATCGGTTCCCCCAAAACTAAAAACTTGTTGCACATGTTCATAGGATCGGTTCCCCCATCTACTAAAAACGTGTTGCACCTCTTACAAGGATCGATTCCCCTCTTGTAAATTTGTTGCACCTCTTACTAGGATCAGTTCCCCAATGGCTAGATAAAAGTTTCTATTTACAAGGCATCGATCATACCATCTTGAGTGATTACTTAAGATCGGTTTCACTAATAAAAGTCATACCAATACATAAGTCAGGCCTTGTGAATAGTTTTACCAAGATACATAAACAAGTTTTATGAGCGGTTATCTAAACACACATATTGGTAATTCAAAATAGATTTGAAATGAATAACAATACCAATAAGCCTAGCGATTTCCCTTTCGATTCACAAAACAATTTTATGAACTTATTTCCTTTAAACGAATGTAAAACATTGTTTGCTAGGATGAAATCTTCACTCATACCCATACATAATCACAATAACATTCATATGATCATGTCGATGTCTTATATACAAAGTTTAATGGTTAAGCAATAAACCTCGTATTGTATTCCTTAATACTATATCTAACTAGAGTTTCATACACTGCTTCGCAGTTATGTTTTCAATATGCAGGACTTGAAAGATATGTTAGGGAATGAAACAGTACAAGTCAAATATTACTAACCTCAAGAGGAAGGATGATGTTGTCGTTGTAGATCCATACTTCTTCACATTCTTCAAGTCTTCATGTAATACTTGTAAGTCTCATACCCTAATACTTTCAAGCTAACCTATACGAAGTTGACTCTAGTATATAATCAAGCGACTCTTTAAATGAGTTTTGATTCACTATAATATGACAACCAAACTTGACATACCAACGCTTGGTGGGTTCAACCGAGCTATGCTCTAATACCTTCTATTAATAGTGAGTACATCATCATGCACAAAAGTAATAAGAAAACCATCAGCTTCAATAGTAATACCTTGTCTTGTTATAGAAATAACATAAGGTGAGATAATATATTTATTCAATAGAATCCATAGGTCACCTTTTCAAGAAGCGGTATAGTTACAAATTACTTTATTGATTCAAACCAGGAAATCTAAGTGTTTGTTTTTTGGTGAAATCACTTCTTCACCAAACTTTTGGTTCAGTAACACAAACCAAAATGTGGTTATTTTATTTAACTAAAGATTTATGTATGTCCTTTGCTTGGAATCTTTGCAAGCTGCGGACAATCCGAAACTTAACTTCCATTTTAACTTTTTCATTCATATTTGTATTGCTAATTTTTTTACTTTACTTTCGAGTTTGAGGAATGGATTCAGGAAAACCTCTCTTCCTATCTGTTGTAAGGTTACCACATTTTCAGTTTTTTACATACAGTCTAACCTCGATAAATGAATGTTTGGTAAATGAATAACCTCAATAAATGAATAGTTCTTCGGTCCCGACTTGGGCAAAGGGAATAAATGAATAACCTCGTCAAATGCTTTAATGAATAAGTTTTCTTGAGTCCATAAAGGTCCTATGAGAATACAAATGAATAATTAGCAAATCTTCAGACAAAAAATGGATATAAATAAACCAAAACACTTTATCCAATCAACAATGTTCTTATAAGAAGTCATTTATTTTCAAAAAGCGCATTAAAAGTTTATACTTTTCCTTCCACCTAAACAAAAGTGTAACTTATACTTAATTAATTTTTTTTAATGCACTCACAACCTAAGAAATATTTTGCGCGTGTCTTAGTAAGTCATTTTTTATGGTGATTACGTCTTGAAATACCTATTTTGACGACACATTTGGTATGTCATTACTATCATCTAGTACATGATCTTTCTTATCATTTATTACTAACTCAATAATTCCTTGTCCGTAGGTGATAATATAATTGTGTCATTCTCATTAGTATTTGTTCAAAATATATTCGATATCCATCACATATTTATAATTTAAGTTAGAAACATCAAATAATTTTTGAGTATCTTTTTCTAATTGTCCAACTTCTAATTCGGAAGCATCAAACTCATATTTGTAGAAACCCAAATATACACTCTAAATAAATATTCATTTACCGATAAATGAGTATTATTCATTTATCGCTAAATAAATAACCTCGCTGAACAAATATTTTTTTTCCGGTTTCAAGGGTATTCGTTTATCGAGGTAAGATTATATTTGTTTTCACGGGCCTTTCACCCATGATTTATTAATGGCTTCTAATTTTCTTTTTGTTAATTGTGTTTAAAAGGATCGAGTTTTGCAGATAATTGGATGGTGTTCGACGGGGAAACTTCAGTTAGTCCAATATTTCTAGTGAAAAATCCCGTGAATTTCTTGGCTTCAAAGGACCTAGCTCACGTGATATCATGTCAGAGTATTAAAAGTTTACATAGTTCGTCAAATAAGGAACTATTGTATGAGATTATCGGATCGATGCACAATGGTGTGTGGCAGCGTATGATAACATGAAAAGACTGGTAGCTGAAATTCAAAGGAAATAAGCAGGTGTATCATTTGGTGGTGATGTATTTAAGTTGAAAGTTGTTGATGGTGGATTTTAGTTCAGGGCTAAAATTATAAAACTAAATTTATGCGCTGACATCTTGCAAAGGATAAAGCCACTGATAAGTGATGAATACTTCTTCACTTTACTAATTCACCTAGAATGGAGCATGTAGCAACAATCCCAGTATACTGTGAATTAAATACACAAAATTCATCCAGGTTGGAGCATGTAGCAACAATCCCATATACCCTGTGAATTTACAACATTATTAATTAATGCATGACTAGCCCTGTGTTTCCTGTGTTGTTCCCGCAGAACTCTCATTATTAGTGTGGCATGACGACTGAGTGTTGCTCTCAGCAGAATAACACGAATCTCCAAGTGTTAATAGTGAGGCATGCACGAAATACCCGTACAGGCTATACCTATCGGTGTGTTATACTAGCCCGATTGAGCATACATCTCTCGGTGTGTTATACTAGCCCGATTGAGAATATTTGAACTTGGGCTGTCCATATCAGTCTCGGAAACAATCACGACCACGCAAGTTGGCCGCATGATTTAACCAGCCTAAACGATCCTCAGCAGGATCAGGCTACCACCGCAATGACCACCAGCGGGCCCGTTTATGCCCTGGCCGGTCAGGTGCACATCACGCCCTTTAGATAGCCACCAAACACCAGCCCAGAGTTGGATGAACAAGCTGGTGTGGAGAAGCTAAAAAAGAAGTCGTGCGACAAAAACCGGCCAAGGCAGACTTAAACATGTCACGGTCGTCCAACATCGCAGGCGCGGTTGGACGGCGAGAATTATTCCAAAGCCGGTCGGACATCTGCCGTGGTACACACCGGCGGGTCCCCTTCACTTATGTGTAGCCGACTTTTCCATGACCTAGCCACATTGCAACGTATGCTTGTCCGAAGTTGGGTCAGCGTGAAGAATCAAGGGTCGTAGGAAAAGTCCACTAGAGACTTAAATCGATCACGACCATCCAACTTCACCGGCATGGTTGGATGTCTTAGATCAAGCCTGGGTTGGTCGGACATATACCACCACACTCACCGCCGGCCCAACAAGGGTCCCACACGGTCGACCTCCCCGGATGAGAAGTGTAGCTCATAGTTTCGTCCGACCGAACATGCATGCACGCGATCGACCAAAAACCTTGATTAGGGTTTGCGACATGCATGTGTCGCAAATCGATCACGAGCGTCCGTTTTCGCCAGCTTGGATGAAGGGTCCAGGAATGAACTAAGCAGGTCCGGAGAGTATCAACGTGATCATTGTGGGCCCATCTATCTCCATGCCCGACCGACCAAGACAAACCATGGCCGGATGCCTCGATTCGCGCGCCCTGAAGGTGGCATGCCACGCCCCTTTAGTAATCCTTTGCGGCACATGATTTTTGTCGAAAATCGATCTCAACCACTCCTCTTTACCAGTCAAATTGAGTGGCCTAGATCGCATCTTCATGGGACAGTGAGGTATGGATATGTACACCAGCATGCCGTCTACACGCATGCCCATCCGGTCCTGCCAAATACACCTCCCATGCTTGGTTTCGACCAAGCTGAAGAGTGATGCTTGCGCACCTCTTCAAAACCCTAAATTTCATCAACGGTCGCAGATAAGTGTCATATATCATCTCGTCCGTCCAACTCTACCAGCTTGGTTATACAGCCCTGGTCAGGAGTTAAATGGCCAGTAAGGTGTCGTGGTGATCACCATCCGTCACTATACCACATCATGTGATCGGCCAAGGGAGGGCTTTCCTGTGCAGCCTCCAAACGATCACTCGAAGGTAGCTATGCATGCAGCTATTTTAAGACGCTTAATTCGTGACTTACTCTGTTAAGCCTTAAAACAACGATGCTTCATACATGCTGAATATATTCGATGCATTACATGCATAAAATACACACGATATTCCATAAATGTCGACTTCCTAAATAACTTAGTTATTTAATCTAGCATCACATGCTACTTTCTATGGGTCCCACGATCCACACATTCGAGACATCAAGCATGTCACAAACTGGGGGATACATACTGGGGTATTGGTCTAGCGGTTTACAGCGTGCAGCGTGCAACGCGTCATCACAAGAATGTGTCAGGAAGACATGGACGGTTAGTAATGATGGGAGAAGTGGGCAAGACTGGTCGTGTGACACTAACACACAACTCCACTAATTCATCACTCCACTTCCTCCACTTCCCATGAGAGACGCGGGTTAGGCTTAATGACTTGTATAAATAGGTTCTCCTCCCTATTGTCACAGAAAAAGACAAGACAAAAATCAAGTGTTGATACAACGTATCCAAACACCAGAACTGATAGCTTACATTCTGCAAGCCAGTTCAGCTTTCTGATACAAGTCATAAACAGCCAACACCTTCACAATCTCAACACCTTCTTCGCTTCCCTCCCTATGATCAACCCCATCTCCTTCACTTTGTGACCGAAGCAAGTCTGGAACGACCATTTCTTGGTTTAGGACAGAATTGTACAGATTTATTTCTCGAATCAAAAGCACTCCCGTGCAGTGCATTTTTTTAGGGTTTAGATTCATTTCTCATCCACACACCCCAAATTACCAAAACCGGCAGAAATAATTTTCACCCATAAACAATTGGCGACCACAGTGGGAGATTAATCTCTCGGTTGCGATCTCAAGATTTTCAAAAGATGGTTGGACTTTGGGATGATTCTACCGCGACGGATCTCATCCAGAATCCTTCAAATGGTAATGTCTCTCACCCTCCTTTGAACAATTATGTTTATAACGAATTTTCATATTTCAATACCCTCATTATCTTTGTCGCTTCAACCGATGGAGAAGTCCCAACTCTGGATGAGCTAGCACGGAGGCAAGAAGTTCTGGCAAGAAATGTGGACCTGATAAAAGAAGCGATAAACGACATACTCGATCTCCTTATCGAGATGACATCAGATACGAGCAGTTCTCCTGTCACAGAGATTTCTACACTGGGGACTGATCCTTGCAGCGATCCTCCTCAAGTCAATAGTTTCACTATGAACCAGAGGCCGATGGATCAGGAAGCGGCTTCTCTAGTGGAAAGTTTATGCAAACTTTTACACCTCTTGGAGAATCAGCGGGCGGAGACGTTTGCTGCAATTAACCAGATAGCCCTGGACGTGCACCTGGCTCCTTCACTCCCAGAAGTCTCGAATGCATCAGAAACATATGTGAATAATGTTACATTCACAGAGGACGACATGATGGCGGAGGAAGGTCACAACCGGGCCGTACATGTTACTGCACGCATCAAGGATTCAGAGTTCAAGAGGGCCCTCATCGATATGGGAGCGTCTTCGAATGTGATTACTCTCAAGACTCTCAGGACAGCCAAGGTTCTCCCATGCAAGATCGTACGGCAGCCTACCACAATGACAGACTTTGAAGGAAACCAGACCAGCACATACGGGTATGTCAATGTGAATTTATCAGTAGGGCCCGTTCAGTCGAAAGTGAAATTCGAAGTCATAGAGAAGGAGCCGGACTATCATATGATACTAGGAGACCATGGCTTCATGACAATAGGATCGTCCCTTCAACGTATCACAAATGCCTGAAGACCATGATGAATAAAGAAGTTGTTCGTATTCCTGCATCATTGTCTCCTTACGCACCAATATGTGAAGTGGAATTATTTGAACCAAGAGAAGATCCGAGGGAAGGATCAGACAAAGTTCATTGCATCTCACTCCCCACGTGGGCATAGATCCAATAGGAGGACCGACTTGCATCATCGAAGGCTATGCCCCATGATGCATCCTTGCTGACAAGGCGTCTCAATTCTTCTCTCCGCCCAACAGAATGCTACAACAACGACGAGCCACAAGGAGAAGTGCTAGATGCTCCACGACACCTGCAAGATGGCACCAACTCCACAACTGATGAGCTCGAAATCGTTAACATCGGAAATGAGGAATCTCCCAGGCCTATCTCCATCAGCTCGACCTTGTGTACGGATGAACGCATGAAGCTCGGGGAACTTCTGAAAGAGTACTAGGACATATTCGCTTGTACGTACGAAAAAATTCCCGATTTAGATGAAAAATTGGTCACCCATCATCTACACGTCATACCTGGATCCAAGCCGGTCAAACAATCTTTGAGGAAATGCAGGCAGAAGATCAGGTGTTGCGTGGATTCCAGAGACTTGAACAAATGCTGCCCCAAAGACGATTGTCGTCTACCTAACATCGACATGTTGGTAGATGCTACCAGCGGACACGGCATGTTCTCCTCCATGGATGGATGTAGCGGCTACAACCAGATAAGGATGTATGAGCATGATGCAATCAAATCCAAGACTCAAGCTATCCTCACAATGCCGCTGCCGCGAACCGTGAAGGAGATCCAAAGATTCATGGGAAAGGTGAACTACATTCGACGTTTTATACCTGGTCTAGCCTAGCTCGTTGCTTCATTCACTACCTTGCTGAAGAGATGAGCAAGTTTCGTCTGGACCGCACTACAACAGCGTTTCTAAAGATTCAACGAATATTGTCATCTTCAAATCATCACAAAGGGTTCGCCTATTATGTCATCCCGGACGAGAGCGGGCCCGGGACATCTTCAGACCTACTGGAGCCGACACCTCAAGGTATAATTGCGCATCAATAGGGTGGTACCTGTCAATCGTGCTTTTTCGAAGAAGCCGCGCTTTCAGACATCCTCTGAACTCCGTGAAGCTGCTAAACGCTTAGTTGCGACAACACCTGCTCTGCTAGAAACAACAAGCCTGCCAGTAATTAAGAGCCTCACGATGTTCGTGGAAGCATACATTTCACCAACGGGCAATACAACCTTCAGCCTTTTGTAAGCAGTTTTTTGCTGGAGCAGCAAGAGGAAAACCACCGAGATACAACATCCTTCGCGTCCAAGATCGCCAACTCCAACTCCAACTCCAATACCACATGAACGACCGCCACAATGATGAAACAACGTCCAAGATATTCCATGTATGGATCGACGACAACAACATCAATGAGAGACACTTTCAGAATTTCGTCTCCGTAGAAGAAGTAGCTGCGTTACCAAAGGAGATTGCACCTGGGTCTTAAGAGGTACATACAGATTCTCCAAGTCAATAGTTTCATCATTAGTTAAGTCATTCGCATGAAGGAACTTCCCTACTCCTCAAAGACACTATCCAAAGATGGTAATGGCAAAGGAGTATGACGCTTAGCACTGCCCATCTCAAAGATGGTGAATTTAGAGAGATGCAAGCACGCTATTATTCCAAGATGTCCAAAGACGAGGATATACTCAAGAGTGCAGATGTATTATCAAAGGCCGATAATATTCCTGGACGTCTATGAAGCGCAACACATGCGTAAAGATGGCCTCATGAACCCAGCATGACAACATCTATCAAGTCGAAGGCTCAGAGGATACTCGTGGGTAGGGGACTGTCTCTCTCTTTTCCATTCCTTGAGGAAGCATGAAGGAAGCTATCGGTTCCATCATTAGCTTCTCCCTCTAATGAAGAGAGAAGCTCTACCACTATATGAAGACCGCCGAATTCGTCCCCGGAGCTGTCACGCCTCTTCCTGCCAGTCTTTTCTGATCATAGCTGCAGCTGAGAACCATTGTTCGTTTGTTGATACCAGTGCCCGAGCTTCACCATAGCAACAACCACTACGGACAGAGATAGAACCATACAAGTCATTCTTGGGGACTGAGGCTCAGCACGAGATTCCTTCGCCATCAGTCAAGGACTTATTCAACACAAGAGATGGTCAATCTATAAACATGTAAAGGAAAAACCAAACTGAAGAAAGAGCCGCCTCCATGTTCGCTTCAGAAGCCTGCTTCAATGCTCTCTCCAAGAGCCGCCTCCACCTTCGCTTCAGAAGCTGCTTCAACGCTCTTCGGGACCTGCTCGCTCCAGAAGTTGCTTCAACGCTCTCCGGGACCTGCTCGCTCCAGAAGCTGCTTCAACGCTCTCTGCAGGACCCACATTCGCATTTGAGCACACAAGGTTCATTTTTGAGAAAAGCAAGCACGCGGTGGGTGCCACGTTCGAGCGAAGCAGGCAGCAAGTCCGGTGTTTGGTCAAGGCAGCAAGACCGGTGTTTGGCCAAGATAGCAGGGTCGGTATTTGGTCGAAGTATCAAGGATGACACTTGAGCAAGCACATAAACCGTACGGGCAAAGCAGGCACAGGACAGAGCCGACGCTTGAAACATGTACACGGTGGACCCGTGTTTGATCGAAGCATGCACATCTGCCCATGTTCGAAGCAAGCATGCTCACATCGGGTCCCATGTTCGACCGAAGCAGGCACGCAGTGGACCCACATTTAACTAAAGCAGGCACAACAAGCCCACGTTCGATCAAGCAGGAGCATGATGAGTCCCACGGTTGAGCGAAGTAGGCGAGCCTACATGCCTATCAAGCAGGCATAGCAAGGTCGATCGAAGCAGGAAAGACCGACATCATGCTAGGGGAACACTCGCCTGGACGCCTCTTGAACGTGACATGCTCCAAGGACAGGACGACTCGTCTCTCCTGGTAACATCTAACTTTGTCTGAAAGTTTTATCTTTATTTGTCACCATCTAATGCCTACCCCACAATAGTGTAACCATTGCATGCTAGGCTGGAGACTTAATGTTGATGGTGGATTTTAGTTCAGGGCTAAAATTGTAAAACCAAATTTATGCGCTGACATCTTGCAAAGGATAAAGCCACTGATAAGTGATGAATACTTCTTCACTTTACTAATTCACCTAGAATGGAGCATGTGGCAACAATCCCAGTATTCTGTGAATTAAATACACAAAATTCATCCAGGTTGGAGCATGTAGCAACAATTCCATATACCCTGTGAATTTACAGCATTATTAATTAATGCATGACTAGCCTTGTGTTTTCTGTGTTTTTCCCGCAGAACTCTCATTATTAGTGCGTCATGACGACTAAGTGTTGCTCTCAGCAGAGTAACACGAATCTCCAAGTGTTAAAAGTGAGGCAAGCACGAAATACACGTATAGGCTATACCTCTCGGTGTGTTATACTAGCCTGATTGAGCATACATCTCTCGGTGTGTTATACTAGCCCGATTGAGCATATTTGAACTTGGGTTGTCCATATCAGTCTCAGAAACAATCACGACCACGCAAGTTGGCCGCATGATTTAACCAGCTTAGACGATCCTCAGCAAGAGCAGGCTACCACCGCAATGACCACCAGCGGGCCCGTTTATGCCCTGGCCGGTCAGGTGCACATCACGCCCTTCAGATAGCCACCAAACACCAGCCCAGAGTTGGATGAACAAGTTGGTGTGGAGCAGCTAAAAAAGAAGTCGTGCGACAAAAACCGGCCAAGGCAACTTAAACATGTCACGGCCGTCCAACATCGCCGGCGCGGTTGGACGGCGAGGATTATTCCAAAGCCGGTCAGACATTTGTCGTGGTACACACCGGCGGGTCCCCTTCACTTCTTTGTAGCCGAATTTTCCCTGACCTAGCCACATTGCAACGTATGCTTGTCCGAAGTTGGGTCCGCGTGAAGAATCAAGGGTCATAGGAAAAGTACACTAGAGACTTAAATCGATCACGACCATCCAACTTCACCGGAATGGTTGGATGGCTTAGATCAAGCCTGGGTTGGTCGGACATATACCACCACACTCACCGCCGGCCCAACAAGGGTCCCACACGGTCGACCTCCCCGGATGAGGAGTGTATCTCATAGTTTCGGCCGGCCGAACATGCATGCACGCGACCGACCAAAAACCTTGATTAGGGTTTGCGACATGCATGTCGCAAATCGATCACGAGCGTCCGTTTTCGCCAGCTTGGATGAAGGGTCCAGGAATAAACTAAGCAGGTCCGGAGAGTATCAACGTGATCATTTTGGGACCATCTATCTCCATGCCCTCCCGACCAAGACAAACCATGGTCGGATGCCTCGGTCCGCGCGCCCTGAAGGTGGCATGCCGCACCCCGTTAGGAATCCTTTGCGACATAGGATTTCTGTCAAAAATCGATCTCAACCACTCCTCTTTATCGGTCAAATTGAGTGGCCTAGATCGCAACTTCATGGGACAGTGAGGTATGGACATGTAAACCGGCATGCCGTCTACACGCATGCCCATCCAGTCCTGCCAAAAATACCTCCCATGCTTGGTTTTGACCAAGCTGAAGAGTGATGCTTGCACACCTCTTCAAAACCCTAAATTCCATCAACGGTCGCAGATAAGCGTCAATATCATCTCGTCCGTCCAACTCTACCAGCTTGGTTATACAGCCCTGGTCAGGAGTTAAATGGCCAGTAAGGTGTCGTGGTGATCACCATCCGTCACTATACCACATCATGTGATCGGCCAAGGGAGGGCTTTCCTGTGCAGCCTCCAAACGATCACTCGAAGGTAGCTATGCATGCAGATATTTTAAGACGCTTAATTCGTGACTTACTCCGTTAATCCTTAAAACAGCGATGCTGAATATATTCGATGCATTACATGCATAGAATACACACGATATTTCATAAATGACGACTTCCTAAATAACTTAGTTATTTAATCTAGCATCACATGCTACTTTCTGTGGGTCCCACGATCCACACATTCGATATATCAAGCATGTCATAAACTAGGGGATACATACTGGGGTATTGTTCTGGCGGTTTACTACGTACAGCGTGCAACGCACCATCACAAGAACATGTCAGGAAGACATGGATGGTTAGTGATGATGGGAGAAGTGGGCAAGATTGGTCGTGTGACACTAACACACAACTCCACTACTTCATCACTCCGCTTCCTCCACTTCCCATGAGAGATGTGGGTTAGGCTCAATGACTTGTATAAATAGGTTCTCCTCCCTATTGCCACAGAATAAGACAAGACAGAAATCAAGTGTTGGTACAACGTATCCAAACACCATAAATGATAGCTTACATTCTGCAAGCTAGTTCAGCTTTCTGATACAAATCATAAACAACCAACACCTTCACAATCTCAATGCCTTCTTCGCTTCCCTCCCTAAGATCAACCCCATCTCCTTCACTTTGTGACCGAAGCAAGTCTGGAACGGTCATTTCTTGGTTTAGGCCAGAATTGTACAGATTGATTTCTCGAATCAAAAGCACTCCCGTGCAGTGCATTTGTTTAGGGTTTAGATTCATTTCTCATCCACACACCCCAAATTACCAAAACCGACAGAAATAATTTTCACCCATAAACAACAATACAACCTGAACTTGATTATACAATTGCGATGGCTCTTGTTATATTGAAGGAACAAATGTTTGGATTGAGAAGATCAATCAGTTTACGGTGATCAATGAAGTATTGGATGATGAATGGTTTTATGAGCTAGTAGAAGCCTGGAACAGTGGAACCCCCAAAAGAGTCCAAGTTTTCTTGTTGTGTGCTGACGATATGTATACCGAGATCTTTACAAAATTGTGTCGTGTCCCATCCCCACCGGAAGCTAAACACGCTGCACGCAAGCTCAGTTGCAATTCTGAAGTTACTGCTCCTAAATCGCCAACTTGAGAAGGCTCAAAATGTGACAACGATCCCTTATGGACATGGATAGAGATAATGATATGCATTAAGCATCCTGAGTGCCAATTCACTAGGCATAATCGACAACACAGGCTAAACTAAATCTCTAAGTCATCGAACATCAAAATGTTTGATATGTACTTATTAAAAATATAATATGTATACAGTAAAACTTCAATAAGTTAATAGCCTTGGGACTGTTAAATTATATCATTTCAGCGAAGTATTAATTTATCGATGAATTAATGAGTTTTTAACGTACGTAAACATGCCCAACTTAGTTTTTTAGATAAGTGTGTAGATCATTTTAGTATAATAACAAATGTCTGGAGTTTTTAATTACAGTTCAAACTACTTTATGGCATAATATCTATATAATATATTACATTTTATGTGTGTACATATATATACTTTGATGTTATAATTAAATCAATAAGAAGAAAAACACAACAAAATCACTCCGAAACTTATTAAGAGACTACAACGTATTTGAGATGAAGTCATATATTATATAAATAAGGAGTAACATAATAAGGCATCATAATGTAGTGCTATTTATTTGAGATGAAGTCAACGTATTTGAGATGAACACCTCTCTTACTTTGTGAGCAAGAAACAAACGTTTTTTGCACTCCTATTTAATAAGGCATCATAAGTGCTATTACACTGCTTATTAATTTATATATTAGTTGGTCCTATTGGAAATTTGAAATTTTTATTATCTTATAAATTAGTGGGTTTATTAATTTAACACATTGGTCCAAATTGGGACTGACAAAATATATCATTTTAACAAAGTTATAATTTATCTCAGATTAATTTAAATAAAGTTCTAATGTATATCGTCGTCTTGGCACCAACAGCCAACGTATGTACCTTGTAAGTATCGTCTATGTTGAAGTGATAAGATTTAACAGAATTTAAGTTTTCTAATACTTCCTCCATCCCTAAATACATGACCTATTTATTTTTAAATTTTGTCCCATTACATGATGACCGTATCACTAAACAAGAGGATATTTCTAAAACTATTATTTTAATTGGTTATTTCTAGTATAAGAAATATGTATAATTTGATAGCCACGTTCATATTCGTTATATAGGTGTTTTAAAATAATTTTCAATGGTATAAAGTTTACGAATATCGGTGGTATAGTTTGAGAGATAAATCACTTCTAAATTTTGTTAATTATTACCCACAGGGGTATAATTATTAAAAAAATATACTTAAAAATGCTCTTATCTCCTCTTTGCCTTAAGAATCGTGCAAACTTGAACTAGGTCATATATTTAGAGACGAAGGGAGTATATTTTAATCTCGTGTCATTAGATTATATATAAACATTTGATTTTTTGTTTACACGATTAATGTTCATGCATCATAACTTTCTTTTTCTTTTTTATAAACGGTAAAGAATTTGGTATAGATGAGTTTCAAACCAGTAACAAAGTTTGTATCTAGTTCTCAGATGATTAATATGGGAAAAATATTTCTTAAAGGAAAGGAGTTAGGTAATACCTTCGAACTTTAGATCTAAACCAATTTTTCATTAGGCTAACCCCTATGGGCTAGATTGAACTGCTAGATTGGCCAAAAAGTGTTGCAAATCATGAAAAAAGTTTGGGAAAAAAGTTAACACTAGCAGTTGATAGTTCTCTCTCCTAGCAAGTGCTCGCAGTTCAACTATCAACGAGATTGAAATGCTGAATGGTTCAGCGCTCAAAAAGTGTTTTTAACGCTGAACGGTTCAGCGCTGGGAGATAAATTTTATGATCAACGGCTGAGATTTAAAACGTTGAACCAAACAGCGCTGACGCTGAACCAAACAGCGTTCTATAGTGATCCCAGCTGACGTGGGTGACCAATCTAACTGCTAGATATCTAGCCCATAGGACTTAGAGATTCTCCAATGGAATGTGTGTGAGGAAAAAAGTCCCCGTCCATGTAGGATCCACTTCCATTTTTCCTAAAATACATCTCCAATCCTAATCTCTTTAACTAACATGTAGATGACATGGCATGTTTTTATATAGACATCCTCTTGCTCGACCTCTTGTTTTAGAGGTTCACCAAGAGGATGTCTATCCATCCTAATCAGCATTTTTATAATTAAAAATCCTAATTTCCATTAAAAATAATTAGATTTAATTAGTTCTTATTTTTTAATCAAGTCAAGTTCAGATCATACCAAATCTGATTTCATTTCCATTGTTTCCATGACTCATTTCTTTTCTTCTTCTCACCCTTTCTTCACATTTTGCTTTTCTCCGTTGCGACAACCGAAATCTGTAACTTCAAAACATACTTTTTAAAATCAAGTATATGCACATAAACCAATAACAAAATCAAGTGTTCGTAATGGGAAAAATGATCAAGTGATCGTAAGGCTTACAAATTTGAATGTATAAAGCCAATCTTTGGTTCATTTATTATATTATTGTGAATGATAGCCTTATTCATAAGTCAAGGCAGTATCATCGAATGTTTCTACAAACAGAACTAATGCGAACATGAAAGAATAATCTGATTGTCATATAACCGGAACTTCATGTTTTGGTTCACATTTGGTTCTAAAATTTTGAGCCACGGGAAAAAATCGTTCTTTGTGATGCATGTAATTTAATATAATCCCATGCAATTACGATCAATATAGCCGGTGGTGCAGGAGCAATCACTGCTACTTTATTGGAGCCCGGAAAAGAAGTGTGGGTTTGCATATGTATCAACTAACGCCAAGAAAATAGAGATCTTCGTATATCTTCTGCTGTTATCAAATCAAATAAATTGTGAAATTAAGAAGATAACTTGGTAAGAAATAAGTTAAAAGATATATGGGTTGGAGAAAGATTTTTTTCTCCCTTGTATTTAGGAAAATTAATTGCCACATAGAATTAAGGATGTCTTCCAATAATGCCACATATGAAACTGACCATATTACCATTGGAGTAGCTCTTAGGAGGTTGCCCATGCTGACGTGGATGGCCAATCTAGCAGCTAGATATCTATCTCATAGGACTAAGCCTTAGGGTCATATATCATGTCTAGTTTGCTCCTAAGTTGGTTGTAGTCTTTGTTGAAGCATAGCTCATCTTAGGTGTACATTTTTTCTCTATCAATATAGTTGAAAACTTGAAATTTGAAACCAACATGTTTCTTTTCACTCAATGTTACAGAAATTATATGAACTAGCAATCACTATTTTACTAGTGCAAAAAATAACAAGTTGGCAAGTTTTATAACACTAGGCTGAAATTCGTTTTATTTTCAGTAACTAGCATTTGGCGGAAATAAATCAGGCGCACTCTCAAATTCCTTTTTTAAATGGATTGCAATTTTTCCTTTTAGCCGTACCCAAGAATTATATGTCAAAGATCACAGGTTGTATGTTGATCAATCATAGTAGATACATCCGACCTAGTTTGTTGAATACGACTTGATTGATTCTTGGACATTGGTCTTTGGTATCGTCCAAGTTATTTCTTTGTGATTAGGTTCACGGATTTGTTTCTGTAAACGTTCTAATCACAAGAGAGAGAGATATAACTCTAGATACTATTTCTTGATTGAATTTGACTCTCGGAGTTGTATTGAATTTGTCCATACAGATTTCCTAAGAAAAAAGTGGTGGTGTATTTTGGTACCCCCGATTTTTCGCACTTCATCATTATTTGGAACAAGTTGAGCAAAGTTGTTGATTATATGAAACAATAAGTAGAAGTTGATAGGAAACTATCATAATATCTTAATCCTCCTCATAAGTATTATCATCTTCTTCATTTTCGCTCTTTACAAGGACCTGGTATTTGCTTCTAGAAGTAGGATTACTCAGAATAATGAGAATTACTAGAAATAACAAAAAACTTCTTCAGTAATAGTCTCATGGACAATGTTCTCATAACCAATTTCAAAAGTAATTGTTTGCCTTCATTTGATAATCATCCATATTTGAGCCAGAAGTCATAGTTGTGGGTTCATTTATTTCTTTAATATTGTTTCTGTTTTTTCTCTTGGTATGCTTCACAAAAGGATTAGCAATATCATTTCCATCCCGAATCATGATCTACGCTCAAGAACAATGTGGAAAATTCATCTGAAAATGGATAAAGACCTTTCACAATTTTTACAGATGGGTAAAAACCTCCAAATTTAGTCTTCACCCAAATTTCTCAGGAATTGGCTTAACATAATCCAGTTCAACTAGAGCACTGGCATAGTAACTAACAACCTTGTTAAAAGTTGTTTCATCAACTCTAATAGGCTTACCTATTGCTTTTTGTAAAGCAAGAACAATTTATTCCTTCTAATACTCAATACAAAGCCTTAGGAATTTTACCCAGACAATATTAGAGGTAATCTTCAGATTTTATAATATAAAATTTGGTTCTCAATCCCCTATTCTTACAAGTTGGTTCCCACCCACCAAATTTTTTCTCTTCAAACATGATTCTTATCTATTTCATGTTCAATTTGATGATAAAGAACCCTTTTCCCAGAGGAATCAATTGAAATCACAAATAAGATTACAATTTGATCTCAAAGAAATGACCCCTCATTAAGTTCCAATTTTCCATTTAAACTGAGCTTCCATTCTTTTAAACTAATATTCATTACATTATCAGACAATTCAATAAAAGGATCATCACCTCTTAATCCAACTTCCAGGTAAGAAAAAAAATCTACTTGACTTTTTTTAATGCTTTTTATGATTCGAAAAAACCCACAATCTTCTAACATCTAACATGATGTAAAATCAAGAAATTAAAACGAAGAATCAATCATGAAAGCTGAAATCGAGACAAAGAAAATATAGAATGCAAAAAAAAAACAACAACCCTGAATTGATGAAAAGAACTCAAAAATCTTGATTAAAGTCAATGATGCCAAAAAATCATCTGAATTAATCCACTAGAAGGATCTTTGACTACATAAGCACTTGTATCTCATTTTTTAATTTTTTTTATCTCTAATATTGTTGTCATGTTATTTGATAATTTTTGTTCGATTTTTTATTTAGTTATGTCGTTTTCTACTTTTAGTTTACTTCGTTTACTTTCAATACTTGTTAGTACTCCCTCCATTTCAAAAAAAAAAAAAGGTTGGGTTTCCTTATTTGGGTATGTTAAAAAAATAGGTTGGTTTCCATAAATGGATGGTCAAATATTGTTACTTTACTATTTTGCTCGCATTAGGGACCACATCTCCCTCTTTTACAAATTTGGGGACATTTCTCTCTCCTGTTTTTTTCTTTTTAGAATTTGGGAACATCTCTTACTACATTGTCCTTTTGTTAAACAAGTTTGGTCCCTCAACCCTAATTCAGTTCAACTTCATTTTAATTAATCATGTTGTCACATTGCTTGATATCTGTAAGGATTGTATGGATTCACCAAGTGATCCAATCTATTTAGAACTAATTTTGACAAGGTGTGGTTTATTTGGAAGGAAAGATGCAACACAGGTTTTCAAGGAAAGCAAAAATCTCCTTTACAACTATCTATTGAAATACAAAGACATGTCTAGTTCTGGTTCAACAATGGTAGTAAAACTAAGAAGAACACCATACCTAAAAGACAAATGTTGAAGAAACATGGAAATTTCCTGTTAAAAATAATCATAAAACAAATGTGGATGCAACTTGGATAACACATGATAAGAAATCCGGCTATGCACCAATCTTAAAAGATGATGCAGGTGAATTTGAAAAAGGAAGAGCAAGATTATCCTCAACAACTGAACCAGAATAAGCGGAGGCAGTAGGAGTTCTGCAAGCACCAACATGGGAAAATGAGAAGAACTTATCTAATTTCAGTATACGAAGGAGATTGCAAGAACCTTTTTGATTATCTGCAAGGAAAAATCTTCTATTTCTTGGTAGACTCAAGCAATTTTGAATGAGGCAAATAGGATTGCTAAATCCTACCTTAACTTTGTCGGTTTTTTATTTGTTCCTAGAACTGCTAATAGGATAGCAAACATTTTAGCGAAGAAGGCAAAATCTTTTGGCCGTACGGTTAATTAGGATGGTATCCCACCCACATGTATTCTTTTTCAAATTTCAGTCGATAAATCTAATGCTAGGGAAGACCTCTCACATCTCATATTAGATGACTCTACTTCTATTGTACTAAAGGTTTCGAACACCTCAAGTTAGTCTTTGAAAGGATTCGAGTTGTGGTAATATTTCGCTTCAAGAAATATCACCCACAATTGATCTTTATCCGTCATTACTCGCTAGCCAGCTTCGTTAAGAGAGCTATATTGAAATTATGAGGATTCTTTATTCCCAAACCTCCCTGCGATTTTGGCTTACACATGCCGATCCACGCCTTCATATATCCACCCTTGCCTTTTGACCTATCTTTATTCCACCAAAAATCTCTTTGAATTTTATCTAATTTGTCCAAAGTATCTTTGGGAAGAGCCAGCATCTGCATCTGATACGTTGGATAATCTTGTAGGATGGATTGAATCAATACTGTTCTTCCCTCTTGAGATAGCAGCTTTGCTTTCCAGCCTTGTAAAGTATTATAATATTTTTGAAGTAACGGTTGAAATTCTCTTTTCTATTTTTATCAAAGAAGAGAGGAGTTCAAAGGTATCTGTCTTTTTTTTGTCATCAGCGGGAATTTTAGGATTTTCATTATTATTTTTCCATGTTTCAGATGGATTTTAGGGCTAAAATATATACCTGATTTTTGAAGATATACCATTTGGCCCGTGACTTCCCCAAAAATAGATAAGATATCCATTAGATTTTTTTCTTCCCTAGGCCAGCTTTGGTGAAAAGAAAGCAGTCATCGGCAAAAAACAAGTGGGAGATAGTAGGGGGTGTGTTTATTTATTTTTATCCCCGATATTTTATTTTCTGAAGTAGCTTTATCAAGGAGTCTTGAAAGAATCTCCATACAAATTAGGAAGAGATATGGAGAAAGAGGATCACCTTGTCTTAATCCCCTAGAGGTGGAAAAAATTGGGTATGGGGAACCGTTTAAAAGAATAGAAAAGGAAGTAGTGGAAATGCATTGGAGGATGAGGTTAACCCTCTCATCACTAAATCCGAAGGAAGATAAATCTTTCTTAATAAAAGGGCACTCAACCATATCAAAGGCTTTAGACAAATCAATCTTGAGAGCTAAAAATCCTTTTTTGTTTTGTTTTTGTTTTGGAAGTTTTCATTGAGTGTACGACTTCATGGGCGATGATAATATTATCTGTAATTTGTCTCCCTGGAAGAAAGGCAGATTGGTTTGGGGATATTATTCTATTTAGAATGGGTTTTAATCTATTAGCTAGGATTTTGGAAATGAGTTTATAAATTGTGTTTCTGAGGCTAATAGGTCTAAAATCCGTCGGAATTTGGGGTGTTGATATTTTAGGGTTAAGAGTAATAAAAGAATGGTTGAAATCTTGAACCATAATCCCAGTTCTAAATTTTTTTTGGACAGTAATAGTTATATCTGGACCCAAGATTTCCCAATTAACTTTGAAAAAACCCGGTTGAAAATCGTCAGGGCCAGGAGCACCCCAAGGATTCATGTTAGATATAGTAGACCAAATTTGTTCTTTGGATGAGATTTGGGTTAGAGTTGAGTTTTCCAGATCTGAAATACAAGGTTGTATTATTTCTGATAAGTCAAATTTGTAGTTATTTATTTGAAAATCACCTATTTGGGTGAAATGGTTGATAAGAAGGGAATTGATTTGGTCTCGATCGGAAAGCCATAGAGACCTGATGGTTTTCTGAGGGAGTGAACAACATTGATTTTCTTCATATTTGAGATAGAGGCATGGAAGTACTCTGTGTTTTGATCATATTCTTTAAAGAACTTATCCATTGAAAGTTGATGATAATAATCATTTCTAATTTCGTACCATTTTCCGAGCTCAGCTTGGACATTTTGAGGGTATCTATCTTGGACGAGATGTTTCCGGATTTGTGAGGGTATCTATCTTGTTTGCTTCAATAACCAAAAATAAAATAAAATCAGCCTTGTTTACAAATTTCCACTACCTAAAGTTATTACTACTGGTATGACCTGATATAACTGCAGTCGAAACAACATCACCAAATTCCAATACCCCAATCTGCTAAAGAAACAGTTAAAAAAGCTTTTAATTGTGCAAATTTTCTAGGTTTTTCATTTTGTTCCTAGAACGGAAATACAGTAGCAGATACTCTAGTTAAAGAAGCAAGACACTTTCAAAACATTATTGATTGGGATGTTATCCCCTGCCACACCCCATCCCATGTATTAATCTTCAACTTCAAATAGACAAATCAAATATCAGGAGTATCAGATGGTAATTCTGATGTAACCACGGCCCCAACCATTTTTGATTTTCCTAATGAAATCTTAGTTACAAAAAAAGAAAAACCCAAATCTGCCATTTCTCTATTCAACTATAAAAGGCCCATAGCAATAACATTGAATCGGGACCAAATTTCATGAAAATCTTATCTCTTCTTTTAGAACGATTTTTTGGGGACCATAATTTTTTTGGGGGACCATGGTTTTATTTTGGGTAAAGACATTAGAAGTAAATCTAGGTCACTCTTTATCTAGATATTTATATTAATACCTAAATTACCCTCCTGATTAATTTTGGGTGATGATTAGTTAGTGTTAATAATAGTTAGTGTAATGATTAGTGAGATGATTAAGTTAAAGATAATTAGTGAGATTAAAAAATCAGATGTTTTTTTTTTAAAGAAGTAGAATTATTGAGAGAGTAAAGTTAGAAAAGATGAAGAAGGAAAACATGAAAAACGATGGATTTTACCAACCACAACCGGAGGAAGGGTATTTGGGTACCCAGGTATGCTTCAAACTTAGATAATGTTGGTTGAAATGCTCTAAACTTTCAAAAAAAATGAAATTTTTTATGTAGACTGGGACAATTCGGTTACCATATGTCAAGAACATGTAACCGAACACACCTGAAAGTGTAGTTCGGTTACGTTTTCCAAACACGCAGGTTACCGAACTCGCTCTTTAATGGAGGTTTTGGTCGTACAGTGTAATGTTCGGTTACCTGGGATAAAATGGTAGGTAACCGAACTTTGAACTTAACAATTTATTTGAGTACATCTTGTGTGTTCGGTTAGTTCGCAAACTTCAACGCAACCAAGTTCCCAACCGAACTGCAAGTTAAACGTAACCTAGTGTTAGAAGTTCGGTTGGTTCGCAAACTTCAACATATTTTGCGAATCAACCGAACTGGGCTTATATATGCATATATGCAATTAGGCAAACGTTCGGTTACCACGAAATTTATTTCTTGGCGAATTAGGTAGAGTTCGTTTACGAAGTTTCAAAGGTAGAGTTCGGTTACAAAGAAAACTTAACATTTTTGCGAACGAACCGAACTTGTGGACTTCTCATTATTTTCGTAAACTAAAGTTCGGTGATGTCCTTATTTTGCGAAGGAACCGAACTTATGGACTTGTGTTGTTCTAATACAAGGAGTTCGGTTAAAAGTATTTTTTTTGCGAATCAACCGAACTCTTAGTTCGGTTAAGAAAAAATTAATTCGTGATAACCGAACTTTTCTCTGAAAAAAACCCTCCATTAAACCTCTCTGCAACTTCCATTTTCAACTCATTTTAATGAGTACTTCTCATTTATTCAACCAAAAAACGAATGACAAGTAATGGGTTTGTGAGAATATCTTTGTTAATGTTTTAAATTAAGATATATATATATATAGTGGTGGTGGTGATAATCGGAGGTGTTGGTGGTAATCGGTGGTTGGTGGTGGTGGTAATCGGAGGAGGTGGTGGTGGTAATCGGTGGTTGGTGGTGGTGGTAATCGACGGTGGTGGTGGTGGTAATCGGTGGTGGTGGGCGGTGGTGGTGGTCGTGGTAATCGGTGGTTGGTGGTGGTGATAATCGGAGGTGGTGGTGGTGGTAATCGACGATGGTGGGAGGTGGTGATGGTAATCGGTGGTTGGTGGTGGTGGTAATCGGCGGCGGTGGTGGTGGTAATCGACGGTGGTGGGCGGCGGCGGTGGTGGTGGTAATCGGTGGTTGGTGGTGGTGCTAATCGGAGGTGGTGGTGGTGGTAATCGGCGATGGTGGGAGGTGGTGGTGGTTATATATATATATGGTTATTGGGTTGGTTTTAAATTAAATTAGGTTAAGGATAGGTTAGTCATTTCAATGCTTTAGGACACCCCTTATAACTATAGGAAGGTGGTCTAATAAAACCATGGCCCCCTCAAAATAACCATGGTACCTAAAAAATCGTTCTTCTTTTATTGCTGGTTGAAGAGGCGGCAGGAGTTCAATCGTTGAAAAAATAATACAGTACATAATCTATTTTGAACCGAATTCTATTTCTCCAACACCAATGCCGAAATCCAACGATTCTTGTTGCAACAGTATCAACAAATCTCCGATATCGTAACCACCATTTTTCTTTTTTTATAAGCAGAACAAAAAACAGACCCCAAAAGCCAATTATATACCCCAACGCAACATCACCATAAAACAACACATTCTCTTTTGCAAAGTTGTATGGGGGTGGAAGAGGCTGTGCTCCACGAAGTCCATTGTTCGCCAATTTAAACCGGTTGGCATTTTTGAACTCAAAGATGCAAGAAGGTATATATCCAGTTAGCATGTTATTAGACAAATCCAATTCCTTAAGATGAGTTAAACTACAAATGAGAGGAGGGATTATTCCTTTCAAGTTGCATGGCCGCAAGTTTAGCGTCTCTAGTTCAAATTTTGATGCAACTAAGTGAGGGTCTATAACAACAGTTAGCCTATTTGAGCTCAGGTCTAGGAATGTTAGGTTTAGTTCATTAATCAAAGAGATCAATGAAACTTTGCCCTTTATTGAGTTACTTCTAATATCAAACAAATTAAGGTTCTTAAGATCAGTAATGCAACTTGGAATAGTTCCTGTAAATTTGTTATGGTTTAAACTTACTTTTTGAAGAGAAGATATCTTGCAAATTGATTTTGGGATAGATCCTTGAATATAACAATATGGGGCATTAAGATTAACCAATCTTGGAGTGTTTATCACAAAATCCCGGAATGATCCGGTAACTTTGGTTTGTGATATAGAAAATGTTTGTAGTTTAGGCCATCGTTGTTTAAACATTTTAATTAGATCAACATGAAGATCATAGTTCCAACTCATATAGAGCTCCTTAAGTTGAGAAAGCTGAGGAAATGAACCTCTTAAATCACAACCAGATAGCTCAAGAATAGATAGTGAAGTTAGATTAGTCAGATATTGAGGGACTGGGGAATTAAGGCCGTAATTTCGACTCATTTTGAGTGAGGATAGACAGAAAAATTGTGAAACTCATGGATGGGAAAAACTGAGCCTGATATATTGCAAGATGTGAGATCAAGATGCCTAAGATCGGAGAGATATGAAATATCTTCAGCAAAACTATCATCTGAAGATGTAGCCACGGAAAGATCAACATGACTCAACCTTAATACCTTTAAATTTACCAACTGCCTCGCCCATTTCATAGACGGCAACTCTAAGCAGACGTATGGGTCTGACTCGCATGATAAGCCAAGGTACTGCAAAGAAGATAGATTGGTGAACTGTGTTGTAATTGAGCCTGAAATCCTTGAGTTGGAGAGATCAAGATGAATGAGTTTTGTTAAATTAGTTAACTGAAGAGGAAGTTCATCAGACTCCTGAAAATCGTTCCAGGCAAGGTCAAGATACTCGAGATGGGTAATGTTGAAAAGGGAAGGAGAGATTTTACCTCGTAGACCAGTATTTGGCGGCGAAGTTTCGGTGAACTCAGTGTTATACATTTCACTGGCTATGTTTCGAAGGTCGATTAAATGACATGGAAAGATTCACTGGAACACCCAATACCTTGCCAACTACAACAGTTGTAATGTTGTCTGCCTTCTTGCCATGAAGATAAGCGATCCGCAGGGTCTGTCATCAAGGATTTAAAGTTTAATAGAGCTCTTCTTTCCCCTTCATGACAGCCATGAGAGGCAAGTGCGAATTCAGTGACGCCCATAACTAATCTGAACAGTAAATGCAAATTAGTTAGATGAAGAAGATGTGATTTTATTCGAGTATTCTTCTTGAATGAATTCATGTCTAGGTTTTGCTTGAACAACGGATTTGCAGAATGCCTTAGTATTTATAGACTTATGATTAATATCACACTGCACTACAACACTTCGAAATCCAACTTGTTTAATAATTTCAAATGAATGCTCATTGCCAAACTAGATGAAAGTGAATGAGTTATTGACTTGACTCGGTCAGAAAACATCCTTTTCTCGAAGTGGACTTTTTCTTACCAAGGTTGCTCCTACGAGACTTTTTCTTACCAAAGTTGCTCCTACAGTCGGTAACCACAAATTACAGGCTCAGTATGTATGCAACCTAGTTTCAAATCTACCTTTGAAAAGAAAACCCCAGTGATTTTATTGGTGTCTCTAGTTAGCCGTTCTTTCTGTCTTATAAAAAAGGTGGTGTTGGAGATGACAAAATAATGTCAGCTGCGAACACCATAGGAGAAAGGAGCTTTGTAATGTCAAAAGATCAACAAAAGACCAGAATGATACTGAATAAGTGGGCACTCTATGGACATTTAAACTCTGATGCAGAGGTTAGTGGATATAAACCTGAAAAAAGCACAAAGTCAAAATGCACTTGAACATGCATCGAATCCCGATAAAATAATACAAAATAAAGCCATTTATATTGAGCAGTCTGAGGTTGTAAATGATGAGTTCATTACCAGTTCAAAACAATGTTGTACTGGAACTTACTTCCAAAATGAGTCGTACTTATAGACTTTGATCATAATCACATCCAGAAAATTGTTGCCAAATTAATATAAGAATTATGTTGCACCACATATTATAGTTGATATTTCTAGGAGAAAAGTTTTCGATACTCAGCAGCCTCTTGAGCCATGTCCTCATAGCTCCTATCTTTCCTTTCCTTATCCAAGTCAAGCTTCTGCTTCAATTCCTTCTCTTTCTCGTCTAACTGCAAAAACTCAGGTTAAAAATTTCATAAGCCAACAAAATCCATGTACTTTCTTGTCTAACAAGACAGGAAAATAACTGAACCAGAAAATAAACTTTGTTACTTACAGCATCATAAATCTCATCATTCTTCTCAAAGTCACCTGCTGCTCTTGGGAGAATATGAATGTGTACATGAGGTACTGTCTGTCCTGCATGAGGTCCATCCTGAAGGCAAAGAGAAAATTAAAGTTCATTCATTGGCGTTTACTAGTGATCTGCAGGTGTACGCCATCGCCTATATTTAGGAAAACTTATATGCAGAAGTGTTGTTCTACTATACACACAATTCTCGCATATTGACTAGTTCCGAAATGCGGAAAGAGCCCCAACAGTAAGCCACTGTGATGGGAACTCCCCCATGAAAAAAAAATTAATTTAAAATCATGTGAGCCGATTGATCACATATCAGAATCTTAAACTGATAAGAACAGAAACTACACTTTATCTTAGCCAAAAGGCCACGGAAAGGTATTCCCCATGTCAAGTTACTAGTTTAATTTCAAGCTTCATCAATGCAAATTATGCCATTTGTTAGAAAACAAAAATAAAAAAGATTCTTGATGCAGAATTTATCTTAATTTTTACGAAAGGTTTTCTAAAGGTTATCTGATTTCGACCATGTGTGTGGTGGTTGCAGGAGAGAGAGTGGCAGCGAGAAACTGCAAAAGCCCAATACCCCAAGCTTAACAGGACAACGTTTATTACAGCCAGAGGGAAAAAAGAAAACTAGGGTATTGAACTTCTTAACAGAAATATCCATTATAAATGTAATTTCTATCATTTGATCCGCCGAAGGATTAAATCGTACACTTGCAAGATAGCTTACAAGCTCGGTTGCTCGAGGGAATGATTGGATAATTTATTTGTATAAAATGTATCTGGTTTAGGCACAAGGAAAATGACACTGCCATAAATTTACAAAAATAAAGTTCCGTTATTCATCAAAGTGATTTCCCTTTAAAGCCGGAATTGATTTTCCTTGACCTCTGACACTTAAGCATAAACGGATCCTTGAAAAAACCTTAGGAGAGAGGAGACACTAGATTGCCCAAAGAACTAATAAGACTCTTTATATTTGTGAGTTGTGTTTCTGTGTCCTCATTGGCATGAAAAGTAGGAAATAATGAGACACAAATCCAATATGCCGACACATGTGACACTTCATCCTATGAGAAAGAACATACTCATGAATGCAAAAAAAATACTGCAAATTAATTAACATTTAGTGGAACGGTGAGCTGACATACTCTTGAACGTGGTATGGCATAGCTTCTTCAACGCAGAAAATTCTTAGATACACGTTAAGGTTTGTAATACTCCATGTACTATATTCTATTATTCTTCTATGGTTCTAACTGACCTTGAGTATGACATAGCTTGTTAATGCAGCAAACAGTTTATAATATTAGGTAGTATAGAACTACTTCTGTGGAAATGCAGAACGTAACAGATGGTGAATCATGAGAAATTGGAGCCGAAGTGAAAGATAGATAGTTGAAACATAATTAGATATAATAACAATTTGCTTATGAGGGAGGGAGGGAGAAGTTTTACCTGGATCGTGAAAGTAAGCGAAGATGCTTTGTGATGATGTTCTAGTGTACCACCTATTTTTTGTGCTGTGAGCCACAAATCACTAGTCTCGTCAGAAGTGAGGTCAACAAAGCGCTTCACTTCACGTCTTGGACAGACAAGCACATGTACTTGCAATGTCAAGTTAATCAAATGAAATGCTCAGAACCAGAAATTCACACAGATTATTAAAATACAACAACAAATCATTTAAAAAAATGCAACATATGCTAGAAAAAGGATATGACCTGCACAAAAACAAAAATAAAAGAAGTTTCATTAGAAAGAAGTTGCTTTCAGATGACTTATAGCACGCGAAGCAAAAGATACCAAACTAACTCGTATATTAAGTTATAAACTCGTTTATGAAGTCGATCACCCTAAGTCAAACCTAAAGACCATTTCATGCATTCAAAAATAAAAGTTCATAATAAACCAAGATGGACCATGAGGAAATTATAAAACAGTGGCTTAACGAGCGTCATAGAATTAAGTTCTAAAGTACTTAATATGATTGATTATGGATACGGGTGGAACTATCATCTAATGACAGGAAGAACAAAATTTTCACCAAGAAAGGACCTTTCAACATCTCCGTTCTTTTATGAGACATTTTCCCCAAGGAATTTAGAAAAGACAACCTAATCAAATGATTACTCTAGCTTCTGCAGAGAAAATGATCTGTTTAAGGCTTCATCTGAAACAATCTTTTGATTCTTTTGAAATTCAATGTTGTCGTGAAATTAAACTAATAATCGGTTAAAACCCAGAGGTTTGGTGAAACTCTAACCATTTAAGAGAATTAACTCAAACGGATTTTACTATGCTAAAAGGGAAGGCGAACACAAAATTTTAGTCTCATCTTCTTGTAGTTTAGAATTCAAAATATCAGGAACCCCATTTGACTACATAAATGGAAATGCAAATAACCAAAAATGGGTATTTTACAAGCTGAATTTGTAATCACCAATAAACCCTAGTTTCAAAAGAATAAAAAAAAGTTGGAGAGAACGAACCAGGAAGAAGAGGTCTGAGATTAACCATAGCAAAAGAGAGCTTTGTAGAATAGAATACTTCATTCAGATGTATCTTGTATGGACCAAACATATAATTCTCCTCTTCAGATGCCATTGCCTGTAAAATTAACAACTGAAACCGAGTTACAAAGCAACAAAAATATCAAATGACGAAGATGAATAGTTTATTATACCTTCGGGAACTTCACAGAACTTGATGATGATGAAGATGATCTGATAATTCTGCTGCTGAAATAAAAATTAGGTCTAGGGTTTCGATTATTGAACAGAGATTTGGTTGTAACGAGCCCTTTCCCAATATTACCAAATAATTGCAGTTTTAGCATTTCCTAATTTTATTTCTACCAACTTTAAAGAAGAAAAGATGCTCCTGCCCTGAAGAGTTCCTTTGAAGGCAAATATTCTGCTAAGATGGGCCGCTGAATGTGTGGCTTTGGCCTTTGTGCAATTTTGTCAAAGCCTCTGAGGCAGCGGCCGTTCTTGGCACACTACATCAGTGGTGCTATGATGCTAAAGTATGACATTAAGATTACAAAAAGTAGAAATTGACGTTTAATCCTAAATTAGTTGGGCTTTGGACAATCTAGTCTTATCCTCTCAGGCCTGGTATTAGGAGGTCCAAATTTACCATTTTTAGAACGAGTTAATCTTTTTATAGACGATTCAGTCCAAAACAAGAAATATTGATGACAAACATACCCATAAGCTAAAAATGATATTCAAATGTCAATCGCTCCATTAGCTTCGTCGATATTGTTCTCTGCCTCTCCCTAATCTGTTCTTCCGTTTCCAGTTGAAATCCATTTTCAATATTCCTTTGTAACACAAGGTAAGCTTTCGATCGATCTCTGCTAATCACTAGTTGATCGATCTTTCGAACAAGAATTAGGTCTTTTTTGATTTGATTTGGGATTTAATTCATATTTGGGATAATCACTAGTTGATTGATCTTTCGAACAAGAATTATGGATTTTTTGTATTTGGTATTGGAATTTAATTTAGATTTAGGCTAATCACTAGTTGATTGATCTCGAACTTCAACGAAGAAGAATTACTAGATAAAAACGTACACCCCTAGAAATTGCATCTGATCTCTTTAATATCCGTACCAATCACGAGTTTTTGGTATTTGGATAATATGAATTCACTTGAATTCTTGCCTGTCTTTAATGTCTTAGTTTATGCTTTTTTTTAAAAAAAAAAATTTGGAAGTGAAAATTATTCCTCTTTAAAGAATGTCTATACATTTCTATTATTGACTACTGAGAAACTATACGTAGTTAGAAATTGCGTATGATGGTCTGGAGGAGATGTTCTAACACCATTAATTTGGTGCCAGTGAAGCAAGAGGCTGTTGAAATTGCCTTAGGGTATAAACTATATCATTTGTCTTGTTTACAATTGAAAATGAATTATATGCATGAAGGTTAAAAATCAGTCGTTATTTTACTTTTTGATCTCATACAGTTTTGTTATTAAATTGGAGAAATATTTCTTCATTTTGTGTAGAGAGAACAAAATTGAATTAGAGAGTGATCCCATGGAGTTAAATCAGTTTGCTCAATGATCAATTTCAGCTTAGTATTGAACTTTGTAAACCGATATCCGAATGACACATCAGCCATTTTTCTCTTCTTTTGTTAATATTGCTGCTGGAAAATAAGTTCCGTATGTGAAGTTAGGTGATGAATGATTATGATTGATTATTTTCTGGAGTCCTAGCATAGGTACAAAAGTTGGGTTTGTTGTAAACACAAATTATAAATGATATTTGCATAGATTTGACCATTTGGGTGCGGATTATACCAGAAAATGGTGAGGACTTATGGTGTTTGCCTTTAATGTGGACTTGCATTTCCAGGGATTAAATCCAAAGGCCCACAAAGAGAGTTTGATTTTTTTTTATAAAGTCATTTCTATTTTTGGTGCATTGTATCAATTTTCCAAGGAGGAGCGGCGTGCCGGTACTCGGAGATACATTACTTATTTTGTGAATAGCAATTTAATTATTTTATTTCTGATGCTACAATGGGAACTAGAAAAGATTAAAATGAATGGAAATGACCTTTAACTAGCTACCTACTGCTCATAGTAAACTAGTGCAGGGTATTCAGGTGGATAGTGAGATCCCACTACAGTTAACAGAAAAAGTTCATAATGATCACATTTGATGTGAAATATATGGATGGGTACCCAAGGAACGTAAAACTACTAGCAATTGTATCTTCAAGGTAAGCCTATTTGGCAATTTGTACAACCAGTTGCAACAATATTTTGTCCTCTATGTTTTGAGTTCACATGGCTTGCTAATACCTGCGAAAGATCAATTTAATCAAGTTCAAGTTTGCACATGAACTCAGGTATTCAAGGTGAGTTTTGAGTTGGTAGCGTCCGTAGTATCCATTATGATCATGTGGAAAAAGGGGAACAAGTGGTCAATAAAGATGAAAGGTTTGTTACGGTCATGCCTAGCTTTTTTTCTTACACATTTGTTTTTGAATTAGTAATGTGTACATAGTTATACACCCATTGATTCTTGACTTGTACGTAGTCGTACACTTTATGAAATTGACCAGTAACACTATGATACCAATTCCCAAACGCCAACGCCTTATTTACTTTTTTATTATTTTTAACTTCGATGCTTCGAATCAGGTTAGTGTAATCTCTATTGTCACCTAAAATGATTTTTTTTTTCTTTCTCTTTGTTGCTTGAATCATTCCCAGAGATTTGTTTTAGGAGCTGCATAAGAGGAGCTGTGTATCTTAGGTTAGTACCAATGAATTAAAATGTGCAACTTCTTTCTTCAAGATTACCACACATTAGTTTCTCTAGATTCTTAATGTGTACATGATTATACATTAGTTCCAAAGATCATATATAAAAATTTAGTATGTTATGTTAATATCAACGTATACACTTTATTATCGACATGGCCTTTCTTGTTCTGGTTCTTTGTAGTCTGCGTTATCATTACTTGCAGGACAATATTAATTGACAGGCTCAGGGCATTTGTTTTGATTGCCTTGTTTTCTGGAACACTTTTTTTGCCTCTGGGGAGACTTTAGTTTTGAATTATTAATGTGTACAACTATGTACACATGTTGATTTTTAATGTGCACATAATTGTACACATGTTGAATTTTACTGTGCACATAATTGTACACCTGTCGATCGTGGCTTTTCGCACTTTTACTTTTGAAGCTTAGGTCCTTTTAAATCCTTATTCAGTAAAGACACCTATTGGAATGTTGTGGTTGTGATTGCTTCGTTGTTTCTGTCGATACTCAGGTCAGAATGGATCCGAGAAAGGAATTCGATTTCAGGAGTTTAATGTATGAGACCATACATGCGCTTACAGAGGAAGAAATGAGAAAACATGACGCAAAAAATATTTATCATTATCGCTATAATGAAGGAGGGGCATCTCAAGTTTGATTAAGTAGATGCACTGAATTGTGTTGCTTACATATGCTTTCTAATTTAAAGCATATCATGCAGTATTGGTCTTCTTTTATATAAATTACCGTGGAGATAGAATTGATTATTGGTCTTCTTTTATATATATTTCAAGGAAATGACGGTTAACTATATGCACTTTCTTGGATAATTGTATTAGGTAATTAGTAGATGTGACTTGATTTTATATTACTAGTAACTGCCCTTGATTTTCTTGGCTGAATGCAGAAAAATGATCAATGGGTACCTGGTACTGCCAGGAAATTAAACACTTTGAAAGATTAGTTATGCCGACCCCTTTTAGGAATACAGAAAGGTAATCCACTTTTTTTTTATTCTCTTATGAATCGTTTTTCGTTTTTATGCTTAAATTGGACTATTGATGTCTGGATTGAAGAAATCTTTTTCTTCTCAACTTTCGTAAACCAATACGATGTTAACCTTGATGTTTTTATATCATTAGTACTTTCTCAATCCTAAGTTATCAGCCTTAGAATCCACATTTTCATTTTCTACTGCTTTTTTACCTTTTAAAAAAGATCAGCGTGCGAGCTTGATCTTCTACGGTTTTCATGTGTACATAGTTGTACACCTGTTTATTGTTAATGTGTACATGGTTCTACACATTAATATTATTGCATGTAGATTCCATTTTGCGTGGTTGTTGGTTGGATCATGATGCGCCCAATGGACCTAAATTTCCAAGTTTTTGAGACAGCTACCCTTTTCGAAACATTGCTTAATAATTATAGTTTATTTTACAAGAAACGAAACGTTATGATACCTTATTGGGTTTATTTGGCTATTTAATAATTTCAATAATCCTGATTACTTCTTGTTAAGATTTTTATTCTCTTATCTACCCATGAATGTTTGATCTACTTGGTGGTAGTTTACCATATAGTAGTGGAAGCTTGGAGATTTCATATATATCTAATTGGCGGGTGAATTTTACCATAGTTAATGATGGTGTACATAGTTGTACACCTGTTTGTGTACATAGTCATACACCAGTTGATTGTTAATGCCATGAGAAGAATATCATTCGTAGAGATATATGTTTTGCACATAATGTGTAAAGTGTTCATTATTTTGGCATGTAAATATAGGTGTTGAGCATTGTATTTATTTTTTAGTTGGAGCTTATGTTGATGATGACAAGATTAGCTTCTTCTATCCCAAGTCAACCACGAGCTAATTGCAAGTGGAAGGGAGAAAATGGGTTTCATGATTTTTGGTGGAGGGGCACTAATAGTTGTTGCTGCAAGTCTGCAACAGGTGTTGTAGCTCTTACTGCCTCTGAGACTAAGGGAATCCATAGTAAGTCTGTTGTTTCTTTCTCCTTCTCTTTTTTACTAACCACGAGTTTGATAATTAATGAAAATCATGCCCAAGTTTGATGACAATAACATTTTTTATGTTTTAGTTTCTATTGTCCTTGTTCAAATATTAGCTTTACAATACGAAATAGTTTATAGAGTATTTGGTTACTAGAATCCGAAATATCGCTTTGTGGAATTCGTCTTATTGTAAGCAAATGTTAGTAGATTTAGTAGAAGATGTAGTTTGGCACCGGTCGCTTTTGCTTGTTCGGGGTTGTGTTTTGTAAATGTTTTTCCGCTACCCTAAACTTGTTTCCGGTGTACAAAGTAGGTGTTTGTAGGGACGTACATATTGGTATACCTATGTAGTTCCCATGTAAAAAGTAGGTTTGTGTCAGGTTATCAATCAATAATTTATTTTATGCATGTTTTTAGGTGTGTATATGTTGGTGTGGTTGTGTAATATTTCCCATGAATAAAATAGGTTTATATGTGGTTATAAATGATCGATTTTACGCATGTTTTGCAGGGGTGTACATATTGGTGTATCTGTGTAATTCCCATGATAACGAAGGCTTGTGGTCGGTTATCAATAATTGATTTTATACATGTATTTTGGGGGTGTACATATTGGTGCACCTGTGTAATCTCTGGATAAATTCTTTGGAATTTCTGGATTTTTGTGAATGTACATGGTTATATACACCAGTGTAAACTATGATTTTCTTATGAAAATTATATAGTCATATGGGTACTCTTTTCGTAGATATCGAAAAAGAGCTTTCCGAATATATAAAATTTGCGAATTTTGGGCGAACGGTTCGAAAGATAAATCATTTTTTTAATTATTTTTATATTATTTAAAATTGCTGACATCATCATGTGTCACTTTGGACTAAACAGTAAATATGTGGACTAAATTGTAAATCAGGAAGGTTATACGGGTATTTTCCATATTTTAAATATCTTTTGAACTAAATTGTACCTAGTTAACTCGGGACGGACTAATCTGTACTTTTTGACGCGGTTTTGGACTAAATCGTTTTTTTTCCTTACAAAAAATTTGGTATGAGTGAAGTCATTGGGTGATGATACCAGTATCCTGAGCTGGGAAGTAGTCGCACTACCAACTTCGTTATTGATGAATCAATCTTAGGACAGTGGCGCGGGTCGTGGTGGATTTTTCATTTCTTTTCACTACATTTGGCTCTGGTAAGATTTGTTTAATTTATCAATCTTAGGGTAGTGATAGTGGATTTCCCATTTCTTGCACTACTTTTGTCTTTGGTAACATTTGTGTAATTTGATCGGACGTCAGGTCATAATTCGATCCCAGTTTGGTATTGCCATGGTTTCTCCAAAGTGAAAAATACTAGAACCCCCTTACTATATGGGTTCAATATATAGAAGCCCCATTAAATGGATCATACACTGTCAATTCCGTATTTTAGGAAAATGATATTGCTAGGCCCAAAATATCAAATTTTCTTCAAATCCGGCCCATAATTAATTATTATTAATTTCAATAATGACAACACTACCCTTTTGAATATATACAAGAGAAAAAACATAATAGATTTTCATTTTCAGAATTCATCTCTCTCTCCTCCGAACAAGTTTTTCTTCTGCAGAAACAGTTTCTGGTCAGATTTTTCATTTTCAGATCAAAGAAGATTTCTCTGTCGAAATCAAGTTCTCAAACATAAAAACATCGTCCAAAACTCTTGTTCTTGAGGTTGCAGTGCATATTGATGAAGAAATCTTAATCAAAATTGTCATCAACAACTAGAAATGAAGGTTTTAATCATCAAATCATGATGAGAAAGATAAGTTTAATATATCTTCATCTTTTCATTTGATTTCAACTTCTAGTTTTTTGATTTCCAAATCAATATCAGAAACAAAAATATTCTCGGTTTATTATTGAAAACCAAACCGATCTGATTTCATTTAGAAATCCGTACTGAAAATATGATTAGAACAAATATCTATAATTATTTCATCTTTATCTCTCTTTTAAGATCGAAATTTCGGAAAAATTTTGTAAGCAAATTTTCTAGGGTTTTGAATTGAAATTCGATTTAACTTTTAATCTATATTTCCGATCGAAAATTTAGGTTTATTTATGAACTCAGAGCATCTTAATATCCATAACCCGTCAAATGAGATCGGAGAGAGGAACAACACATTTTTTTCTTGAATCAATCGATTCATGTATTTTGAATCTAGGTACGTTTTTGTTTGTTATTGTTGATGTTGTTCTTGTTGTTGTTTGAGGTTCGATTGGTTGTTTTTTATATTTCAATTTTGATTTTACAGGGATGATTAATGGCAGTGGTAATAATTTTCACGGGTAGGTTGAATAATAAGGGGATATAATTGAAGGAGAATGTGACATGAAAGAGGATGAACCGTTTTTAGTTTTTGCTGCTGGTGTTACTGGTGGTGGTGGTTGTCACATGTAATTAGCTGGTTTTAAGAATTGAATCATATATCTAATCTAGAGCATTTGTATCAATTTTTGTTAATAGTTTATGTTCTCACAGAACGTCCATTAGTGATGACATGGTTCATGGAACTAATTACCATTCTTTTGTTGTTATATTCCCTTTCCTGCGGATACCGGAACATCCATTTGTTGCATGCGGTAAATTATTGCAGGTAATTTATGTTTAGAATTAAATTTCTCCTCCCACTCGGCAACAAAACCTCGTTGTTCCCATTCACGTACTAGATCCATGACACCATTGTCAGTAATTGTAAAAAATGGAGCATCACGATCAAACATTAACTCTTTTCCATCTTCAGTCATTTCTCATTTTTGGTCATGGAAAGTAATAGTCACTGACCTTCTGTATTATATTGTTAATATAAGTTACATCAAGGTTAAACATTTCTATGTCTTTCTGCAAGGTGCGAGTTCCTTGTCAACCCTGTGTTGTGGAGCAATAAACTTAACAGTAAGCTACTTGGCATGAGCTTCTCATGACATGGAGGTGTTGCTCCTAGTCTGCTACAATGGTAAGTAGCTAAGAATAATAATGAGACACAGAGAACACTTGCACCTACACTCATTCTACTGGAAATCATTTTTCACATGACCTAGGAACAATGCTAGACTATTTTTGCGTTAAAAACTCCACGCAAAGTGTTTGAAGGGAACCAAGAATAATACCAGTTTTATGTGGTATGGGTGGGTGAAGCATAAATGAAGGCAAGTTACTCTTTCCCCAACCTTTATTATTGCTGGAACTTGAGTTTCAGTGATGAGTTACTTGGAAACTTAGTCTAGATGATAAAACCTTAGCACAACCTACGAATCTGTTTTTCTAATGTCTGGAACATATGTACGATTAAGGCTATAAATAGAGATCTAACCGTTAGAACTAGGTGAAATTTGAATATGTTATACTTAGATTTGTCAGGACAACTCGTCTAAAATTTCAGGATAATCGGACCAAGGAAAGTGGCAGAAACTGCTGTGTTACAGAGACACATTCTGTAGAACTTGTATAACGTGGCAGAGTTTCGAGACCTCTAATTAAGCACTTTAAATCCATGGTTTTGTCTGATTTTTGGATATGTAGAACCCATTTATGTGATGATTGATATGTAAAAGTTTCAAAACAAATGGATCATGGTAAGTAGCCCAAATGGGAAATTTTCTACAGTTATATCTGTCAGAATTCAGTCCCGTTGAATGTGTAAAATCAGTCATAGATTGATATTAGGTTTTTGGCGGTTGTGTGCCTATCTTTTGTTGTAGATTACTAAGCATATACATGAGTTCTAGTAATGTATTAATTACTGAGAAATATCCTGCACAGGCTATAAAACCTGAAGGTGTAGTTGAAATGATGCTTTGTGCAGTTTACTAGTAGGTTCAATATGATATTGTGTTGGTTAGACTAGAAGTTTATAATATATTGTGTTTATCAGATTAAGAATCTAACAGATTTGATAGGCTGGCTAAAACTCAAATAGGACATTCTCCGATATAAAAGTAATTGTTTCAATTAGTTTGTCGATCTTAACGTTGATAACTGCTCTAGGTTTTCAAGTACTGCTTTGATCAAATTTTATGCAAATATTGATAGATGATAAATATATCCTAACTAGTTTCAGTTTTTGAACATCTTATTCAGGTTACTCATAGAAAGAATAAGAATGTCATCTCCTTCTATTCAATGCCTTGGAAAGTTTGTGAGGGAGTTCAAAGGGCTGGGATGTCAAATACTACAAAGTTGCCTTCTACTACTCCTTGAGTAATCTACTTCTAGTTACACAAGCTAAATAGATGTGTAATTTCTAGTTACACATGCTAATTAGATGTGGAACTTTTACTTACACATACTGATTGAATGTGTAACTTCTGGTTACATAGATTTTACTTACATATATTAATGGTTGTTACTGATTGAAAATGTTGCATTCTTTTCATTAAGGTTGCATTCTTTTCATTATTAAACGTGCGTATAATATGTGAATGATAGTATGGTATGAAACATGTATCTAATCGATTTTAGTTAAGTTTCTGCATGTTTTTTTTCTATGCAGGATGATTATAAATGAATGGTATTTACCAGCCTTTGGGGATTGGTTGTTTCTGGAGCAACTGACTGGGTATGGATTATGCATCTATTTACAGGATTACAGGTTTGGGATGCAGAAGTTAGGTACTGTGACATGCATGTGTAACTCTCAGTTACACTAGAAGGATGCATGTGTAACTCCGAATTACGCATGGATTTTGTACGTGTCTCAGCTGATTACACATGCTTGTTTAGGGGTGTTTTGACTATGGTATTTCAATGTTTCTATGGAAGTAATTTCTGAATAATTGTAACCTTTTCTATATCAATTGACGTCTATGCAGGTCTCGATGTGGTTTGCGCGCACTGATAAGAAACTAGCTTACCAAGAGAACCAAGAACATTTATCAAAGCTCTGGGATATTCTTGCGGTTTATGGATGGATAGATAAGGATTTTGGCTACCGTCCAGGTGAGAAGTGATGATTTTTAGCTCTTTTGTAGTTGAAAATGTGTGCTTTATATGGACGTGTAACTCGCAGTTACACAAGTCGGGTGCATTTGTAACTCTCAGTTACACATGATATATGCATGTGTAACTCCTAGTTACACATACTATATGCATGTTCCTCTTTACACTAGACAGATGCACGTGTATCTCCTAGTTACACATTCTAAAATAAACAAACTTGCAACCAAAAAATTCCACATGCTAGGTATCCAAGTCATATGCATGTGTAACTTTCAATTACACATGACAGATGCATGTGTAGCTCCCAGTTACACATGCTAAGATAGGTTATCATGTGTCTTTTCTGTGATCTTTGTTTTATAATTTTGCCTTACAATTGTTCTATAATATTATTATTTTTGCTTTTTGTTCATCCAACCTAATCTATGGATGTTTATTTCGTTGCAGATATGCAAGCATTTTGGAGGGAGGAAGACAAGAAGGAAATGCAAATATTTAAACTTCATAAAAGCACAAATCAGACGTCAGACGCATGTGTAACTCTCAATTATACTAGATAGATGCACATGTAACTCTCAATTACACTAGACAGATGCGTGTGTAACTTCTAGTTACACATGCTAAGAAATTATTGTAAATGAATATTAAAGTAATACATGTATTTTTTGTATGTATTCTTTTTGATGTCTATTTTTTTGATGTTTAACTTTGCATTACACATGGCATAAGGATGTGTAACTTCAGGATACACATGCCATATGCATGTGTAACTTCTGTCATTCACACTGTATTTTAACAATTTTGGGCCTAAATTTAAAATTTTGGGCTTAAATTTAAATTTTATTTAATTTGGAGGTTGACAATATATAAAAGGGCATGGATGTCTTTTAATAACTCGGGGCCTAGATTTAAACTTCTTTTAATTAAGGGCCTTATATTATGGGTTATCCATGAGTTGGACCTTAGCCTAATTTTCCCCCCAAGTGGTGTGCTCGAAAACAAGAGCAAAAGAAACTTGGCCCCAACCGGAACAAGAACTTGAATCAGATTTTGGGTGTTGCTATTGGCCTAAAAAAGCATGCTATATATATGGCAGTGGGCGGCTCTATTGGCCATTACCCATCAGCGGCATTGCACCATCTAGCAGATCATAAACCATGGTGCATTTACACCAATTTGGGTTTAATCTTTTTGTATCAGAAATTTAATTAATGAGCCATAGTGAGTACATAAAGATTTGCAACTCTATTCTTGCTCATTTATTTAGACCTTCTCCAATTTTTGAGCTTAACATAAGCTTCCCATACGTACTCATCAGTCGCAACTCCCAGCAAGTGTAGTTTAATCTTGGCATAGCCTCTCTATGGGAAAAGCTTTCGAAATACATGAGCTTCTTGAGTCCTTTCCTCCCAGCTTCTGTCCTTCCTCACGATATCCAAGTCAAAACCTTGTTTTAATTCCTTCTCCTTCTCATCTATCTGTTCAAAACTAATATTGCATCAGAAAAACATCTCAACAACATAACCAAATTTATATCTCTTTCCACAAGCTGAATTACCAAAAGCTAAATGTAAACAATAAAACTTACAGCATCATAGAAACGGTCATGTTTCCCGTTTCTTCTCATTAAGTCGCCAGCTCTCCGGGGAAGAATATGGATGTGTACATGAGGTACCGTCTGTCCTGCCTCTGGTCCATCCTGGTATTGGCAAAAAAACAAGAAAGACCATCGACATCCCTATCAAATTAAGCTTTAGAGTTCAGACTCCACTGAGCAAGCAAAACAAGAAACTTAGTCTAGCGAGTTCATGTATGTTTCCGTCTCGGTCCTAATTAAAATGCTCCACAAAAAAGAAAATTAAGATTCAAATTAAAGATATGAAAGTTATACCTGTATGGTAAAGGTGAGTGAGGATGCTTGGTAGTGATCTTCAAGTGTACCGCCTACCTTATGTGCAGTGAGCCACAGATCAGTTGCCTCTTCTGAAGTTAAGTCAACGAAACGCTTTACTACGCGCTTCGGACAGATTAGAACATGTATACTGGTATATGTTAAGGGTAGTCATCATCCTGAAATCAGCCTCATAAAATAGTAGGCAACCAAAATAACAAAATAGTTCTAACAAGTACATAAATCTAAAAATCAATTAGTGAAAAGGATATGACCTGCAAAACAAAGGAAACAAAAAATAACAATCAATTACTGCTCCAAAATAATGTTATCTACTGGAAATATGAATTTTGAGAACGGAAATGGAAACGAACCGGGAAGAAGAGGTCTAAGATTAACCATAGCAAAGGTGAGCTGAGTTGTATGAAAAACTTCTTTGTGGTATACTTTGTATGGACCAAACATATAATACTCCTCCTCAGATGCTGATGATGTTGAGAATGCCATTTCTACTAGCTAAAATTCAAGATTGAGAAGAAGAAGATGAAGATCAATGGACTCGAACTGAAAGTTAGGTTTAAACTTCATTTCACTTTTTAAATCTTACATCACAGAATAATTCCCAGAATAATTTCAGTTGGAGTTGTTGGTATCCATTATTCATTTTTAATTCTTTTACTTGACTTGTATTTCATTGACCAGAAGTCAACAACATCTTGAGCTTGAGCATGGGCTTGGACTTGAAAAACAAGCCCAATAAGTCATAAGCAAACATCATCGGACGGTTTATAATGCAGGAGATGCATCATCCAAAGGATAACAGAAACAGGGTCTTATCCTAAAACCTCATCTGAGCAAAGAGGAAGAAGAGAAGTTCAATTTCACAATTGAAGCAGCAGCAGCAGCAGCTGTGAAGGAAAAACAAGAAAGATGGCAACAGCAACAGCATCATCAACATGGAATATGACCTCACTTAGGTCTGCATTACCAACTACTCTTCCCTCTCCATCTCCTTCTTTATCAATCCCTTCTCTTCACTTCCCCATTTCATCAGCATACACTTCCTCATCTCTCAAATTCTCATCTTCTACTCAAAAACCCAAAATGATGATTCCTACTTTTAATGGTCTTTCTTCTCTAAACCCACTTCTCTCCTTTGGTACCCAAGGTAACATCCTAAACCTAGAAATCCAATTATCCAAAAATGACCTTAATTTCTTTATTTTCTGACATACCCAAGTCTTGTTTTTGGTTTTTGCAGATATGGGATTTACATTAACAATCATTGATAATGGTGGGAGGGTGTATGCGATGAGGCATGGAAGGAAAGTACCAAAGCTCAATCGACCACCTGATCAGAGAAAGGCTTTGCTGAGAGGTTTAACTACTCAACTCCTGAAACATGGTAGAATTAAGACTACTAGAGCTAGGGCAAGTGCAATGAGAAAGTTTGTTGATAAGATGATTACATTAGCAAAAGATGGGTCTCTTCACAAACGTAGACAGGCTTTAGGATACATTTATGAGAAACAAATTGTTCATGCCTTGTTTGCTGAAGTGCCTGAGAGATATGGAGAAAGAAATGGTGGGTACACTAGGATTATTAGAACCTTGCCTAGACGTGGTGATAATGCTCCAATGGCTTACATTGAGCTTGTTTAGAGGTACAAAGATAACAATTTTAAAATGTTTGGTGTTGTTAATTTGGTAAAACGGTTTATGTTTTGAAGTTAGATGAAATGATTGTGCAACAATTTGTTAAGATTTTGTTATTCAGCTTCTTTGTTATAATGCTAGCGCAACGTAGATAATTGCGATTGAATGCTAAGTTATATTTGAGATGTATATTGTGGAATCAAGGATGTTTTTGGAATGAATTTGTGCTGTTGATGTATGGGTTAGTTATGGTTTTGTTAGGGAGGAAACTATTAGCGATTCACTTAGTGCTGAAGCTAGAATTGTGAGTGAAGCTACATTGTGAATCACATGATGCATAATTGGTTGAATCATATTTATCTGAAGTACCATATTGGTTCATTGAAGGTAAATGACTCTCGCAGTAATATCATCTTTCGGACCTCCCAAGAAGTTATGTCTCACCTATTGCTTGGAACATTTTTATATTGAGAATCGCATACTGTAGAAACATGTACTGTTAGAGAGAGGAACGACAATGTATATAACACCGTTTTATGTGCAGAAAAGAGTCGCAAAGAATGTCTCATTACCTAAGCACTGGGATGTATATAACAATGACCTCCAAAATCCTAGTTGTAAGAGATCATAACCACTTAATCTATGTCCCCCAGGTATTAGATAGTAACAGGAATGGGAATGCATATGACAAGAGTCCGTGGGTTTAGCATTAAGTTGACACCTGAAACTACTTCATCTTCTGGCTACGATTCCGCTTTGAGCAGTTTACTTTCTACTGAATAGATGCTTTTCGTTGGCTAGGAAGCTGCTCTATTAGTATGTCTGTTACTTTTGCAACTTCTCTATTAGTATGTTGTGTTTTGTTTTCTGGATCAATTGCTTCCGGTGGTTGCCTATTTGCCTATATGGTACAGCATTCTAATGCCATCATTTGCTAGTTAATATGGGAAGCAAGTGCCATCATATCCTTGTTAACATGGCAAGCAAGTGCCTTGACAATGGAAAATACCCAGTTAACAGCTTGGATCATGGCTTAGATGGATCATGATTTGGTTGGAACCCGTCAGAAACAAAGTTGGCACATTGTTATACAAGTAAAGCTCCTTGAGACTCTCTAATGCCTAGACAAAATTGCATGAACATAACACAACTGTAAACGGAGCTGTGGTTGATGTATGGCTGACCACATTTAGCGATGGCATGTCATATTGTACGTGTTGACAAGTACAACAAAGTCGTGCAAGTGTTGGCTAAATTAGCGAACTTTGACAAGTACAACAAAGTTGTGATAAGTGTCGACTAAATTAGCAAACTTCGGATGGGAAAAAAACTTCTAGGCTCGTGTTAGTTCTCGACAGGACGGTGTAGTGGTTATCTGCACACAAATGCATAAACTCTTGAACCGTTGGTCTGTTGCCTCCCATTCCTTGGTACACTCTTTCCTCTTTTGAATCGCGTTGTAAATGGTCTTGAAATGGCAAATCCCAGGGTTTATGTTTCGATGCTCGAGGATGTTAGCGGGTTCTCCACCATCCATAGAGCTGTACAACCCTGAGATACCCTTGTTTACTCGATGACGAGGTCACATGTTCCACTAGAGATTCTGGGGGATTGTGGTTATGCTGGCCGTTTCTAACAATAACACCATTTTGAATCAGCAACAAACAGAACACTCAACATATATGGACAAATTATTTTCTTCATTCCCGCATCTCTTTTCCTCGTCTTCCCCATGGGACTTCTAGATTTCTCCGATTACAAGAAAAGGACTTTCTAGATTTCTTTCTTGGACTTGCGACTTCTGTGAACCACGCCTCGCTCGCATCCTAGTTTAAGAATCATTTTTTTGGGACCATGAGTTTTTTAAGGGGACCATAATTTGATTAGGGAACTTTCCCTATAATTATAAGGGATGTCCTAAAAGGTGGAGATGACTAGTTTATCCTTTTACTTAATTAAAATTATAACTAATGTACAACTTCTTCTTCCTCTATTCTACAATTTTTCTTCTTCTCTTCTTCATCAATATATGATCATCTAAACCTGATCGTATACAAATCTAATCAAAATCATCAAATTTTCATCGTCGTCGATTCATTGAGTTTTCATCGTCGATTAATCAATCTTTTATAAACAAACCTATCCATAAATATTTTTCCACAAACCCATTACTTCTAATTCGTTTTTGATTGAAATTTTGAGCCATAGTCATCAAAATATGTTGAATTTGGAGGTTACAGTAGTAAGTTCGGTTAGGATAATTTTGAAAAAAAAACCCTAGTTTTACAACCGAACTTTTAAAAATGAAGAACACGAAGAACACTTCGGCTAAGAATTTTTTTTGGCCTAACCGAACACCTGAGTTCGGCTGAGTCGCAAAAATAATTTCAAAACCGAACTCTTCTCCATATAGCCAAATGTTGAGTTCGGTTTAATCGCCAAAAAAAATCCTAATCGAATTTTATTCAGAAAACCTATACAATGAGTTCGGTTAACTCGCAAAAATAATTTCAAAACCGAACTCTTCTCTGTATAGCCAAATGTTGAGTTCGGTTTAATCGCAATTTTTTTTTTTGCGAACTTACCGAACTCTGTTGTTTAAAGTTCGGTTATAACGTGGTCGAGTCGACTGAACCGAACAAACTCTGTAAACTCAAGCATAGTAGTTCGGTTACATTTGATTTTTCATCAGCTAGCCGAACAAACAAAAACTCCATTAAAGCTCTGGTTCGGTTGCCTGTGATTTTGGATTTATTAACCGAACTGCATTTGCAGAAAGTTCGGTTACATGTTCTTCATATAATCTAACCGAACTTTGTTGACCTGGTTGAAATTTTTTTGTTACAATTTTGATTTTGAAGATATTTTAGGCCATTTATAACAACATTCACTAAGTTACAAGCATACTTCGGTACCCAGAGGATGTTTTTTCTCCATATTCACCCATCTCAAAATAATTTTTTTCTCCATCTTCTTCTTCTTCTATCACTTTAGTCACTCAATAATTCTACTTTAAAAAAACAATCTATTAATTAAACCTTAATCAATGATTAATTACACTAACTAATCATTATACAAAAATAGTCAGAGAGTAATTTTGGTATTAATATAAATATGTAGATAAGGGGTGACCTAAAATTACTTCTAATGTCTTACCCAAAATAAAACAATGGTCCCCCACAAAAAGGCTGATCCCAAAAAACCGTTCTAGTTTAAACTTTAAACCAACAACCTTTTCCAGTAGTCTAAACATTCCTTTTCCTACGCACATCAGTTGGTGTAACAGTAGCCCAATTGTTATTCTAGCCCAATTGTTATTCTAGCCCATTTCGGGGCACCAATACCTTGCTTCCTTTTTGATGTGAAAGATGTCAGAACTATTAATATTTTTTAGTGAAAAGACATTATATTAAATACTAGAAGTTATACGTCGTAATGTTTTCTCCCTTTACAATTCCATTTAGAATTTTTCTTTTCAGAATATTATGCTGGGAGTTTGTTTCAACAAAAAAACCTTTCTTTACACGGTTCCATTTAGCTAGCCTATCTGCTTCACTATTATCAACCCTATTTACATATTTGAAATCTACCAAAATATTGCTACCCAAAAAAGAAAGGACATCATTCAAAATCTTCCTTGTCCTCCAGTCACAGTTCACCTGCCTTCCATTCAAGAAGTTTATACATCCCTACAATCTGATCTTATTTTCACACAAACTTCATTGAGCTCCTTCGCCCATTCTACCGCTTTCTTGATAGCTAATCCTTTTGCTGCTGAGGAACTTGTTGTACTTCCTGCAAAGACTTTAATGTTAGCAATTTTGTTATCTTTCCAATGGATTAAGCCCAAACCATAAGATCCATCATTTTTGTCAAAAGTCGCATCCACATAAAAGACATTGTCTTTGATTTCATCGGAATCATTGGAACTAGACATTCTGTTTTTGATTCCCACCTTATTTTTCAAAGTTGTTTTTCCAAGAAACTGCTCCCTATTATTTAAGGAATTTTTAATAGACCTTATACATTCAATTGGATTAGCTTTAGCATTCTGGAAAACTACAACATTCCTATGATTTCAAATTTCTCAACATATTATACTAAAATGATTCTTCCATTCATTCAAATGACTATTGAACCAAGATTTTACCCAATTCAACATGTTAATGTTAGATGGTGGCAGCTGAATACCCATACCAAACCAGACCGCTTTTGTGAAGTTACAATCCCTAAAAATATGATGATATGTCTCTAAAATTCCCCCACTACACAGAACACAAAACAGATCACCTTTTTTTAATTCTTCATGCATTTTTTCTTTTAAATTCAAAACTCCAACAGCCATTTTCCACACAAACAAACGAATTCTAGGAAAAACATCCAAATTCCACAATTTTAACCAGAATTTATCCTCATTATCCCATACATTAGACAATAATCTATATGCTGACTTAGTGGAAAATTCTCCATTTTTTGTTCTCATCCATCTCATTTTGTCTTGACTATCTGCATTTATGTAAGTTAATTTGATTTTATCAGCAACATCAGGGGTAAAAGCAGCATCAACCTTGTTAATATCCCAACAACCATTATCATCAATCAAATCCGAAACAAGTTTTAAATCATTATTGTGCCAATTCATTAAAATGACCAGTATCAGGGATCCGATTATCTATGTTTATGCTAATATTTCTTCCATCTCCTACTTCCCAAATATAATTTTCCTTAACTATTTCTAATCCTTTTCTAATACTATGCCATATCCAGGATATTTCATAGTCTCTATTCTTATGCAAGGGATTATTTATAGGAAAATACTTCCCTTTCAGTATTCTAACCCAAAGATCATTAGGATTATTCATCATCATCCATGCCAACTTGGAAAGTAATGATAAATTAACATTATGAGGATTTCTGATACCAACACCTCCACTTATTTTAGGAGTTCTGATTTCATCCCAAGCTTTAGGATAAAAAGATTTCTTTGGATTGTCTTTATTCCACCAAAAGTCCCTCTGAATTTTATCGAATTCATCTAAAGTTCCTTTAGGAAACTCAAAACATTGCATCTGATAGCAGGGGAAAGCAGACAATGTCGAGTTAATCAGCACTGTTCTGCCTGCTTGAGATAGCAATTTAGCTTTCCACCCACTCAGAGATTTGTAAGCTCTATCTAAAAGTGGTTCAAAATTCAAAGCCTTCTTCCTATTGAAAAATAGAGGAGTACCTAAATAACTTTCATCAACAGATATTCTGTTAACTTTTAACATTCTTGCTATCATTTTTTCATGTCTTTTATGCATTTTTCTACTGAAATACACCCCCGACTTTTGATAATTTATTGTCTGACCGGAGGAACTAGAAAATATCTCCAGTAAATTCATAAGTTTTCTAACCTCAGGGAGATCTGCTTTACTGAAGATGAAGCAATCATCCGCAAACAATAAATGAGAAATGACAAGACCATTTTTATTAATCATAAACCCTGAGAATTGATTGTTTGATTCAACATGAATAAGTAATCTCGACAGACCCTCTAGCGTCGTAATGAATAAATACGGAGACAATGGGTTTCCTTGTCGAAGACCCCTAGTAGGGCAAAACTGGATACCGAGAATCCCATTCAATAAAATTGTTGACTTCACCGTAGAAATGCATTCAAAAATCAAATCACAAAACTTTTGGCTGAAACCAAATTTTTGAATACATGTATCACAAAATTCCACTCCATTTTGTAAAAGCTTTCGCCAAATCTAATTTAAGAGCAAAGTGCCCTTTACTAAATTTATTAGTTTTCATATTGTGAAGCATTTCATGTGTTATGACAATATTGTCCACTATTTTCCTTTTTGGAATGAAAGCGGATTGATTAGGTGAAATTTTCTTCTCTAGAACCCTTTTCAACCTATTCGCTAGTATTTTAAAGATAAGCTTATACAAGGCATTACTCAAGCTTATCGGCCTAAAGTCTATAGGAGTCACTGGATTTTCAGCCTATGGAATAAGAGAGATAAAAAAATCATTTAGTGATTCCTGTAATTTCCCTGTTACAAAGAACTTGATAACCAAATTAGTGACATCCTCTTCAACTACACTCCAATGTGTTTAAAAAAATCCTGGTGGGTATCCATCAGGACCCGGAGATCCCCAAGAATTCATCTCAAACAACACAGACTTTATCTCCTCTTTATCTGGGATTTTAACTAGATCAAAATTTTCCTCATCAGTTATAACATTGGGGATAATAGTATCAAAAATCTGATCTATTCGATTCCCAGACATAGAACTAATACTAGCAAAATGATTTTTTTAATAATTGATCAAGTTGTTCTTTACCCTCAATCTAAATACCTGAATCTTCTCTAAGAGAGTGAATATGATTATACCTTTTCCTATTTGACGCCACCACATGGAAGTACCTCGTACATTTATCATGCTCATTAAAAAACTTATCCCTGTTATTTTCCAGCCAATATATGTTTTCTATCTTATTCCAATTTTCTAACTCCTTCAAGACTTTTTTTGAAACTAAATGACCTGGTGTAGCATTTTCCTTGTTTATCCTTTTCATTATATCCTCTTTGTTTTTGAAAATATTTTTGAAAACATTTTTATTCCATTTTCTAAAATCCACAGAGAAATCACCAAGAGTTATAATGATATCATTTTCACAACTTTCTTTATTTTCTTCCAAGCATTTTCAAAAAACATATCATACTCCTTATGTTCTTTCCAACCCCTAAAAGGTTTATACGGTCTATGTAGTCTCATTATAATTGGATCTATTTCAATGAACAGAGGACTGTGATCAGACGCTACTCTTGTAAGATGGTGAACCACAGAATCAGGAAAATGTTGAAACCAGCTAATATTAACCAAACTCCTATCAATTCTTTCCCTTATATTAGCATCCCCTTCTCTCGGATTATAGCAAGTGAAGGGATCACCCTGAAACTTAAGGTCTATGAATCCAATCTGTTGAATAACATTTTGGATCAAAGCTGAGTCGCTAGATAAAGCCTCATTTCCACCCTCCTTTTCACTACTATCTAAAATGAAATTAAGATCCCCCACCAACATCCACGGATTTTTAATGTTCTCACTGAGACATTGTAAATAATCCCATTGATCTTTCCTATTAACAGTATTTAAAGCTCCATACATACATGACACAAAACATAAAAACCCCTTAATCTTAACTGACATCATAATAATATTAAACTTAATTTCAAACAATTGTGCTATGCAATTACTATTCCAAGCCACTATTTGACCACTGGATTTTCCAATTGAAGGGATTATTATCCAATCACAAAAATGAAGCTTTTTAGCCGTAGTTTCCATTCTTTCCAGACCCATTTTAGTTTCAGAAATAAAAACCATAGTATATTTTCAAGCAGAAAATTCAGATGGTTAAAAGTTTTAGGACTGTTACATCCTTGAGCATTCCATGAGATTATTTTCATCCTAACTAGAAATTGCTTAAAACTGATAATCCTATGAGTTTTGGAAAACTTAGCATGCAAAGCACAGAAATTAGACCACAAATTGCACCTTAAAGAAAATTTAAAGCACAACACCACCACACAAACAGAGGAAACACCAGTATATTCAAAAAGATAAACGAAAAACAACAGCAAAGAATTTAGTAGTGAAGTACTAACCTGATCAGAGCCTCCAGCACTTGAGCTTCCTTCCCCTAGTTTAAGTTTCCTCACCTTGTTCGAAACCACAGCTTCCTCCCTTTTTTCTTCATCTAACAAAATAACAGGTAGAAGTAGATTCCCCAGATTCTTCAGATGGCACATTAGTCACCCCTTCACCAATCTTCTCATAACCCAAGTTGCAGTATTCAGTCAGTAACCAAGCATATCCTTGTAGATAATGTCTACCAGCCAACACATTTTCCATGAATTTTTCCTTCTCTCTTTGTTTCTGGTATTCCTTATCCATTTCTTCATTAGCATCTAAGTCCTTTTCTTCCTTATCATTCTTAATTGCTTCCTCCCCTAATTGATCCACCTTTTGTTCTTTAATGACCACTGCTTTTGCTTTTATATTAGGATTTGGACTAACCCAGTCAATCTCCATCCTTTGCCTCTTTCCATTAGCCTTATTTACTGCCTCCTTGTCTATTAGACTCATGAATTCATTTGAAGTCTACACTTTGTTCTTTCCCATCTTTGCTTTATTCTTCTTTAAAGTTGAAAAAGCCTTAGCTTCTTCTTTTGAACTAATAACCAATGGATTTTGTCTCTTAAGCTTTGGAGTATCCTTCTTACAATCATATCCATCAGGGTGCATCAACCAATTGCAATAAGAACAAGTTCTAGAAGGTAACCCTTCATAATAAACCTTAAAAATATCTTTCACACAGCTTAAATCAGAAACCAAAACATCAACCTTCTTCACCAGGGGATTGTTAACATCAATAATCGCAAAAATCTTATATTCCCCATCATGAGGGCCAATCATAGTTAAGACTTCACCAACCAGAGGAGCCACCTTTCTTGCTAAGTAAACTCTATCAGCATAAATGTCCTTAAAAGTGAATTTAGCCCAGAACAAGCATTTAGTAAAATCTAAGTCTGACAATCTAACTTGTTCTATATTTTCTCTAAAAGTTAAGAGTCTACCTTCTATAGATGCAACAACCATTACCACTTTAGCAAATTCATCAGGATCCTCAAAAGTAAGAAAAACAAATTATCCTTATCTCCAGTTTCTAGTTAAGATTCTACATGTTCTTCAAGCTCCTCCTTACCTCATCATGCTTGAGCTCTATGTGATAAAGTCCTACTTCTCTGAAAACTTTCCCAACCAGCTATATGGATTCTCCTTTTTTGATACAATTAGCAGCTCTTTTCAAGAAATCAAGCAATCTCATGTTTCCCTTATCTGCTGGATTAGCCTTTTGTTCCATTAAATCCACCACCTTACTTAAACCTAAAGACATTATTAAGTCTCCCATTGAAAGTAGATGCTGATTTTGCAGAACAGTGGTTTTGATTAAGAAATTTTTTTGTAGCCAAACGGTTTGATAAAAAGAAAATCCTCTGTGATTGATTTCATACATATATGAGAGGAAAATACACTCAACACTGTAACTAGCAAGCTATTTTCCACTTGTATAAAAATTTCTAAAATACCCATGCAATATATAATATCTCCAATTAAACAAAGATTCATTCTTTTATCTACTGTCATGGAAAACTTTATTCTGCAGAGAACAATAATTACCTTCCTCGTATACTCCATTTTGATCAAACCATCCTTGCATGACAAACCTTCTTCTGCAAGTTCAGCTTTGGGATTACACGTGTCGATCTGCTTCCACCAGATGTCAAATTTATGAATCACTGAGTCGAAACACCTATTCCACATCTTTAGAAGGGGATCTAGCAAAACCCTCATAGAAGATTTCATAGCCATGGAATCCGGTAGGAGGAAAACTAGTTTCAGGGAAATTAACTCTTGATGGAGAGCTCCAAATTCAGGCTGAAATTAGATCCATGAAAACAAAAAGATCGAGTTAAAATCAAAACAAAAGCAAACCCACCTAAAATTTACGATATGAAATAAGAAAACCAATCAGCAGGCAAAATTCATAAAACGAAACTTAAAAGATATCAAAAACTCAATCACTTATCTTAGCATGTACTTCACATCCTAAATTGAAAAGTTGAATTCACCATTTTAGTTTATCTTGCTTTCAATTTTCATAAGAGATGATTTTGAAATTTTGGATCGGTGAAGAAAGAGTCGACTCAGAATTCGCCCGATTTGCAGAGCCTCAATCTCATCATACCATCCTCCCTCTATACTTTGATCCAGAACTATTAATATAACTAGTCGACATACCGGGTTTGTTCGGTTTGTTTCATAGAAATGTGAGGTATCCGAGTATTATTCAGGAATGGGTCTATAATAATCAGCTTAAGCTATCTGAAAGTAACAGGGCCTGATTTTCCAAGGAAAGAGCCTCAAGACATTATAAAAAATTATTTCTCAAACTAATCCCCGGCATCTTTACCAGGAAGCTAGCTGTAAATTTATATAAGTTCCACAATCCATCGTCTTATGCCATCTCGGCTTACTGAAGGGCAGTTCTTGTGTGCACCATGGTAACAAATTAAGTTCTCCATCATGGTAAAATTAATTAAATGACATAATATTTAACACCAACAAAGTTGAACCGCTAACTGGTATTTCCTCAAAGAATATTCTTTATTCAATATAATTCTTCCACCATTATATTATCTTAAATCAGGTTCCTCTAACACAAATTATTTTTCTCTATGTTTTACTCAATCTGATTTTTGCGACCATGAATTCCGATTTTGATTCTTCTGGAGGAAATGAAAGTTAATATGGATGTGTACGGAGAGGAGCAAGAAAAGTATTTGAAGATTTTGTGACAGTTAGATAAAGAGTTTGTTGAGGCTAGAAGGCGCTGAAACGATATGTTGCAAATACATTCAGGAATAATACGTAGGCATTTAGAGCCAAAACAAGTTTGCACAAGAAGATGGACGTGTCGAGGGTGACACTTTTACCATGAGAAGCTGATGCATGTGTATTTTGTTCCTGGAAGTGTGTATTTTGATGAAAATTTTCAGCATTGATTTCGCACGAGCTACAACTTGCTTCAAAGAATTGTTACTGAGCTTTGTCTGGTACAACCTTTATTTAATTATCAGTTTGGTGCAAGAAATGTACGTGGATTTAGTTCTGAAAAAAAAACACTGCAGCCGTACCAATATTATGTTATCGGATATACCTTAGATATATTATGGGAAAAACAAATGCATTCAAATATATCTTTGTGTGTCGTGAAACAGTAGTCAACTATTTCGGATACGCAAACCTACTCAGACATGTGTTGATCGAATTCTTAAGGAAAATATGAAAAAGGGTTCCCAAGAATGTTAGGTAGTTTTGATTGCATGCATTTAGCGTGGCAAGGATGTCCAGTTGAGTGGACAGTTCTATTTAAGGGTCATTGCCCACAACCAACTGAAATTTTCTGAATTTCAGCTAGTTATGATTGTTGGATTTGACATGTCTTTTTCCGGCTTCTGGGTTCACAAAATGACATCAATGTTTTGCGTAAATCATCATTGTTTGAAGATCTAAAGCATTTTCATAATCAACGGTCATAACTACGCGTATTATCTGGCAGATGGTATCTATCCAAAATGGTCTACTTTAGTTCAAGTCTACATCAGACTGGCGAGGATCCTATTTAAAGGGTAAGTAGTATTTTTGACATGCAACGAAAGTAGTTAATATCGTGTACTGGTATAGTATCGGCTAGGTGTGATACACCTAAACAAATGGTTATATCAGGCTTTATCAGCAATACACAATTAACATTGTAATTTTATAATTTATAGGTGGATGTGCATTATGTTACTTATAATTTTAATGGAATATATTTATAACGTAAAAACATCAATTAAAGTAGTTTCATTTGATACCTAACATCCTCAATCATATAATTTGTATGGGAAGAAAAATTAAATCAAAATGACAAAAGAAAACATTGTTAATAAATACCTTTACACCCTTACCGATATTATCGGATGATACTGCGATCGACATATCAATCTGATACGACCGATATAATCATGTACCACTGATACTTTGTGTATCGTTTAGGTTAAAGGCTTATACATGATAAATTACGATATTTTTGAACTGTACGACCGATATTAACTACATTGCGTGCAACAATAGCTTTGAGGAATGATGTCGATCGCGCATTTAAAATTTTGAAAAGGAAATCCGGCATCGTTTGTGGGTCATGTCTCTTTTATGATCTTCAAGAAATGAAAAAAATTATGCTCACTTGCATAATTTTGCATAACATGGTCCTCGAGAAAACCCCACGTAATCCTAGCTGGACTAGTTATCCACATAAAATTTGGCGGATGATCTTGCATAATAAGTTTCCTTATTTTTAACGAACCGGTAAGAATCTCACCTTTTTACAAAACGCAAGTAGCAACACCACATATTTCTAAATAGGAAGAAGAAACCTTCCAATTTGATTTGAAATATGGATCATTAAAAAACTTAATTGTGTTAGGGATTTTGGTGTCACACTGAAGCTTTGACAAGCAGTCGACTGCAAATCGACGTTCCCTTTCTCTCTGCATAATAATAAGTTCACCTTCATTCCAACTATCTTTAGTCTGGAGTTCAGGTTTATCCAAGTTTTCCAACATTTCGTTTTAACATACTCCTTTATTCACACATTTTTGTGACAGGAACAAGTCCCTATATAAAAGGTGCAGCAAGTTTTAACTTATCCAAAATTTCTTTGGACTTCTTTCGTTACATGTTATCCATAGTAAAACCTAATTTGGTGTGAATGAGGTACTTGACATCCATGGTGTCAACTACCATTTCAAGTTTATCTACTCCCCCTAAACTGGCTACCTTCATCACCTTATTTTCCCCTAATAACTCATGTACCAAGTTAGAAGGGCAGAAAAGGGCCAACCTGAAACTGTAGGCGAAACACTACATGTAGCTGGTCGAAGACACGCTCCATAACCAGCTTTCTTCCATGGTGGAGTACGGACCATCAGAAGGCTCTTGAATAAAATCTTCCGGAGAGGCACCTAGTAAACTAATACTTATTTTAGAATACGACGTCCATCTATTGGAACGTGAAAGAGAAGTCTCTAGACCATTTAAGTGCTTATACAAGTTTGGTATATGTTGGTTCCCTGGTGGAAGCTTAGCCTAGTCACGAACCTCCTTGTTAACGAACATTGTAATCCGTAATTGTTTAAGTTTCATTCTGTATATTCTAAAAGATGAATATATTCGACAATTCCAGGTTATCCATGAGATAAAAAACAAAAATATTAACCTATGTTTTTTATCAACCTACCAGCAAGTATTTGATGCTTCGATTTATAAGATTTACCCCAACTTTTTTTTTTATGTTAGCATCATTATCATATAAAGTTAAAAATGTCGATGAGTATGTACATAAAAGATTGCACAGGAAACAAATTACCGATTGTAAAACTTTTGTCGCTAAAAGTAATCTATATCGGTATTGACGGATTTATACAAGATCTAATTAAGTAATCATCAAATGGTTGTTATTTGTCGAAAATTAAACCATGTTTGAATAATTATTTTTCAGGGACTGTTTTGTAAACGACCTTTTTGATCATCTTATCTATAAAATATTCTTGAGATATCCTGCAGAGTATTTACTAAAATTGAAGGGTGTATGAAAGATTTGGTATCAATTAACTAGGGATATACTCCCTCCGTTTCAAAAAGATAGGCTTGTCTCATGTACAAATTACACATGAAAGAGGCCTATCTTTTTGAAATGGAAGTAGTATAAAATATGTGGTTACCCATGTATAAAGCTTCTGATTAGTGTTTATACATGAAACTTTTCAAAATTTGTTTTTACCCCCATTCCTAGATATTATTATAATTATCACTAAATGTAAATGTATGGTGATTTTTTCCAACTAAACAACATTCCACTTTTGTCTTCCTATAAATATTTACTCATATCTAATAACTACTGTTTATTGTTTTTCCATTTTGATATAAAATAATTAGCACTTCAAACTGGTATTGTTTTTGCATGCATGATTTATAATGAGAAAAGTTATTCTTATAGAATGAATCCCAAAATTCCCAAACTCATGCAAAAAAGATAAATCATATGCACAAAAGTATTCATATGCATAAAATTAGAGTTATTTTATACATTAAAAAACAATATGTAAAAAAACATATTCATCTTCAAGTATGGAAAATACAAGTTCGTAACTTGATACAGTAACACTTATATCTTATTTAATATCTTGTTAATGGACACATAATAAACATATTATGATAATATGAATACATTATATATCGAGTTTTTTCTTAATTTTTTTCCACACTTATATATTAACAGATAAACATTGGTAAATGTTTATATGGAAAAAAGGGAATTACCATAATTTGAGCCGTTTAATTTTTATTGAATTATGCTTTTCATTGTCTAGGATATGATAAGTAAGTCTTTCTACTAAGTATGTTCGTCACTTTTTGCAACTTCTAAATCGATATTTTATTTTTTATTTTATGGATAAATTGTTTCTAATAGTTTCTTAGTTAAGATATGTCGTTAAACTTGCATTCATGACTAAGTGAACCATGCATTTCCAGTGAGAAAGTGGTACCTAAAACAACAATAATTCGGTTCAACTTTTCCTTTTTGCCTTTGAAGATAACGATTGCTTGATGCCATTGAATACAAAGTATAACTCCAAAAAAATCAAATGCATATGATCATTCTGTAAGTTCACGTTACTCTGTTGTGATGATCTCGTCTTGTTATGGGAGTCTAATTTCGTTGACAAATAATATATTTTTTATTGCAGGGACAAATAAAAATCAACATGAACAAAAGAGTCCATATTGTCATAATATTTAAAGTTATTACCCAACTCAAGATTGTATTTGTTCCGTAACATCTCATTGATCTTTTTCTAAACATATTTATACCAACAAAGGCGATATCTTTCTCTAATAACAAAGCCTTAATTGGAGAAGGCATATCATGCACTTCTGACCTAGAAATAAACTTTATCCCTTGGTTTAAAAGAAAAGCCAAACATTTCAGGGGTACCTTTCTTGGTATTAATATCCATGAAAGTTTATGTCTTACATTCCCCGAATAAAATCTCATTATATGTGACTGTCACTCCAATGGTTGAACGTTTTTCAAGAACCGAAATTTACAATTTTCTTAATATATAAGTCTTTGGGACAAGATGATTTTAGATAAAATACGTATCTTACAAACCTCTGCTAACATCATCTCTTATTTGTTTTCTTCTCTATTCTTGATCACCTTCTCTTTTTTATTCAGTACATCACGTTCATTTGTATCTAATGTTTCATCCTTATGTGCAGCGAATGATTTAATTACATTTCTTTAGTATGAAAAGAGTACAAAACCTACTGATTAACATAGAGAAAAGGGGAAGAAGAAAAGACGAATTCTTTATAATGTTTTCGTGAAATAGTAGAGAGTGAGACACAAACAAAAAGAGTTTTTAGTATTATAATAGTAACTCTAATACCTGATACCTATTTGTATGAATGATTTATCTAGGGTTGAAGGATAAGAGGAAAACTTATTTCACACAGAAAATCTCAAGTAGCAAACTACCCATTTGTATCTAGTTATAACCGCCCAAAGACTTCCTTTAGTTTTGTGCCCTTGTATAAATAGTATATCGCGTCAATTCACCCTCGATATCTTCAATTATTCCTTCTTCTTCCTCTTAAGAAAAAATCTTTGTTCCTAACTTTAAAACATGTCTAGCTTTTGACAAAAATACAATGGTAAGCTCTCTCATCTCTCTCGGCAGTTTTGATCATAATGATACAGTGTTTTTTGGTTATTATGTTTCTGTAAATTACTTTACATTTATTTATTTTTTTAATATTTTGTTTTGGAGGTATGTTTATTTTTTTGTTTCATTAGATTATATTTTGGTAACAATCTTATATGTTATATGTTCTAGAACAATTAAAAAAATTCACTATGACATAAGAAGTTGAGAATTTGAGTTTGGTTTTCGGATTCAACTTGTTCTTATGAGATCTAATTTGTTGTCTCTTGACTTTTATTCCTTTTATGTGTTTGTTATTCGTTATTTCACTGAATACCTTGTGTTCCTCCCCACCCCTCAAATTTATAATGTTCAAAGTTGTTTAATTCAAATTATTATGCAAGGCTATTGGTTGTCTTAGCTAAGAATTTTGTATATGTAATTGTAATTTTAAGCTTAAGAGAAGTTAATCGACTGATACAAAGTCTTGGTTAATTATGTCCTCTATCATTGAATTGATAATATAAGGTAATTTTGTATGTCGAAAGATAGATTTTATTACCCTCATTATCCCATCTTCATTTGATTAGACATATATTGGGGTTTATGTTCCGCAATATCTTTATCCATGATATCGGAAAATGTTTATTAACCTAAGTACCTTTTAATCTCTTATAGCTCTCTTAACTGTTGTTTGACTTGTAGATGAGCTACTTTCCAATGCTTCCTATATTGGTACCCTTTGAAAGTGATAGCCTCAAAACCTATGAATCACCAATGGTGAAATTAAACGAAATATCATAACAGAAGGGATGAAATCAGATTAGAAATAAGAAGAATACCATGGAAATAGAGAGGAGATTACAAAGACAAGAATATCAATCCATTTTCACTCCTATTTATTACATTATATATTACACACACACACGTACACAAACAAACAACTATATATATTGGGACATGGATACTATTTTTACAGTAATCACCTAATAACCATACATACCTAATACCTAACTCTACCACAATAGGTACTTTCAGATTCAGGACCCTATCTGAAAAAGCGGGGTATAACAACCACACCCAAAATTTCGTTCGGAAATCTGTATGGACTACACTCCAATATAATTTCGAGATTATCAACTTAAAAGCAAGATCAACCAAGAAATATATCAAAGAGATTTATCTCTATTCCTCAATGCAATCAGGAAATCGAACAGATAGAAATCCGTGAGCCTGATTAATATGAGAAATAATTTGGACGGTACCAAAGACCAATGCCCAAGTGTCAATCAAGTTATATCCAAAAATCAAGTTCGGATTTATCAACTAATTGAACTACGCACAACCTGTGATATTTCAATTATATAAAGAAATATAATGCGGAAAAGAAATAACACAGACACCAGAAATTTTATTAACGAGGAAACTGCAAATGCAGAAAAAAACCCGGGACCTAGTCTAGCTTTGAACACCACACTATATTAAGCCGCTACAGACACTAACCTACTACAACTTAACTTCGGAATGGAATGTAGTTGATCCCTAACCAAGTCTCATACTGTTTATGGGTGAAAACTATTTCTGCTGGTTTTGCTAATTTTGGGTGTGTGGATGAGAAATGAATCTAAACCCTAAACAAATGCACTGCATGGGAGCGCTTTTGATTCGAGAGATCAATCTATACAATTCTGGCCTAAACCAAGAAATGGGCATTCCAGACTTGCTTCGGTCACAAAATGAAGGAGATGGGGTTGATCTTAGGGAGGGAAGCGAAGAAGGTGTTGAGATTGTGAAGGTGTTGGTTGTTTATGACTTGTATCAGAATGATGAAATGGCTTGCAATAACGTAAGCTATCAGTTCTGGGTGTTTTCTGGATACTGATGACAACACTTGGTTTCTCTGTCTATGTTTTTCCCCGTGTTGTTTGGAAATAGGTGAAGGACCTATTTATACAAGTCATTGAGCGAAACCCTCATCTCGTAGGAAGTGGAGGAGGTGAAGTGTTGAAGTAGTGGGGTCGTGTAGGAGTGGTGATTGCCACACGATCACACCTTTTCCCACTTCCCTCATCAATGCCAACCGTCCACCTTTTCCTGACACGTTCTAGTAATGGCGCGTTGCACGCTGCACGCTGTAAACCGCCAGACCAATACCCCAGTAAGTATCCCCCAGTTTGTGACATGCTTGATGTCTCGAATGAGTGGATCTTGGGACCCACCGCAGGAAGTAGCATACGGTGCTAAGTTAAATAACTAAGTTGTTTAAAAAATCGATATTCATGAAATATCGTGTATGCTTGATGCATGTAATGCATCGAAAACAATCAATATGTATGAAGCATCGATGTTTTAAAGATTAACCGAATAAGTCGCGAACTAAGCGTCTTAAAATAATATCACGTCAAACCATCTTCGAGTGATCATTTGGAGGATGCATGGGCGAGCCATCTCCTGACCGATCACTCCCTGTGGAAGAGTGGCGGACGGTGATCATCGAGGTGCTTAATTGGTTGCCTAGTCTTTAACCTAGGCTGTCCGACCAAGCTGTCAAAGTTGGACGTACGAGATGGTTTACGACACACATTTGCGACCATTGATGGAATTTTAGGATTTTTAAGAGGTGCGCAAGCATCACTCTTTGTCTTGACCGAATTCAAGCATGGACACCATCTTTGGTGGGATCGACAGGGCATGCGTGTAGACGGCCTGCCGGTGTACATGTCCATAGCGCTTTGTCTCACGAATGTGCGATCTAGGCAACTCAATTTGACCGGCAAAGATGAGTGGTCGTGATCGATTTGCGGCAGAAATCCGTTGCCGCAAAGGATTTGGAAGCCGCGTGACATGCCACCTTTGGGCGTGCGTTTCGAGGTTGCCGAGTTCTAGTCTGCCTAGGCGGGCCGGTCACACGCACAGGTGGGCCCACGGTGATCATGTATACATCCTTGGGACCTCTTGAGTCTATATCTACACCCTCCGTTTAGGCTGGTGAAGCTGGATGGATGAGATCGAAATACGACAGATATGCATTGCCGCAAACCCTAATTAGGGTTTTTAATAGTCACGCACGCATGACTTTGGCCAAACGGTTTGGCAATCTAAGCTTCTCCTTTGGAGAAACCGATCATGTGGGACCCACATTGGGTTGATGGTGAACATATCTGCACCTTCCTGATGATACTAAGCGCGATCTAAGCCATCCTAATATGCTGGCTAAGTTGGATGGTTGCGATCAATTTAAGACGCTAGTGGGATTTCCGTGACCCTTGAAAAGCATCACACTCATCATGTTTCAGGCAAACGTTCACGGCTCTATGACCATGCCGCGAGCAAGCCAATAGGGTAGGTGAGGAGTGGGCCCGCTAATGTGTACATTAGCGCTTCACTGATCAATCGCGGGACGATCCAAGTCGTCCAACTAGGATGGCGAAGTTGGAAGGTCGCGATGACTTTGAGACTGTTTTGGAAAGCCTTTGCTCGTTCGAGACTTTACCAAAGTAACACGACCACCTTTCTTTGGGCCGGTGTTTGACAGGTGTTTGGGAGTGTAATGTGGTGTTCGTCCGGCTAGGGAATAAGCGGGCACGCCGGTGGTCATCACAGTGATCGCCTGCTCCTGCTAGGGTTCGTCTAGGCTGGTTAAATCACGCGGTCAACTTGCGTGGCCGTGATCGTTTATGAGACTGATACGGACAGTCCAGATTTCCCTTAGGAAATTAAACATGCTCGACCGGGCTAATATAAGCACGCCGATACGAGATTCTCTTTTTTAGAGAATGGTATAGCTTGTACGGTTATTTCGTGCATACCTCACTATTGACACTTAGATATTCATGCTACTCTGCTGAGAGTAACACTCAGTCATCATGCCACACCAATAATGAGAGCTCTGCTGAGAACATCACAGGAAATACTAGGCTAATCATGCATTAATTAATAATGCCATCAATTCACAGAATATTTGGGATTGTTGCTACATGCACCATTCTGGGTGAATTTTGTATATTTATTGAATTGCTTAAAATAAATAAAGTGAGAGGTTTTCTGCGCTCATCGCTTATCAAATGGCTTTATCCTTTGCAGGATGTCAGCACACGGCTTTATCCTATGCAGGATGTTAGCACATTAAATTTGGTTTTACAATTTTAGACCTGAACTAAAATCCACCATCAACATTAAGTCCCCTGCCTAGCACATAATAGTTGCATTATTGTGGGGTAGGCATGAGATGGTGACAAATAAAGATAAAGCTTATGAGACAAAGTTAGATGTTACCAGGAGAGATAGGTCGGCCTGTCTTTGGAACATGTCACTTTCAAGAGGCATCCAGGTGAGCGTTCCCCTAGCATGATGTCGGTTGGCCCCAGGTAGATTAGGCATGTGGTTGGTTGGGATCTCAAACTATTCATGACGATGCCATAATCCTCGATTCTGATGTGGACGAGCCCTATCATGAGGAATATCCTTACAAGGCTGCTGAAGCAATTTCTGAAAAATATGTTGAAGAATCTCCCAAAGAGAACGTTGATGTAGCTTCCGGAAAGCGTGTTGAAGCAGCTTCTGAAGCGAACATCGAGGCGGCTCCTGGAGAGAGCGTTGAAGAGCTTCTGGAGCGTAGTCTAAGCGGGTCCCGGAGAGAGTGTTGAAGCAGCTTCTGGAGAGAACGTCGAGGCGGCTACTGGAGAGAGCGTTGGAGAGCTTTTGGAGCGTACGTCTAAGCGGGTCCCGGAGAGAGTGTTGAAGCAGCTTCTGGAGCGAACGTCGAGGCGGCTCCTGGAGAGAGCGTTGGAGAGTTTTTGGAGCGTACGTCTAAGAGCGAGCTGAAACCCTTCTTCTGGAAAGAGAGCTGAAACCCTTCTTCTGGAGAGAGCGTTGAAACAGCTTCTGTTGGAGAGAGCGCTGAAGAGGTTTCTGCTGGAGGGAGCGTTGAAGCGGCTTATTCTAGAGAGAGTGTTGAAGCGGCTTCTTCTTAAGTTTGATTTCCCCTTGCGAATTACATGCTTCTTGACCATCTCTCTTGTGTTGAAGAAGTCCTTGACTGACGGTGAAGGAAATTCATGCTGAGCCTCAGTCCCCAAGCGTGATTTACATGGTTCTATCTTGTATTGTCGGTGGTTTTACCATAATAAAGATATCGCCATCTCGCCTCCGTGACTCTATTACATCTCCACGGGAAAATAAAATATGCAGAAGTTCGGATTACCTCTGTCCGTAGTGGTAGTTGATATGGTGAAGCTCTGGATGGTATCAATCGACGAACAACAACGGTTCTTGGCAGAAGCTGTGATCAGAAGAGACTGGCAGGGAGAGGCGTGGTGGAAACTTGCACGAAATCGACATTCTTCATATAATGGTAGAGATCGTCTCGTTATTAGAGGGAGAAGCTGGAACCGATGGCTTTCTTGATGTTTCATCATGGAATAGAGAAGAGGGAGACAATCCCCTTCCCACGAGTATCCACTGAGCTTTCGACTTGATAGATGATGTCACGCTAGGTTCATGAAGCCGTCTTTACGTCTGCTCTCTTGAGTATATCCTCGTCTTTGGACATATTGGAATCATAATGATAGCGTGCTTGCATCTCTCTAAATTCACCATCTTTGAGATGGGCAGTGCAAAGCAGTCTCCAGTCATACTCCTTTGCCATTATCATCTTTGGATCGTGTCTTTGAGGAGTAGGGAAGTTCCTTCATGTGAATGACTTAACTAATAGGTTCTGCAAATATTATGAAGCTTTTGACATGGAGGATCTGTATGTACCTCTTAATCCCCAGGTGTAATCTCCTTTGGTAACACAACTACTTATTCTACAGGAGACAAAATTCTGAAAGCGTCTCTCATTGATATAGTTATCATCGATCCAGATATGGAATATCTTGGACGTTGTTTCATAATGGTGGCAGTCATGCATATGGTACTGGAGTTGGAGTTAGCAATTTTGGACGCACAGGATGTTGTATCTCGGTGGTTTTCCTCTTGCTACTTCAGCGAAACTGCTTATAGAAGGCTGAAGCTTGCATTGCCTGTTGGTGAGATGTATGCTTCCACGAACATCATGAGGCTCTTTATTACTGGCATGCTTGTTCCTTCTAGCAGGGCAGGTGCTGTCGCAACTTGAGCGTTTAGCAGCTTCACGGAGTTCAGAGGATGTCTAAAAGCGCATGTTCTTCTACAAATCACGATTGACATGTACCATCCTATTGATGCACAATTACACCACTTGTTGTTCAGTCAATTTGGATCGTGACCCTTCAGTGCCTGAATTCGGGACCTCTTGACATAATCATTTGGATGTTCGTTGTTTCGCTGAATCATTCCTCTTAAGTCTGACAGAGTGATTCACCCAAGCTGCGGATTCTTTATCGACATGATGATGCAGACATCGTTATCTTCTTGAGGATGCTCCCTTGAGGTGTCGGCTCCAGTAGATATGAAGATTTCATGGGCTCGCTCTCGTCCGGGCTGACATAATAGGCGAACTCTTTATGATGATTTGGAGATGAAAATATTCGTTGAATCTTCTGAAACGCTTCCTTGCCTATGAAGCTTTGGAGTTCCTTCACATTTCGCGGAGGCGGCATCGTGAGGATAGCTTGGGTCTTGGATGGGTCCACTTTGATTCCCTCAGCAGTCACCTGGAATCCCAGAAATTTACCTGAAAGCGCATTTCAAAGGATTCATCTTCAACTTGCATTCATGGCACTCGAACACTTGTCGTAAGACTCCTGTGTGGAACGCCCGAACTTTTGACTTGACTAATATATCATACACTTAGTCTTCAACTTGCTTATGCATCATGTCGTGGAAGATTGCCGTCGTAGCGTGTTGATACGTTGCACCGGCGTTCTTTAAACCAAATGGCATTACAATATAGTAAAAATTTCTGAGAGGAGTTCGAAAAGTTGTCTTACTTGCGTCATGCTGATACATCCTTATCTGATTGTAGAACATGTTGTGTCTGCTGGTGGCATCTACTAGCATGTTGATGTTAGGTAGGGGAAAATCGTCTTTGGGGAAGCATCTGTTCAAGTCTCTGAAATCCATACAGCACCTGATCTGTCCATTTTTATTTTTCACCGGAACCACATTAGCCAACCAGGTTGGATGATGAATGGGTTTGATGAAGCCATCAGCTAGCAACTTCTGAATCTCGGTCTTGATTTGCTCTTCTACCTCGTGTCTGAACTGCCTCGGAGGCTGTTTTAACCGGCTTGGATCTAGGTATGACATCTAGATGATGGGTGACCAATTTTTTATCTAAACCGGTCATTTCTTCATACGTCCAAGCGAATATGTCCTGGTACTCTTTGAGAAGTTCCACGAGCTTCGTGCGTTCATCCGTACACAAGGTTGAGCCGGTGGAGATAGGCCTAGGAGATTCCTCATTCCCGATGTTAACGATTTCGAGCTTCAGTTGTGGAATTGGTGCCATCTTGCAGCTGTCGTGGAGCATCCAACACCTCTTACTGTGGTTCGTCGTCGTTGTAGCATTCCATTGGGCGGAGAGACTGGATAACAGTCTCCCCTGCTAATTGCTAACAATGGCGTCGATACACAGTTTTCCGTTTCTGATCACGGCTCGCCACAAAAGTTCGCTCCCTCTTAGTGTGATTGTGGGTCGCGGCTTCACAGGATGAAGAAGAACGCTTTGTCAGCAAAGATGCATCGTGGGGCTTATCCCTCAATGATGCAAGTCGGTCCTCCTCCTGGATTGACGCCCATGTTTGGAGTGGGATGCAATGAACTTTGTCTGATTCTTCCCGTGGAGCTTCTCTTGGTTCAAACAATTCCACTCCACATATCGGTGCGTAAGGAGACAACGATGCAGGAATACGAACGACTTCTTTATCAAGCATAGTCTTCAGGCACTGATGATACGTCGAAGGGACAATCCTATTGTAATGAAGCCACGGTCTCCCCAGTATCATATGGTAGTCCGGCTCCTTTTTTATGACTTCGAATTTCACCTTTGACTGGACGGGCCCTATAGATAAATTCAGATTGACATACCCGTACATGTTGGTTTGATTTCCTTCAAAATCTGTCATCGTGGTAGGTTGTCGTACGATCTTGCTTGGGAGAACCTTGACCGTCCTGAGCGTCTTGAGAGTAATCACATTCGAAGATGCTCCCGTGTCGATGAGGGCCCTCTTGAACTCCGAATCCTTGATGCGTGCAGTAACGTGTAGGGCCCGGTTGTGAGCTTCTTCCGCCATCATGTCCTCTTCTGTAAATGTGACATTATTCACAGACATCTCTAGCGTTTTCGAGGTTTCCGGACGTAGAGGAGTTAAATGCACGTCCAGGACTATCTGGTTGATTGCAGCAAACGTCTCCGCCCGCTGATTCTTCGAGAGGTGTAAAAGTTCGCATAAACTTTCTACTAGAGAAGCCGCTTCCTGATCCACCGGACTCTGGTTCATAGTGAAACTATTGACTTGAGGAGGATCGTTGTGAGGATCAGTCCCCAGTGTAGAAGTCTCCGTGACAGGACCGCTCATATCTGATGTCATCTTGATGAGGAGATCGAGTATAATGTTTATCGCTTCTTTGATCAGGTCCATGTTCTTCGTGTTAATCTCCTTCACCCGTGCTGACTCGATCAATGTTGGGATTCTTCCGGTTACACCATCAGATACACCCTTGGAAAGAGGGGTATCTCCATTGGAAGAACTTCGATCGGGATTTGAAGTTGTTGGGGAAGTCCTAAGACCAACCATTTTGAAATCAACCAAATGGGATTGGGTATTGAAGAAATTCACTTCACAACCGAGAGATTAATCTCCCACTGTGGTCGCCAATTGTTTATGGGTGAAAACTATTTCTGCTGGTTTTGCTAATTTTGGGTGTGTGGATGAGAAATGAATCTAAACCCCAAACAAATGCACTGCACGGGAGTGCTTTTGATTCGAGAGATCAATCTATACAATTCTGGCCTAAACCAAGAAATGACCGTTCCAGACTTGCTTCGGTCACAAAGTGAAGGAGATGGGGTTGATCTTAGGGAGGGAATCGAAGAAGGTGTTGAGATTGTAAAGGTGTTGGTTGTTTATGGCTTATATCAGAATGATGAACTGGCTTGCAATAATGTAAGCTATCAGTTCTGGGTGTTTTCTGGATACTGATGACAACACTTGGTTTCTCTGTCTATGTTTTTCCCCGTGTTGTTTGGATATAGGTGAAGGACCTATTTCTACAAGTCATTGAGCGCAACCCTCATCTCGTAGGAAGTGGAGGAGGTGAAGTGATGGAGTAGTGGGGTTGTGTAGGAGTGGTGATTGCCACACGATCACACCTTTGCCCACTTCCCTCATCACTGCTAACCGTCCACCTTTTCCTGACACGTTCTAGTGATGGCGCGTTGCACGCTGCACGCTGTAAACAGCCAGACCAATACCCCAGTAAGTATCCCCTAGTTTGTGACATGCTTGATGTCTCGAATGAGTAGATCGTGGGACCCACCGCAGGAAGTAGCATACGGTGCTAAATTAAATAACTAAGTTGTTTAAGAAATCGATATTCATGAAATATCGTGTATGCTCGATGCATGTAATGCATCGAAAACAATCAATATGCATGAAGCATCGATGTTTTAAAGCTTAACCGAATAAGTCATGAATTAAGCGTCTTAAAATAATATCACGTCCAACCATCTTCGAGTGATCGTTTGGAGGCTGCATGGGTGAGCCATCTCCTGACCGATCATTCCCTGTGGAAGAGTGGCGGATGGTGATCATCGAGGTGCTTCATTGGTTGTCTAGTCTTTAACCTAGGTTGTCCGACCAATCTGTCAAAGTTAGACGAGCGAGATGGTTTAAGACACACATTTGCGACCGTTGATGGAATTTTAGGATTTTTAAGAGGTGCGCAAGCATCACTCTTTGGCTTGACCGAATTCAAGCATGGACACCATCTTTGCTGGGACCGACAGGGCATGCGTGTAGACGGCCTGCCGGTGTACATGTCCATACCGCTTTGTCTCACGAAGGTGCGATTTAGGTCACTCAATTTTACCGGCAAAGATGAGTGGTCGTGATCGATTTGCGTCAAAAATCCATTGTCGCAAAGGATTTGGAAGCCACGTGACATGCCACCTTTGGGAGTGCGTTTCGAGGTTGCCGAGTCCTAGTCTGCCTAGGCCGACCGGTCACACGCACAGGTGGGCCCACGGTGATCATGTCTACATCCTTGGGACCTCTTGAGTCTATATCTACACCCTCCGTTTAGGCTGGTGAAGATGGATGGACGAGATCAAACTACGACAGATATGCATTGCCGCAAACCCTAATTAGGGTTTTTAATAGTCACGTACGCGTGACTTTGGCCAAACGGTTTGGCAAGCTAAGCTTCTCCTTTGGAGAAATTGATCGTGTGGGACCCACATTGGGTTGACGGTGAACATATCTGCACCTTCCTGACGATCCTAAGCGCGATCTAAGCCATCCAAAATGCTGGCTAAGTTGAATGGTTGCGATCAATTTAAGACGCTAGTGGAATTTCCGTGACCCTTGAAAAGCATCACGCTCATCATGTTTCGGGAAAACGTTCACGGCTCTATGACCATTCCGTGAGAAAGCCGATAGGGTAGGTGAGGAGTGGGCCCGCTAATGTGTACATTAGCGCTTCACTGATCAATCGCGGGACGATCCAAGCCGTCCAACTAGGCTGGCGAAGTTGGACGGTCGCGATGACTTTGAGACTGTTTTGGACAGCCTTTGCTCGTTCGAGCCTTTCCCCAAGCAACACGGCCACCTTTCTTTGGGCCGACGTTTAACAGTCGTTTGATAGTGTAGTGTGGTGTTCGACCGTCTAGGGCATAAGCGGGCCCGCCGGTGGTCATCACAGTGATCGCCTGCTCCTGTTAGGGTTCTTCTAGGCTGGTTAAATCATGCGGTCAACTTGCGTGGCCGTGATCGTTTCTGGGAGTGATACGGACAGTCCAGATTTCCCTTAGGAAATTAAACATGCTCGACCGGGCTAATATAAGCACGCCGATACGAGATTATCTTTGTTAGAGAATGGTATAGCCTGTACGGGTATTTCGTGCATACCTCACTATTGACACTTGGATATTCATGCTACTCTGCTGAGAGTAACACCCAGTCATCATGCCGCTCCAATAATGAGAGTTTTGCTGAGAACAACACAAGAAATACTAGGCTAATCATGCATTAATTAATAATGCCATCAATTCACAGAATATTTGGGATTGTTGCTACATGGACCATTCTGGGTGAATTTTGTATATTTATTGAATTGCTTCAAATAAATAAAGCGAGAGGTTTTCTGCGCTCATCGCTTATTAAATGGCTTTATCCTTTGCAGGATGTCAGCACATTAAATTTGGTTTTACAATTTTAGCCCTGAACTAAAATCCACCATCAACACATACTGATTAAGGTACAGTCGCGTTCCTTACGCCTTTAGAACCACGCCGGATTTTGCGCACTTCATTCCCTTATCTGATCTCACCCACAACTAAGAGTTTCTACGACACAAAGTCGGAGACTTATAAACAAATCTGTCTCGCACTGAAAGTCTATTTTGATAGATAAATCTGTCTCCCACAGAAGAATCGATGAAGTTTTGTTTCGTCTTATGATAAATCAAGGTGAACAGGAAACAATAGATAATCCAGTCTTATACTCCCGAAGAGCATCCTAGAAATATCAATCACCTCACAATAACTTAACTATATGATGCTAGAAGAAGTTACTGCAGAATCACAAAGTCTGAGACGAACAAGACAATACTCAATATGATAGAACAAATAAGATCAAAATACGCAACTAAAGAGAAAATAGTTGGATCTGGCTTCACGAATCCCAAATGAAGTCTTCAAATTGTTAACCTAATATGGTTTTGGAAAAATCTAGGTTAAAGTAGAGTCGACTCTAGTTTGCAACTAGGACACAGGAAAGTACCGGGATTAGTTTTTCTAGTTGATAGTTCTCCCTTACATAGTCTTTCAAATCAGGGTTGCTTACAATCAAAGCTAAGATAGCTTAGTAACAAAGCATTCAGTATTCACCGTTAGATAAAATCCTGTTTTAAGATTCAAGCTAAGTCTGCTTAGAAATAGAGCAATTAATCTCCATTGTTAGATGGTCTTAGCTTGTTACACACAAATGAAATATACCTTCATTTAGATATGGGTAACCGTACCTAAACGTTTATATTGAGTTGGCTCAATAACGGTTAACCGAAGTTAGCCATATGAACACTTTTGTCTTAACCACATTCATCTAACACTTCTAGATTAAATATGATGATCAATCAAACATGAAAGATAATCAAATGAATCTAATTGGGTTTCACATAGAGTTGTTCAATTGTTCACTATCTCATAGAAATATATATGAACAAATTGAAACAAAAACGGATTGATTCGTAATCATACAAAGTACTTCTACAAGAATCAATTCATGAACATTAAGCCACGGTTTGCAAAGATCGCATTCCTTAATTTATAATTGTTTTATTTCATGAGTATGAGAATCATACATATCCGATTTTAGAGCTTAACCATTGTGTTCGCAAACCAGGTACGTGAACAACAGCTTCGAACCTTGGCCTATACAGATAAAACCATTCCCATACTAGGTACGCAAACAAGGTTCCCGGAACTGAATCATTACAAAATAGTTCGCATACTAGGTATGCATACCGTGTTGTATCCAAACATGGTTAATTGTTCTAAACTCCCATTTCAATCATTAAAACATCCTTAGAAGACTACAATATCTGCCTCACACAAACCATTAGCTCCAAGTAATTTTCAAGTGATCGAACGATTAATACGAAACTTTCCAAGTCGACATCAAATGATTGTCTCACACAAATCATGTAAGAAGTTTCAATAAAATTTCCACATGATCATCTTTTGACTTAATATTTAGTTTCCAACAAATAAATTGTCTCCAACTAAACTCGTAAAGAATATGATGAACATAGTTAAAGCAAAAATCTTCCAACATATATTTCGAGAAATAGATAAGCGAGATAAACTCAGCTCGATATATCAAATGTGTATAATGTAAAAGTATATATAGCTATACAACTCAGTCGCATTATAAGATAAAATAGAATAGACTTCTGATTGATAGATAAGTTTTAGTCTCCACATACCTTTTGTTGATGAAGTTCCTCCAAGCTCTCCTCAGTAGATCTTCGTCTTCAAACGATGAATGCCGTGAAGTCTAAAGATCAACTACACATTCTATCCTAATCCGAGACATAGATATAAGTAGAATAAAAATCAAGACTATAGTTTTGATCAACTAAACTTGAAAAACAATCTTGAGATGGAACCGCTTGCGATTTCGTCCGAGCAGTACTCTAACACTATCATGCCCACTCCCTTGAAAACAATGTTGTCCTCAAGTTGTACACAATGAAAATTAGTTTGTGTATGAATGCCAAAAAGATGTAAACTTCTATTCCATTTATAGAAACAATGCATGGTATGTAAGATCCACCACTTTGTGGCTTATGAATAGGACTTCAATTTTTTGAATTCTTCATAGAAAATCGAATAAAAATCACCAAGTTAGAAAGAATTTTTCTACGACGTCCTCGAGAAAATCTTCCATCAATGTAAAGGTAGAGACTAGAAATTCTAACATATCCTTGGATAACTGGAATCGCTACCTTGAAGAGAAGAAAATAACAAGATGATTTTATAAATCTTTCCCTGTTTCCAAAATCCCCTAAAGTATCTTAATAATGCACCTATTTTTGTTCTATGTGAAGGTTATATTATGTTTCTTTCGATTTGTGCTCTGGTGGCTAAGGAAACCATGTATATATATAATATGAAAGGTTGCAACAAAGAAACGATTTCCCTTTTCATTTATGAAGTCTATTTCGAGGCCTTGTGTAACAAGAACTTACATGTTATTTCCATATATGGAGGCAAGACTAAATAATATTTTGAAATCTTTAGTTATTAGTTTACCTTAACTAACCTCATATACTTTCATATTTAATGCTTAATTAAGGAAATAAAATATATAAAAAGGGTTTGGATCTTCTGTATCAAGAACCCCATATTCCCTCTGTATCCACTAACTAACTTGTCTAGAACATAATTAAAAGCTTCTCTAATGGTGGTTGTGTATCTTTCCTATGTGGAGAAACAAACAAAACATCCTCAAACCTGTTTTTCATTAAATTTCCCTTGAAGTTAGGGGAAAAAATATTGATCTCCAACCATACTGATTTTTACAACTTCTTTAATTGGATTTAAATTTTATTTCCATTTAATTTAATATTTTAATATGTAAATAATTTTTTTTTATTTGATCGATCAGAATTATAATCCAAAGAAAGGAGTTGGTCGGTAGCCTAGCTAAAAGCTGGGCACCAACACCTTTCTGAATGACAATCCATATTCTATGAAAAACAAAATTGCTAACTTTAACATTAAAATCATGGATGGCTATGCAACATCCCAATCTCTTCAGAAAGGACATCATATCATCACCAAGTTCACCAAGGGTAGAGAACACCAAGACACCTAAACCACATCCCTGAGCACTACACTTATCTAAATACTTTTTGCACTACACTTAGAGACAATATTAGAGATGGCAAGGCTAGGAGCGAAAGTACGAACACCCCCTCTTGTGAAAGGAGAAGCCACAGTGAAATCAAAACATGTGTCTTGACCATTATCCCAGTTGTAAACAAGAGTATCAGCAGGCCTCAAAGCGGAAACATCATAAGATAGGAGTCCCAAGGCCACTTCCTTCCTTGCAGACACACCGTCTCTAAAACTATTAGAGCACTGCTCGATCAAACTCGCAAGCGTTGCTATCTCAAGCTTGTTTGTCAAGTTTAGTGATCAAAACTATAAGTCTTGATTTCTAGTCTACTTATAGCTATGTCTCGGACTAGGATAAATTGTGTAGTTAAACTTTAGAATTCACGACGTTCATCAATTGAAGACGAAGAACTACTAAGGAGAGCTTGTGGAACTTCATCAACAAAACGTATGTGGAGACTAAAACTCATCTATCAATGGGAAAGTCTATTTCTACTCTATCTCATATATTGAGACAAAAGTCGTATGGCTATATAGTATTCGATTATATACATTTGATAATTCGAGCTGAGCTTAACTCGCTTACATATTTCTCAAAATATGTGTTGGTAAGCTTTCGCTTTAACCATGTTCATCTCATGTTCTTGACGAAAGTCAAAAGATGATTATATGAAAATCGCCTTGTAACATCTTATTTGATGTAGACTTGTAATGTTTTCGTATTGATTATGTCAATCACTTGAAAATAGCTTTGATGCTAATATTTTGTGAAAACAACTATTGTCATCCTCTAAGAATGTTGCAATGATTGAAATAGAGTTTAGAACACTTAACCATAATTGGATTATAGACATAGTATGCGTACTTGCATATATGTTGATCCAAGACCGGTATAGTATGCATACCTGTATGCGTACTGGCGAGGTCAGGGTAAAGTCCGGGAGCCTTGGTATGCGTATCGGTACGCGTACTGGCGAACTCAGTTGAAGTCCGTAACTATTGTATGCGTACCCGCACGCGTACTGAATTCAACTGATGTTTTGGATGTGTGATAGTATGCGTACCCGTTCGCGTACTTTCGGACAAAGTCCAAGTCCGGCTACTTAAGTATGTGTACACTTTTGCATACATGAGTGGGTTAATGATAGACGCATTTATGTGTCTGATTTGTCCTCAATGTTTCGTATTGTTAGTACTCGTTTTCGTCCTTATTATGGTGTTTTGTGTATTTTTAGGTATTTTTGGAAAAAAAATATTGTTGGAAAAATCGTCTTGAAAAATCACTCGGAACACCCCCGGAGGACACTTGCTATACGGAGCCCAGATTTGGTTAAGGGGCACCTCAATTACTAAGAGGCACCCCAAAAAGGCAGCTGCTATTCGCACCCCACAGCTGGTTAGGGGGACACCATCTTCTTCATTTGAAACTTAAAAATTGGCGGGAAAAATGTGGCAGCTCTCTGAGAATGTTTCGATCGAAATTTGAAGATGTTCTAGGTGGACTAAAGGGCTGAAACTTCATGGGTAGTTGTGATATGTCATAAAAGAGCTGGTATGGGTGTTTGTTTCGATCAAATTTGGCTGGAAAATCCGTGACAAGGAATCAGGGCAGCCCGTGCATGAGAAGAATAGTTCACGGGTTTTGGAAGATTTATGCGTGTTCTGCTCGTGTATAATGATTCTAGCAACACTCTGGACCGTGAAGAAGATAAATGAGGAGATTTTGCAGCTGTAGAAACACGTGAGAAGCTAAAACAGGGAAGAAAATATTCCTAGAATATTTTTCTTCACTGCCGAGTTTAATGAAAATTTGTGAGAGTTATGGCGTGATATTTTGCTGCTGTTGAGTATATATAGGGTGAGGGGATCATAGAGAAGTGAGGGAAAGAGATTGGGAGAAGTTTAGAGCACCACATAGTCAAAAAAATCGAATTTGCAGAGAGACCACCTGCTGCTGCCATTGAAGAACACGAAGAACGGACCTGCACCAGCAGTCGTTTTCCTACGATAATAACGACTCACACCTGTGGGTCGTACATCAGGCAGACTTATTTGCTACATCGTTTGCGACACAGCTGCAGCAGTCTTATTTTGTCACTGAGGGTCGTAGTTCTCTGGTTTGTAACAAATATAATTGTTACAAACCCGGTTTTATTGTATTTCTCATATTCTCATCATTTGTAAACCATTTTTGAACATCAATGAAATTCTTTGAGAGGTTTTCCAACATGATGAGCGGCTAATTCTCTCGTAACCAAGGCAATGGATGAAGCTATTCACACATGAACAATGGGAAACTATTTTATTTTCTCTAATATTTAATTATAATTCACTCAATCACTGCTTTTGCAGAGTTCATAAAAGTTTACATAATTTTCTTCATTAGTTGTGATTCAATTAGATAGGTTATGCTTTGGTTAGATAATCTATGCTTAAGGGATACAATTAATTTTTGAGAATATGTTTGATTATTTGTGGATTAAGAAATAAAGGATTAAAAGGATAATTAGAGTTATGAAATATTTGACATCATTCATGTGTAATAGTGGATTCTAGTGTCTTGGTTATCTCTCGCCCACTTTGTTAATATTTTTGTATATAATTTTATTAAATCTGTAAATTTAATCTTCACAAGTCCAAGAGTTTGAACCTCATTACTACAACAACAATCAAATTTAATATCATTTTGGCGCCGCCGACGCGGATTTGTGCTTAGGTAGAATTTTTAGTTTTTTTTTTATTTCATTTGTTCTTTTTACGTTTCTTTGGGTGTGTCTTTGTATTACAGGTTTGAAGTTGGATACTAAAGACTTGGAATCAAAGCTTAAAGCTAAAAGAGAAGGAAAAAGACAAAGCAAAAAAAAAAGAGCGAAAGAAAAATTAAAAAAAAAAAGAGAGAGAGAGAATTTTTTTTTAGAGACCTTCCATTTTTTGTAATTATTATTTTATTTTTTTATTTCTTTTCTTTTGCACTTTATTTGGACTTTGGACTTGGACAATTATTTTTTTTTTTTTAAAACCTAAGGAAGGGTACATTAAATATAAAACTGTTTGCAGGGAAGGACGACGATTACAATATCGTCTCGGCCCCTCGGGTTCGCACATGACATAGGAGTCATGGCCCGAGTCGACTTCAGCGGTTCTGCGCCCGTCTGGTACGAGAGGTAAGCTTTCGAAACACCCGTGAATCCCCTGTCAGCGGGTTTATTGTATGCCTTAAGGTGAATATATGCTGAGGATTTGAATACGGTTGTTTTAATTTCCTAGTAAAGGGCAAAGGCCTGGCCAAATTAAGATAAGGACTCGGATTTCATCACCGTTTCCTTCTTGCCCGCTTTAGGAAAACGAAACCAAACGCGAACCTAAGCTTAAAAGTTTGACTAGAATGAGACCTATAGGGTAACGAGCTTAGTAGGAAAGTCGTTCGAAAAATATTGGTTACTATTTTCGCATACTTCGAAGTTCATGATGGTTTCTGTGAGTTAAATGCGTGACTGCGCCGCCTTGTGATAGCGGTGAGGCCTTGGGTATCAAATCTCCCCTGAGCTTCCCTCGCCTCAATTCAACTTACTTTGACTCGGATTGATTCCAGAGGGGTTTGCTTAAATTGTAACGAATTCCCTTTTGAATGATTAGAAGCTGGTCTAGAAACAATCTAAGTGGAGCCATCATGCTTTTTGTTTGATAGAATTCAGTAGGTTTGTTGTGGTGGAGTCATCCTTGTTTGTGTTTGCATAGAACTTCTCTTCCCTTTTAGAGCTTTTCGTTTTAGTTTTGTTTTTCTAGTGTATGCCCGAGGTCATTAGAGAACGGGCTTGGAAAAGAAACACTCTAGGTCGTCTGATTAGTGATAAACCTAGTAGTTCTTCTTGTGAAGGCGGGGAGCTCGAAGACTCTTCTTTAGAGAGCCCCATTTTTGGAAACTTCAGTTTTGAGAATCCACTTCTTTGTGAATAAAGTACTACTAGTCCTTTGGTAGTGCCAGAAATGGCAATTTTAAAAGCTTTATTGAACCCAACTAGGACCTCTCGTCCGTCTTGTATCAAGTTAGCTGAAACCGAGGCAAATTATGAACTCAAACCTGGGACTTTACAGATGCTCCCAACCTTTTTAGGAAAAGAGAATGATAACCCCTATTTTCATGTTAGGGAATTTGAGGAAGTATGCAGTACTCTGAAAATTAAAAACCTTAGTGATGATGCACTGAAAATTAGGTTATTCCCCTTTTCCTTAAAAGATAAAGCCAAATCTTGGCTGTATAGTTTGGATTCTGAGTCAATTGAAACCTATGAACAACTTACATCTGCCTTTATACATAAGTTTTTTCCAAGTCACAAAACATCGTCTATTAGGACACAAATTTGTACTTTTGCTGAACAAGAGGGAGAATCTTTATATAGGTATTTAGAAAGGTTCAATGACTTAATATCTCAATGTCTTCATCATGGTTTAGAGAAGGTTAGGTTAGTTCAGATCCTCTACGAGGGTTTAGATTATTCAACAACAACCATGGTTGAGTCCTTATGCACAGGTGGGTTTGAGAATAAAACTGTTGATGAGGCGACGACATTTTTGAATGAAATCGCCAATAATACCCAACAATGGGAAAATAATAGGGAACCCCAGAAAACAATTCTTCTAAGTAGAGGAAATGTCAATAGGGTAGAAGGATCCTATGAGTCAGATGCTAAAATAGCAGCCATAGCCAAAAGGTTAGAAGCGTTGGAATTAGGTCATTCTAGTGGTACTAGTGGTAGAATAGAGCCTTTTTGGGAAGACCATACTGTTGAAGAGCAAGCCAATGCTCTTTATAACAACACTAGATTCGATAACCGTCAGAAGTTTGACCCTTATTCAGAAACCTATAACCCTGGATGGAGAAACCATCCCAACCTTTCTTGGTCTAAGGGCCAGAATCAAGGTCAGTCTAGTAACTCTCAAGCTCCCCCAGGTTTTGGCTATCCTAAGAATCCTTCATCCCCGGCACAGTTTCAGAACCCTTCGAATAAGAAGATTATGAGTTTAGAAGAGTCTCTTGCTTTGTTAACTCGTAACACTATGCAGTTTCAGCAGTCTGTTGCTCAAGGTTTAGAAGAAAATAAGAGAATAGGTCAGGCTAACTCTCAGGCTATTTCCGAGTTGAAAACCCAGGTTAGTCATATAAATGAGTCTTTAAGAGAAAGAGGTAAGTTTCCTAGTCAAACTCAACCAAACCCTAGAGGAATTAATGAAACAGGTGAAAGACCATCCGATCATGTAAATGCTATTAAAACCCTTAGGAGCGGTAGAGAGATAGACAACAAGGTTTCCATGCCTAATAATAAACATGCTGTAGTTCACCCTTCTGAGCCAGAGAATGAGAAGACTGATAGAGTCTCCAAAGAGACCAATGAGGGTCCTGCTGAGCCCGACTTTGTTCCCAGAGCCCCGTTTCCCCAGCTGCTAGTTCCGACTAAGAGGGAGTCCAACTTTAATGATATATTTGAGATTTTTAAGCAGGTTACTATCAACCTACCATTGTTGGATGCGATTAAGCAGATTCCGGCTTATGCCAAGTTTCTCAAGGACTTGTGTACATGAAAGCGTAAGCTTAGTGTCAAAAAGAAAGCCTTCCTAGCTAGTCACGTGAGTTCCACTATTCAGAATACCACTACTCCTAAGTATAAAGACCCAAGGTCCCCTACCATTTCTTGCACAATAGGTAAACACCGTGTTGAGAAAGCTTTGCTTGACTTAGGAGCCAGTGTGAATTTACTTCCATACCATGTGTACCTTAATCTAGGACTTGGTGAGATGAAACCTACCCAGATGACACTCCAGTTAGCTGATAGGTCCGTTAAAATTCCTTTTGGTGTGATTGAGGATGTTCTTATTGAGGTCGACAAGTTTATTTATCCAGTGGATTTTGTTATCCTAGATACCCAACCTGTCCCTGACCCAGAGAACCAGATACCGATGATTTTAGGTCGCCCATTTTTAGCAACATCCAATGCGATCATTAACTGTCGAACTGGTATTATGAATTTGTCGTTTGGTAATATGACTATTGAGATGAACATATTTCACATTAGTAAGCTACCCCAGGAACTGGATGACTCGAGCGTAGAAGAGGTGAACACGATAGGCACCTTAGTAGAGGTTGATAGAAGATCCATTAGAGAAATGCCTAACTCACTTTGGGATTGATTTTGATGATGATGATATTATTAATGAGGTGAATGCTTTGTTAGATTCAACCCCTTTGTTAGACACTAGTAATGGATGGAAACCTAAGTTCGAACCTCTAACCATTCCCGAGTCTACCCTAGTTCCTTCGTTGGAAAAGCCTCCCAAGTTGGACCTTAAACCATTACCAGATACCCTGAAGTATGTGTTTTTAGGCCCCTCTGAAACTTTTCCTGTGATTATAGCATCCGACTTGGATAGTGATCAGGAAAGTAGGCTAGTGACTGTCCTTCAGAATAACAAGGAAGCTTTAGGGTGGACCATAGCAGACATTAAGGGTATAAGTCCTATTGATTGTATGCATCATATCTATTTAGAGAGTGACACCAAACCTTCTAGGGAGATGCAACGTCGAATGAACCCTAATATGAAAGAAGTTGTTCGAACCGAGGTTCTGAAGCTGTTAGATGCAGGCATTATCTACCCCATTTCAGACAGTAAGTGGGTCATCCCCGTTCAGGTTGTTCCCAAGAAATCCGGTATTACTGTAGTCCAGAATGATAACAATGAGTTAATCCCAACCCGAATGACCACGAGTTGGCGTGTCTGTATTGACTATAGAAAATTGAACAAGGTCACTAGGCAGGACCATTTTTCCCTTCCCTTCATCGACCAAATGCTAGAGAGATTAGCTGGACGTAGCCATTATTGCTTTTTAGATGGATACTGCGGTTATAATCAGGTTCCTATTGCCCCAGAAGACCAAGAGAAAACCACTTTTACCTGTCCCTTTGGTACCTTTGCGTATAGACGCATGCCTTTCGGCCTATGTAATGCCCCTGCGACCTTTCAGCGTTGTATGATGAGCATATTTTCTGACATGGTAGAACGGTTCTTAGAGGTCTTCATGGATGATTTTTCAGTGTTTGGTTCGTCTTTCGATGAGTGCTTGCATCATTTGTCATTAGTTTTGACTAGGTGTAAGGAAAAGAATTTAGTGCTTAATTGGGAGAAATGTCACTTCATGGTTCGTTCAGGAATTGTTCTAGGGCATATCGTATCTTCAAAGGGTATAGAGGTAGATAGAGCCAAAGTTGACCTTATTAAAACTTTACCGGTCCCAAAAACCGTAAAAGGTATTAGGTCATTCTTAGGGCATGCTGGTTTTTATCGTCGATTCATTAAGGATTTTAGCTTGATTTCTAGACCTCTTTGCAATTTGCTTGAAAAAGATGTTAAGTTTGTCTTTGATGATGCTTGTTTAGAGGATTTCGAGAAGCTTAAAACTTACTCACTACCGCCCCCAGAGTCCATGCACCCAACTGGAACCTACCCTTTGAAATCATGTGTGATGCTTCATATTATGCTATTGGTGTTGTGCTAGGTCAGCGAGAAAACAAGTTACTTCATGTAATTTACTATGCTAGCAAAACTCTGAATGATGCCCAGTTGAACTATACCACTACGGAGAAGGAACTGTTATCCATTGTGTTTGCCTTAGACAAGTTTAGACCCTATCTCTTAGGTTCTAAGATCGTAATATATACTGATCATGCTTCTTTGAAATATCTTTTGTCTAAGAAGGATACGAAACCAAGATTGATTAGGTGGATCCTGTTGTTACAAGAGTTTTCTCCGGACATTAGAGACAAAAAGGGTGCAGAAAATGTAGTAGCAGACCACTTGTCTAGACTTGTTGTGGATACCCTTAATGATTCCCTTCCTATAAGGGACAACTTTCCTGATGAACAATTGTTCTTTGTTACCCAATTACCTTGGTATGCGAATATAGTGAACTATCTTGTTACTGGTCGAATTCCCCAACATTGGGGTAAACAAGAGCGTTCTAGATTTTTAGCTGAGGTTAAGCACTTCTTTTGGGATGATCCTTATTTGTTTAAGTATTTGATAGACACATTTTTGTATCTAATTTGTCTCGATTCTATATATTGATAGTTCTCATTCTTGTATTTATTTTGGTATTTTATCTCTTTGTAGGTGTTTTTGGAGAAATAAGCTTTTGAGGCGAAATTGGCTCAAAACGTGGCATTTGAACCTCCGTAGCAGACGTACCAGTGACATCCCAGAAATACCCCGGAGGAACCCCGATAAAAGTGTGGAAAACATCCCAGAAAAATTACTAAACGCACCCAAGGGACAAGTGTTTTACGGACTCCAGAAGCGGATAAGGGGCGACCACTGGATAAGGGGTAACCTTTCCCCTTCACGTTCAAAAACTGAAATTGGCGGGAAATTTTGTGCATGCAACTGGCAGAGTTGGGGATTGATTTCAAAGGTGTTTTAGTGAGATTCAATCGCCAGAATTGATTGGGCTGGACATGATTCAACTAAACAAGCCTGGTATAGTCGTTTGTTTGGATCGAATTAGGCTAGAAACCGAGTTGGAGCTAAACAGGGAAAGTGTTTTTACACGGACCCTTTTGAGATTATTTTTAGAAGTTCTAGAGAGACTAAAGACCTACAAATCTTTCCAAAGATACATATCTATCTAAGGAAGAGTTTGAGACAATCGGGAAAGCTCAGAAACGCGTGGAACGATTTAGAGAAAAGATTATTGCCGTAACTGCCAAGAAAAGAAAAGAAAAGAAGAGATTTCGAGAAGATTTTGGAGAGATTTAATCGGCCTTTTTGATATAAATAGATTGGTTGGGTCATATATAAGGGGAGTCGAGAGTTTGGGAACCTGAGGAGGGCCAGAGAAAAAGAAATCAGAGTTCGATCAAACTCTGTTTCTTCTACTGCTGCTGCTGAAGAACACGAAGAACGGATGTCTGAAGAAAGTCGTTCTTCAACAATGTTTACGACAAAGTTGTGGGGGTCGCAGCTGCAGTCTCAACATCACTTCATATATATCGTTCTTCTTGTAACAGTGAACAACGCCTTTGCAACAGTTATTTTTGTTGCGATTTTTTTGTTCAATTGTTTTACTCCCTTTTAATCAACTTTTGAGATTTATACATCTATTTTGAGACCATGATTAATATGAGGAGCTAAACCCCAACACTGGGATGACGGAGGAAACCCTATTTCACGCATGTGGTAATTTTAATAATTCTTTATGACTTTTTGCACTTATTTTAATTGATTCATGATTTTCACTAATTAGTTGTGATTTCGTTTGATGGTGTATGCTTAGACGTAAGAGCTTTTGATACACCATGCTTGTGATTTACATCTAAAGTTTTAAAAATCTGTTTTTGGCAAAGAATAAGAGTCCATATTTTTAATATTTGACCTATAATTGATTGGAGTTATTAATTGAGTCACATGAATGGAATTTGGTGGAATCCTGAATCTCAGTACCTCTCGATACTGTGACATCTTTCCTTGTACATATTATATTAAGTCTAAAATCGAATCTCAACAAGTCCGAGAAACGAACACTTTACTTACCACTACAAAACTACATCAATTTTTGGCGCCGCCGACGCGGATTTGTATTAGGTTTTAGGTTTTAGATTTATTTTATTTCTTTTAGAATTTTTGTTCTCTTTTACGCCTTTGGTATTTTTTGATCGAAGCTACAAGGAAAGAAAAAGTGCTATAAAAGGAAGCATCGCCAAAGAAGGAAAGAAAAGAGGAATCCAAAAGGAGTGAAGAAGAATATTTTGTATATAGTTATTTTTTTTTTATTTTTAGAAACTGTAAATAGGGTTTTAGTTTTTGTAATTTTTCTTTTTATTTTTGGACACTTTTTGGACTTTATTTTTGGACTGGACATTATTTTTTTTAAAAACCTACGGAAGGGTTAAGATTAAATATAAACTGTTTGCAGGGAAGGACGACAGTTACGATACTGTTTCGGCCCCTCGGGTTCGTACACTGACATCGGATTCGGTGGCCTGAGTCGACTTCTACGGTTCATCGCCCGTCTGGTACGGGAGGTAAGACTCTATCCACCCACGAATCCCTTGTCAGTGGGTTTTATTTTGTGTGACAACTCACACCCCTGCAATAGAATGTCGAACTGGTATTACAATAGCCAATACAACGAATATTCGACTGAGTTTCAAAATGGACGTTACTACTTTGACCATAGTGTGAATAGTGGTTGGGAACATCAACCTTTTCAAGGTTATGGCTCATACCTTGATGAGCCCAATTACTATCCACACACGCACCGGTCATACGAGCAAAATTCTTATATTTCTCCTTTAGAAGAGTCCCTCAGGAAATTAGAGGAGTCGACACGTAAGTTAGCTGAGATGAATAACTTAGTTTATGACGAAAGAGAACTTTCTATAGAGGAATCCTTCAAGATGATAGCTGAGACGAACGAAAAAATTGCTCGAAATAATCTTAATTTCCAATATAGTGTTTCCAATAATACCCTTGAAACTGAGGATAGTAATTTTCATAATGAAGATGACGAGGATAAAATTGGTAACACTACTTGTTTAGATGAGGTTCAACCATTTTCATGTTATTATAATGATGATTATGATGAGGATAGTGTTGATGAAGAATTTGAAATAAGTAGGCATAGTGATCAGGAATTTGTTACTCCAATTGAGATTAATAATGATAATGTTTCTAGTTCAAATCTAAATAATTTTAATAATTATTCACCTATTCAAAAGGACGAGGATTTGACTAGAGGTACCCCTGTTTTAGACGATGTAGTATTTCCTTTTGATTACGAAGCTAAGAATGGTTTAGAGGAACGAGTTTCTTCTGAGAATATTGTTTTAGAGTCTAGCGATTTAGAAACATTAGTCTTAGACAAAGAAAGTGAAATCGTAGAGATGAGTGAGGATGAACCTGACTTAGAAGAATCAATTGACCATTTTCAGGAATCATATGACCTTGAAATTAGGGAAGTTGTAACTAGTCTTTCTAGAGACACTGAAAACTCTAAGTTTGGGGGTGATTATCATTCTCCATGTGCTTTAACTCTTAGAAAGGTACCTCACTTGGGACTTGACATATGTGCCTCAACCATTTTACAAGATTATCTTCATACACGTTTTCCTGAACCTAGTGATGTCCATAAGGAAGTTCAGTTGTTAGAAACCCATCCTCTGGTTGATGTGGTTTATCCAGGCTATGATACCCAGATTGACTTTGTTTTCCCACCAAATATTTTTCGACCAATTGTGGGAATGTATAAGTTTCATATGTGTCAATTATTAAGTTTTGAGACTAAACTTAATTACTTTAGGAAAATATAACTGACACATTTGCTTAAGATTGACCGCCAGTTTCATTGTGGTCGATTGTGTGAGTCAAATATAATTGACTTAGAGGATCCTCAATTATTCAGGTTATTATTGTGTGCTACTAAGTTTTTAGTTGATTTTTTCCAGACTCTTAAGCTTGAACATTCGGATCTAACTTATGAGGAAACGCAACCCATGAAAATATTTTATCTAGACCCAGTTATAGAACCTGAACCTGAACCACAACTAGATGTAGTTGTCTTAAACAAGAAACTAGACAAGGGTGTGCTTTATCTGATTTTCTTGGCATGTTGCAGATTCCTTTTACTCGTGATAGCTCTATTTGGTTTCGATGACCCACAATTATTCCGGCTATTAATATATGATTCTATGAGATGACTAAATCTTCCAATGTCTGGTTGAGGACTTTAAACTTAGCACTTCTTGGGAGGTAACCCAATCTCATGCAACACGGTAATATATTTCCTTATCTCTTTTGCTTCAAATGGTAACATTTCTCCTTGTTCATGCTTTTAATTTTATATTTAGAACATTGAGGACAATGTTAGATTTAAGTTTGGGGGTATGGGAGAAACTTTTTAGTTGCAATAAATAAACTCCAGAGCCTAGAAATTTATGCATATTAAGGATCGCACTAACTAATCTAAGTGGATGGAAGCATTTTGGTTGTAGGAGTTGAGGAACCAATCTGATTAGATGGCAACATCTAAAGAGTCTATTCATAAAAGCACAGAGCTCAGGTGTTAGAAATAACATGGTAGTTTCGCCATATCTCGTTAAGTCCTTTTCACTTCTGTTTTTATTTTTCTTTTTAAATATGTTTCTAAGTGATTTGGTGGGGCTCACGATTCAAGTTGTTACCAATGCTAGGGTGAATTAGAGTGATTGAGATACCATGAAAAAAAAAGATGAAAAAAAAAAAGAAAAAAGAAAAAGAAATAGAGAAAAAAAATTGAGACCAGACCATTTGACCAAAAGGAATAAATTCAATAAAGTCGACCACTGGTACCCTTGTATATGCCAGTTGTGTTGACCTAGAGTTAGGTTATCGACAACTGGTTCCCTTGTATATGCCAGTGTGTTGATATTAGTCAGACTAGTATCTCAATCCATTAGGATAGGTTCATTTTGGCGGAGGCCTTCAGACAGATATGGGAAACGCCGTTCACTTAGTAAACATCAAAACCATCTATGTTTTTCTATATCCATCTTCTTGATCTATCCATGTGATAAGTTTGACTCCGGATATTGATGTCCATAGTGTGACTATCTGAGTAGAGCTCTGTCACTTTATATGAATTTTAGTATGCTTGAGTGCAAACTCGTGTACAACAATTGGAATTTCGCATCAGGGTATTTCCTCCTGTATTCAATAAGTATGCCAACCAAGGAGATTCTTTAGTGCCTTCCGAGGTTTTGCGTAGATAGCTAGGGTCTAGAGTAAAGGTTTTGAGGGTATATCTCTGGTAAGCCCTCCTGAGACTATAACTCGGCCACTAGGGACACCTAGGGGTTTAAAGGCTTATTGCATACGCTAAATGCAATCGACGATGCCTGCGACAGTGAGTTAGGATTTTGTTTTCTATTTTAGTTTTGCTCGAGGACTAGCAAATAATAAGTTTGGGGGTATTTGATAGACACATCTTTGTGTCTAATTTGTCTCGATTCTATATATTGATAGTTCTCATTCTTGTATTTATTTTGGTATTTTATCTCTTTGTAGGTGTTTTTGGAGAAATAAGCTTTTGCGGCGAAATTGGCTCAAAACGTGGCATTTGAACCTCCATAGCAGACGTACCAGTGACATCCCAGAAATACCCCGGAGGAACCCCGAGAAAAGTGTGGAAAACATCCCAGAAAAATTACTAAACGCACCCAAGGGACAAGTGTTATACGGACTCCAGAAGCGGATAAGGGGCGACCACTGGATAAGGGGTAACCTTTCCCCTTCACGTTCAAAAACTGAAATTGGCGGGAAATTTTGTGCATGCAACTGGCAGAGTTGGGGATTGATTTCGAAGGTGTTTTAGTGAGATTCAATCGCCAGAATTGATTGGGCTGGACGTGATTCAACTAAACAAGCCTGGTATAGTCGTTTGTTTGGATCGAATTGGGCTAGAAACCGAGTTGGAGCTAAACAGGGAAAGTGTTTTTACATGGAACCTATTGAGATTATTTTTAGAAGTTCTAGAGAGACTAAAGACCTAAAATCTTTCCAAAGATACATATCTATCTAAGGAAGAGTTTGAGACAATCGGGAAAGCTCAGAAACGCGTGGAACGATTTAGAGAAAAGATTATTGCCGTAACTGCCAAAAAAAGAAAAGAAGAGATTTCGAGAAGATTTTGGAGAGATTTAATCAGCCTTTTTGATATAAATAGATTGGTTGGGTCATATAGAAGGGGAGTCGAGAGTTTGGGAACCTGGGGAGGGCCAGATAAAAAGAAATCAGAGTTCGATCAAACTCTGTTTCTGCTGCTGTTGCTGCTAAAGAACACGAAGAACGGACGTCTGAAGACAGTCGTTCTTCAACAATGTTTACGACAAAGTTGTGGGGATCGCAGCTGCAGTCTCAACAGCACTTCATATATATCGTTCTTCTTGCAACAGTGAACAACGCCTTTGCAACAGTTATTTCTGTTTCGATTTTTCTGTTCAATTGTTTTACTCCCTTTTAATCAACTTTTGAGATTTATACATCTATTTTGAGACCATGATTAATATGAGGAGCTAAACCCCCAACACTGGGATGACGGAGGAAACCCTATTTCACGCATGTGGTAATTTTAATAATTCTTTATGACTTTTTGCACTTATTTTAATTGATTCATGATTTTCACTAATTAGTTGTGATTTCGTTTGATGGTGTATGCTTAGACGTAAGAGCTTTTGATACACCATGCTTGTGATTTACATCTAAAGTTTTAAAAATCTATTTTTGGCAAAGAATAAAAGTCCATATTTTTAATATTTGACCTATAATTGATTGGAGTTATTAATTGAGTCACATGAATGGAATTTGATGGAATCCTGAATATCAGTACCTCTCGATACTGTGACAGCTTTCCTTGTACATATTATATTAAGTCTAAAATCGAATCTCAACAAGTCCGAGAAACGAACACTTTACTTTCCACTACAAAACTACATCAGTATTGTCCATACCAGATTATTAGGAGATGTATACCTGAGAGTGACCATTCCAGTATTATTTCCTTTTGTCATGATCATGCGTGTGGGGGTCACTTTACTGCTAAGAAAACTGCTGCTAAGATATTGCAGTGTGGATTCTATTGGCCTTCGTTGTTTAAAGACTCCCACAGTTACTGTGTTACTTGTGAACGTTGCCAGAAATTAGGAACCATTTCCCGTAGGAACATGATGCCCTTGAATCCTATTTTAGTTGTCGAGGTCTTTGATGTGTGGGGTATTGACTTTATGGGTCCGTTTCCTAATTCCTTTGGTAACCTATACATCCTTGTCGTTGTAGACTATGTCTCTAAGTGGATTGAGGCGGTTGCGTGTAAAACCAATGACCATAGGGTTGTGATTGATTTCTTGAAAAATAATATTCTTATACGTTTTGGTACACCGCGGGCTATAATTAGTAATGGTGGGTCACACTTTTGTAATGGACCTTTTAGGATTTTGATGAAGAAATATGGTATTACACATAAGGTAGCTACCCCGTATCATCCACAGACTAGTGGTTAGGTTGAGGTTTCCAATAGGGAGATAAAATGTATATTAGAGAAAACAGTTAATCCTAATCGGAAAGACTGGTCGTCTAGGCTTACTGATGCCTTATGGGCTTATCGTACTGCGTTTAAGACCCCCATTGGAATGTCGCCTTATCGGCTTGTGTATGGCAAGGCATGTCATTTACCTGTCGAGTTAGAACATAGAGCTTATTGGTTTGTTAAGCAGCTAAACTTTTCTCTTGACAAGGCAGGATCCCATAAGAAACTCCATCTCAATGAGTTGGACGAGATTCGTATTGATGCTTACGATAGTGCGAAGGAGTATAAGAACAAAATGAAACTTGTGCATGATAGAAATATTTTAAGGAAGTCATTTTCTCCAGGTCAAAAAGTTCTTCTGTATGATACCCGCTTGCATCTTTTCCATGGGAAGTTACGTTCTCGGTGGACGGATCCTTTTATTATTCGCACTGTCTTTCCTCATGGAGCTGTTGAGATCGAGACACCGGATGGTAGTAGTTCTTCGAAGGTTAACGGTCAGAGATTGAAACCCTTTTTAGAGCCCTTTCCAATAGGTGATGTTTAGGAGGTCCCTCTGGAGGACCCTGTTTACCCTTGATTGACCATCGAGGCGATTGTATGTTGTATATTAGTTTTTGATTTCTCTCTTCACCCAGGTACTATCTTTCCGACTTCTCTCTTTACTGATTCCTCATGTTACTTTACTTTTTGGTATTGCTCTTTCATTAGAAACATTGAGGACAATGTTAGATTTAAGTTTGGGAGTGGGGAAGAAACTTTTTGTTAGCTTTTAGTTGCAATAAATAAACTCCAGAGCCTAGAAATTTATGTTTATTAAGGTTGGCACTAACCGATCTAAGTGGATGGGAACATTTTGATTGTAGGAGTTGAGGAACCAATCTGATTAGATGGAAACATCTGGAAGATTCTATTCATAAAAGCACAGAGCTCAGGTGTTAGAAAAGAAAACATGGTAGTTTCGCCATATCCTCAAGATGGAAACATCGAAAGAATCCTGATCACTTTTTTTTCTTTTTACCATTACTAGGGTGAAATAGAGTGACTGAGATGAAAATAAATAAATAAATAAAAATAAATTGAGACCAGACCACCAGACCAACCGGAATAAATACAATAAAGTCGACCACTGGTACCCTTGTATATGCCAGCTGAGTTGACCTAGAGTTAGGATTATCGACCACTGGTTCCCTTGTATTTTCCAGTGTGTTGATATTAGTCTAGACCAGTATCTCAGTCCATTAGGATAGGTTCACCTTAGTCAACATCATCCACATTTTTCTCTACATCCATCTTCTTAATCTATCCATGTGATTGGTTGACTCCGGTTTATGATGTCCAGAAACTATCTGAGTAGAGCTTTGTCACTTTATATGAATTTTAGTATGCTTGAGTGCAAACTCGTGTACAACAATTGGAATTTCGCATCAGGGTACTTCCTCCTATAGTCAATAAGTATGCCAACCAAGGAGATTCTTTAGTGCCTTCCAAGGTTCTGCATAGATAGCTAGGGTCTGGAGTAATGGTTTTGTGGGCACACCTCTGGTAAACCCTCCCGCGATTAACTCGGTTTTATTTATTTTTTATTAGTTTTGCTCGAGGACTAGCAAATAATAAGTTTGGGAGTATTTGATAGACGCATTTATGTGTATAATTTGTCCTCAATGTTTCGTATTGTTGGTACTCGTTTTCGTCCTTATTATGGTGTTTTGTGTATTTTTAGGTATTTTTGAAAAATAAATATTGTTGGAAAAATCGGCTCGAAAAATCACTCGGAACACCCCCGGAGGACACTTGCTATACGGAGCCCAGATTTGGTTAAGGGGCACCTCAATTACTAAGAGGCACCCCAAAAAGGAAGCTGCTATTCGTACCCCACATCTGGTTAGGGGGACACCATCTTCTTCATTTGAAACTTAAAAATTGGCGGGAAAAATGTGGCAGCTCTCTGAGAATGTTTCGATCGAAATTTGAAGATGTTCTAGGTGGACTAAAGGGCTGAAACTTCATGGGTAGTTGTGATATGTCATAAAAGAGCTGGTATGGGTGTTTGTTTCGATCAAATTTGGCTGGAAAATCCGTGACAAGGAATCAGGGCAGCCCGTGCATGAGAAGAATAATTCACGGGTTTTGGAAGATTTATGCGTGTTCTGCTCGTGTATGATGATTCTAGCAACACTCTGGACCGTGAAGAAGATAAATGAGGATATTTTGCAGCTGTAGAAACACGTGAGAAGCTAAAACAGGGAAGAAAATATTCCTAGAATATTTTTCTTCACTGCCGAGTTTAATGAAAATTTGTGAGAGTTATGGCGTGATATTTTGCTGCTGTTGAGTATACATAGGGTGAGGGGATCATAGAGAAGTGAGGGGGAGAGATTGGGAGAAGTTTAGAGCACCAATGAGTCAAAAAAATCGAATTTGCAGAGAGACCACCTGCTGCTGCTGCCATTGAAGACTGAAGAACACGAAGAACGGACCTGCACCAGCAGTCGTTTTCCTACAGTAATAACGACTCACACCTGTGGGTCGTACATCAGGGAGACTTATTTGCTACAGCGTTTGCGACACAGCTGCAACAGTCTTATTTTGTCACTGAGGGTCGTAGTTCTCTGGTTTGTAACAAATATAATTGTTACAAACCCGATTTTATTGTATTTCTCATATTCTCATCATTTGTAAACCATTTTTGAGCATCAATGAAATTCTTTGAGAGGTTTTCCAACATGATGAGCGGCTAATTCTCTCGTAACCAAGGTAATGGATGAAGCTATTCACACATAAACAATGGGTAACTATTTTATTTTCTCTAATATTTAATTATAATTCACTCAATCACTGCTTTTGCAGAGTTCATAAAAGTTTACATAATTTTCTTCATTAGTTGTGATTCAATTAGATAGGTTATGCTTTGGTTAGATAATATATGCTTAAGGGATACAATTAATTTTTGAGAATATGTTTGATTATTTGTGGATTAAGAAATAAAGGATTAAAAGGATAATTAGAGTTATGAAATATTTGACATCATTCATGTGTAATGGTAGATTCTAGTGTCTTGGTTACCTCTCGTCCACTTTGTTAATATTTTTGTATATAATTTTATTAAATCTTTAAATTTAATCTTCACAAGTCCGAGAGTTTGAACCTCATTACTACAACAACAATCAAAATTAATATCAGTTAAGTTCTAGAATCGGTTGTATCATGAACTAATACATTTATATAATGTTCATGAATTGATTCGAGTGAATCAAACCGATTTTGCTCCAATTGTGTCTTGCATACTTCTATGAGAATATAAACAATTGAGCAACTCTATAACTAGTTTCATTTGTGTCATTTAAACTAGTCGTGGTTAAGATGAATAAGGTTGATATAAAAGTGTTCGTATGGCTAACTTCGGTTAACTATTGTTGAGCCAACCTAGTGTACAAGTTTAGGTACGGTTATCCATATCTAAATGAAGGTACATTTCATTTGTATGCAACAAGCTAAGAACATCTAACGGTGGAGAGATATTGATTTGGTTCCAAGCAAACTTACCTTGGCTCTTAGATCAGGTTTCATCTAACGGTGAATATTGATTATATAAGGGAGAACTCTAGCAACTGGGAAACCTAATCCCCACACCTCCTGTGTGATATTAGTTGCGACTAGAGTCGATTCTCCTTTAACCTTAGGTTTATTCCAAAACCCTGTAGGTTAACGACTGAAAGACTTAATTGGGATTGTGAAGCCAAACCCAACTATTTTCTCTGTAATTGCGTGTTCTGATCTTACTTATACTATCGTGATTGAGTATTATCTTTTTTAAGATTTGCTTGAGATTTATCTCCGATAGGTAAGATTAAAAGAAGTCACAAAAATCTTCGTCTCATCGTTTGTGATTCCACAATATCTTGTTTCTCTTCCATACGATTAAGATTATTGTGAGGTGATTGATAGTACTAGGTTGTTCTTCGGGAATATAAGTCTGGTTTATCAATTGGTTCATGTGCATCTTGATTTATCATAAGACGGAACAAAACTCATAGGTATTTTTGTGGGAGACAGATATATCTATATCAATAGACTTTTCTGTGTGAGACAGATTGGTTTATCAAGTCTTCGACTTTGGGTCATAGCAACTCTTAGTTGTGGGTGAGATCAGCTAAGGGAATCAAGTGCGCAGAATCCTACTGAGGTTCAGAGAAGTAAGAAGCGCAATTGTACCTTGATCAGTGTGAGATTGGTTATGTCTCAAATACATTCCAGTCCGAAGTTCCTTGGTAGTAGGATAGTGTATGTAGAGGCTTAATACAGTGTGGTGTTCAAAGCTGGACTGGTTCCAGGGTTTTTTTGCATTTGTGGTTTCCTCGTTAACAAAATTTCTGGTGTCTGTGTTATTTCTTTTCCGCGTTATATTTTGTTATATAATAGAAATATCACAGGTTGTGTGTTAAGTTCAATCAGTTCTTGAATCCGGCCTTTGGGTTCTTGATTGAATTGATTGACACTTGGATATTGGTTTGCGATACCGTCCAAGTTATTTCTCTTATTCAATCGGGCTCGCAAATTCCTATTTGTTTGATTGCGGATTTAATTGAGAAATTTAGATATAACTCTTTGATATACTTTTCTAAAGATTGAGTCTGACTGTCTAGTTGATTCTCTTGAAAGTATATTGGAGTCAAGCCATTCAGATTGCTGAACGAAATATCGGGTGTGGTTGTTAGACCCCTGCTTTTTCAATTGGTATCAGAGCTAGGAAACACGTTAAAGACCTCATAAGTCTGTGTTTATAACAATCTGATTATTATGGACGAGTCTATCTCTAATAACTTACCAGGTCAGAAATTACCAGATGATCTTCAAAGCTTTAATTCACCTGAGAGAACTGTCACATCTAAGTCAATATCGAAACATTCTCTGATTGTAAAAACTGTTGATTGGGAAACACGCCTAGGAGAACAGTTGGATGAACTTTCTGATGAAGGTGATTCAGATATCAATAGAGATGTTGATGAGGAAGTCTCAGTGTACGTTAAGTTTTGGATTTGTTGAAAATTAAGAAGATTACAACTTCTCATGTCACACCTCTTCTGACTCCTCTTTGTCGAGAAAATAAGAAATTGAAAAGGATTTACGGAGGTCCTTATGGTTGGAATCGCTCTTGCGAATCGGTCTCAAAGATGCCGAGGAAAACCTGAGTAGAAAGTCACTTGAATATGATAATGTTTATCAAAAATACTTCTTGTTGGAAGAGAAACTTGCAGAAACTGAAGCAAGGATTAACTCTCAGCAAGCAAGTTTTGATGACAGAGAAACCGATTTTCTCGCTCGAGAAAAACATCTTGAGGCTGATTTAGCTGCTGCTCTTGATAAAATCAAGATGTTAGAAGATGACTTGAAAAATTTCAATACTAGTTCAAGCAAATTAACCACAATGCTAGGACCAAGTAGAAATCATCGTGATACACGAGGATTAGGCTATAAGGGAATAAATGCTCCAAGTATTAGCAAAGGGGTAAATTTTTTCAAGGCTAGTGATTATTCTCAATAAAAGGTTTCCACTGATGGAAAAAGTGAAATACCTTCACCGACAGTTAAGGTTCAAAAGAGCTAAGTATATCAACCTCCAAAGTCAGCACACACGAATCGAGGTAAGAACATTCCTTGTGTTTTCCACTATTACGAAAATAAAGGTCACCTGGAAAGGAGATGTCTTTTCCGTATAAGGAATAAGAAACTTCATGATGTTCTTGTTTGGGAATCACAAGAAGTTGTGAAACCAAGATCATATGTTAAGACTAATCCCCTTAACGTTACAGGTTGTGACTGTCCAACCTTTAGGCAAAGGAATCATGCTGTGATAAACCTAGATTTGCCTATAAACGTCATACGAATCCTTTTCACAATCGTAATGGTTATCAAAAGGATAACTTCGTAAAGATGAAGACAAGACCCTATGCTCCCAATTGGAAAAATACTAACTTGAAAAAGAATAGTCAATCCAATTCTCTTCCGAGAATTCTAGAAGAGAGTAATGGAAAGAAGGTTCAAGTTGTTCCTAAATGTACTCAGAAGTGGATACCAAAGAAAGTCAATGATGTTTTGAGTGTGAAAAGGAATGATCTCCCAGAAAATTCCATGACTATGAAGAAGGAAGTATCCATGATGTTGGAACTTAAAAAGTTCTTTGGAAAGATGGATTTGGATGTGAAAGGTTCTAAAAGCGATCTCTTTCATGATAATCCAAAAGTCACTTGTGGTGAGCAAGACATTGTTCACCTCAAAACAACTTGATTGTGTTGTAAGTGCATCCTCACCAAGGAATACCCTGCTATGTATACGGTGAGGAAAGCACGAGAATTGGGGCACACAGATTATGTTCGGTAAGGCTGTAGAATTCGACTGGATTCTTCTAAAAAGGTATGTCTATAAACTTGAGCAAGATTTTTGTTTTTATAATGATCCATGTACCTTGCTTATCGTTCATTTCTACCTAACTTGATCCGTGTTTAAGGTTCTTAACTGTTTAGGTTTGGAAATAGTAGTTCGGGATATTTGGACTTCATGGTACACATACCAAGTATGCATACCATCATTTAAAATCAAAATCCAGGGGTTTTAATATGAAAAACCGTTTGCATACTGCTCCAGGTCACGAAATTTCGTTTGGGAACCGGTATGCATACTGGCTTGTAGATGTCATTTTTCGGTAAATTTGTTTTGGCCGTATCTTCTTCGTCCGAACTCGGAATGACCTTATTATTTTTGCATTCTCTTCCCTTTTGAATTCTATTCAAAATGGAGATGAGAATTCCTGAATTTGGACGAGTTAAGATTGGTCTTTGTCCTGTCTCTTGTTTTTGAGTGTTTTGTTTAGTTTCGTCGCACTTGTTCCACTTCTCTTGGACATGGGGACTTGGATTCTTGGAGTACTACTTATCTAAGATCATTTGTATCTTTTACAATAATGTTGCTGGTGAATCACAAAGAAGAAATTTCAAGAATGGGCAGTGGTACGCATTGCTATGGGATTCTTGAATGTTCACAATCATCTTATGTGAACAAAGTATATTGTCCTGCAGAGATTTTGTTTGATCCTAAGAAGCAAGGAAAAAATATTGAACAGTGTCATCCATTGTGTAAATGCCAAGTCCACCGTACCTAAGAGGGAGAGAAGCAATGCGTTGCTGCAAAGTGCCAAAGCCAGGCCCATCACCTGTGATAAGTTGGTGTAGGTGTTGGAAAAGATGGCAATCAAAACGATCTTGATCATGTTGTATGCTGCAGGACGAGTTGTACACATAGAAAAATAAAGCCTTGAAGCACCAGTACAACTACGAAGGAGAAGAAATTCAGTTTGAGGGTCTCTAAGCTTACGAAACGAATCCATTAACTGTATGGTCTTGTCCACCCTATCCAACACCATCTGGCTACAAAACTGTAAGTCCAGGATAACCGGTGCACCAAGGATTTTGACAACGTCCACAGATCTTCCAATTTTATCAGGGAAAATACCCAAAGAAACACTCCGTAGGTCAAGAGTAGGACAGAACAACTCCGTTTTGGAAATTTTAAGGTGCAACCCTCTGAGATGACCTTCTGCTTGAATGACTGAACCAAAATTAAAAAAAAAATATTATCCTTCAAAATTGAAATTCCTTCCATTAACCATTATTTATTTGAATTGAAAATTTTAATTTCAACTTAGTTTAAGATTGTTATATTTTTCATTTTGTAACTTTTCAATGGATGCTCGAAGGAAAAAAGAAGAAGAAGAAATCTTGTTTGAAGAAAAAAGAAGGAGAAGAACAAAAAAAACGGTCGGAAAGATTTGTGAAATATATTTAGAATTGAAAATGATTATTAAATAAATTTTAATTAAATAAAAGATGACTAAGATGGTTGACATACCTCCATATGAATGTCTAGTTCTAGACATTGTCTTTGACATTCTCTATCCAAAAGTAGGTCGCGTAATCTACACATTGGTTTAAGAAGTTAGGGTTGGAAAAGGATTTTAGGAAAAATGGAATTATTTTCTACGTCGATTTCAACATTTGACTTCGTATACATTCCATTGAAGAAGCTCTAACCTTATATTTTTTCGATAATTTTTTTCATTGAAATGAGAAAATATTTAATAGAGATGTTAGAGAATTGCTCGGTTGAACCCCTAGTTAGCAATTCGTCGAATGATTCGCGAATTATTGCGAACTGATACAGGGACCGAATTATACGCACACGATTTGAATTCCGAACCTAATACATGTATATTTATGGAAGTTCCGAATAATACGCAAACAATGCGGATTCGTGTATAATTCGGACATCGAGTTTGGCTGACTCAGTGCCTTCGAACTCGGCTGACTCACTCGCTGAATCGTTGGTTTTTTTCCATTTCGAAGAGAATTGAACTGGGACGTCTAATGTGTATGCTACTCCTCCGGCCACCTTTCCAAGCGTTGGTTTTTGTTTGATGTTGCATATATTTAAAATATAATGATTTAAAGCATAGAATTCATATATAGCACATACACCAACATGTTAAAATGTTATTTTTCCTTGGTATGACATATGCATATACGCAAATATTAGTCTTTTTAAGATTATAAATACTTATTATTTTATTATATATATGCCGGATTTTGCTTACCGAATTCATATCTCTAAAACGAATTATACACGTACGTATACCTGATATGATTTTTGATTTGTTGTCGTAGTAATTAAGATTCGAACTCTAAGACTTGTGAAGATTAAATTTAAAGGTTTAATAAAAGTAATAAAAGAGAGAGTTACTGGGACTAGGATTCCACCGCATTCATATCATATGGATCAATTATTTATTCTCAACAATTATCGCTCAATAAATAAATAAAACATCGGCTCTTGTTTTGCCAAAGTAGATCCTCAAAACATTAGTTATAAATCGTAAGCATGGGACATCAAACATTTAAGCAAGCATGACCCATCTAATAAAATAATAACTAATTAATTCGAATCATAAATCAATTCAAAATAAGTGTAAAAGTCATATAGAAAATAATACAAATTCACCCATGTGTGAAGTTCCGCTTCCTCCGTCGACCCAGTGTTGGGGTTTAGCTTCTCATGATAAAAACACGCTCAAAAAGATAATTCATTGCTCAAATGGTGTTTTTATTAAAGAAAACTAATATTACAATGAAACTGCAACGCTGTATTGGCGTTACAGAAGTCACCGTTACAAGAGATGTTTCAAATTCAAAACAAGTGTGCCAAACTAAATGTTACGAGTACTGTTTATAAACGACAGTTCTCTGCGACAGTCCGTAGGCGTCAAATGTTCTTCTTTTTCTTCTTCTCTGCAGCAGCAGAGAAATCTGCTCTGGAACCTTCTGTTCTTCTCCCCAACTCTCGATGCCTTTCTAAGAAACACCGGCACCCTTTATATATCCAGCAGCAGCAAGAAATCTTGCTCAATCACTCCAAAAATTCTTCCATTACTCGGCAGTAAAAGAATATATCCTCGAGATATTTTCTTCCCTTTATTTCCTCCTTCATGCGTTCAATTGCTTCAGACACACTCTAAACATTCTGGAACACACATAATATTGAGTTAACAGCTGTAGAGATACGCAATCTTTCAAAATATTACCATAGAATCCTGAATATCTCTCACGTACGTGAATGCCCTGTTTTTCCTAGCTTGGTGAATTATCCCTCTTTTTGCGAATCTGGGAGACTTACCATCCCTGTTAAGTCACAATATCTCATTTCCAATCAATCTGTTGAATAAAATCACGAGAAAATCTCTCCAAATTCAAAACAGAATATCTCGTTGCTTCCCAAAATATCACACCAAGTACTTCCCTGTTTTACTTCATCACGACTCTGCAGCATCCAAACACCCTCCTAAGACGTTTAAAACTCTTCAAATATTGATTCTCGCACACGCCAATATCATTAAATGCTGGAAAACCCGTGAATGTCTTCTCTTTTCTGTTATAACAAAATCCACGTATTCAACCCATATTTTCTCGAATCTAAAGGACTTACCAAACCTGTTTGAGTTTAACAGGCCCAATCCAACCGGTTTCTGTGCTTTAGTCTGACTTAAACTCCACACAAATCCAAGTAAAACTTTTCCGGGATAAACCCGAGAATAACAGTCCATATTTTCTTCCAGCGGTGATTCCAATCAATTCTAATCGAATCAAAACTCGTTACCAGGCCTGTTAAGCTCAGTCAAAACTTCCCAAACAAATTCAGCCATTGAGTCTTCTTGAATCGTCTCCAAATGCAAACCCTAAAATCTGTTTTTCCGATGAACCAAGTTTCCCGCCTTTTTCAGTTTCAAACGAGGAAGAAGATGGACATCCCTTAACCAAACCCGGTGTGTGAATAGCAGTGGGTGCTGAATTGTAAAGCAGGTGCCCCTTAACCAACAATGAGAGTCCGAATAACAAATGCCATCCGGAGGTTCCTTTAACAACTTTTCGACCTGATTTTTCTAAAAGTATTTATTGCCCAAAAACACCTACAAACAAGTTTATTAGTGATAAAATGAGTCCCAGCTAATGTATTTATGAGTGAAAATGAATCACACTTGCGTGCTCATCAATACCGTCCGAACTATAGCTGAATCACGAACCGTTGACCAAAGTTTTGATTGAATCTAATTTATACAAATCCGAAAAACACACGTACATTTGTCTTTCCGTACGTTTGCCGTATCCCGATTTTCTAACTAGGGTTGAACCCACCAGGCGTTGGTATATCAAGTTTGGTTTTCATATATTATCTCCAAAACGCATCTGCTTGATTAGATTACTAGAGTCAACTTCGTTAGGATAGACCAGGAAGTCTAAAAATGTTGAGACAAAATCGTGTTACACTGAAGAACCCGAGGACGTATCGACATCAACGAACACATCATTCTTCTATTCGAGATTAGTAATACAAGACTTGACTTGTTTCCATTTCTATATACGTGCTTTCAAGTCGTTTATATTGAAAATATAACATATGAAGTTATATATATATGTTTCTCTAGTAGTGATGACTTGATCATTATAATATGATCAAAGTGTCAAGGAAGAATATACAAGTTGTGTTACGACTTTGGTATATTGGTATACGAAGTATAACGTTTATCTTTTGAACTTCGTATATACGACATAAAACTGTCTTTATAATTCATTTGTGTGTTGAACTTTAGGTTGATTCAATGCCTAGAAACCTATGTTTAACTGCATGAATTTAAGGAAGTAGACTTGCGAAATTTGTTTCGTAGTTAAAAGAAATCAAAGGATCTATTCTTAGAATGGTCCCTTAAACAAGGATCTATACTAGGACCGGTCTCAGGGATCTAACTAGACCGATCCTTACCTGGGGATCTCTGGCAGGACCGATCCCTAATAATAGCAATTGTATTTCTCGATTTGTTTATATATTTTAGGTTTTACATAGATTTCGGAATATGAGTTGCTATTTAGGAAAGTTCACAACGTCGTCATTATGTGTATCTGAACACGTGCTAAAATCTTATATATTTATTGCTCAAATATATTCTTTCATACTCAATGTGAGATCACAAACCAAAATTTTGAGAATCTTTTTATTTGTTTTTCGAATTTGTATGTCTTTATTTTCCCAGTAACTAAAGTATATCTCTGGAAAATATATTAATAAAGCATACTTGTATGCTAGCTAATATTGAGTTGTTATCAATGAGGGATTTCAGTATATTAGTTGGAATTAGATAAAATCGAAAACTGATATTTATTCCATATCTTTTGATATTTTAGGATTTAGAAATTCCTTGGTGTCCAAACTACCTTGGTTTATAAATAGTGAAGTTTGTTTTTCTCATAAACTCATTCCAGAATACATAAACTTCGTTTTGTAGTCAGTATGGTTAGCAGTATTATTCATAATACTCATGGAGAGGAGAGTGAAAACGTGGGGGTACCTAGTATACCACCAACTTTTTCGTTCGGGAACCGATCTTAACTCAGGTTATGTATCTTGGTATAAAATCACAATGCCTAGACTTATGATCTGGTATGACCTGTTTTGATAATTGGTGTAACCGATCCTAAGTAATCACCATGTGATGATATGATCGATCCTTGTAATTGGTGTGACCGATCCTAGTAATTGGCGTGACCGATCATAAGTGTTGTGTGACCGATCCTTGTAATTGGTGTAACCAGTCCTGGTAACTGGTGTGACCGATCACAAGTAGATACTATGTGTAGATGGAACTGATCCTTGTAACTGGTGTAACCGATCCTAGTGACTGGTGTGACCGATCACAAGTAATTCCATATTTAGGTATAAGAAATCCTAGTGATTGGTATAACCTATTGAACCCATGTATGTGATTTGATATGATCAATCACATATTAGTCTTGGAATACATGCAAACCAATTTTAAACTTGTTTAAAAGTATGGTATAACCGATTCCAGGAATGCAAATCTATGTAAATATGAAATAAGGATTTACAGTGAAAAGATGTCAACATACTTTGAACACGAGCAGTAAATCTTATCATTTATTGTTCAAAGATATTCCTTGGTACTCTTGGTGATCATGTGCCGAAATAAATTAAGAATCTTTTTATTAAGGTTTTTGGTTATATATGCTTTAATTACCAGCAATTAAAGCATAGCTCTAGAGAATAAAAATTAGTAATGTGCATTTACTAATTGGAGATTTTCTATTGAGATATTTCGGAAATATTGGACAAGCATTTATTGGAATTAGGAAAATCGAATTTCGCATTCATTGCATGTCTTAAGAATACTTTCGGTTTTGGAAATTCCTTGGTGTCCAAACATCCTTGGTCTATAAATACCTAAATTTGCATTTCTAGCAAACTATCCTAAGAGCCAGGAAAACTTCATTTCTTGTTGTTTCTGGTGGAGCCGTCTATTCGGAGAGGAAAGTATCCTAATTAGGTGAAATCTCTTACGCCCGCTCGTTTATAGACTTCTGTGGGATCATGAAGCTCTACGAGTACCGTTGGTGAGAAACTAGATAATTGCAGTGTTATTAGTTTTCGATTTGATTTGATTGACTAACGGTTGTTGAAACTTCGATTGCACCTAGTTTGTTTATGCTTGAGAGTCTTCTCTTTTGATATAAGATTCACTCAAACTAGATCAGAGTATCGACGGGATCTTTAAAACTGTTGTTAGATCTAAAGACATCTTATGATAATCCATTGTTAACAGACTCCGTTCTGTGCGTGATTGATCACAAGATATTCAAGTGGTGTTGTGAAGGTTTTGAAGATAAAAGAATATTAGAAGACGAAGAAGATTTCTTATTAATTTTCGTAACTTGTGAATTGTGTGCACAAACCTTGATCGGCTGGGATCCAACTAGAATCAGTTTATCTTTGATAGATCTGATTGATTAGTTGCGTAATATCGACATTCTTTATATTTCTCTTCGAGATTTATATTGAGTGAGTGCGAATCTATATATACTTAACTATTTCTGTAGTTAAAGATTGATCTAACCAGACAAAGGAGTTTATTAGATTAAACGGAAGACCCTTTGTCAACAACTCATCTAAATCTTGTAGCAATATTGATTAGAGTGGTTACCAAACAAATTCTTCCTTTGTTGTTTGGAATACGATCCAAAGGACTTGTTATTCACGTGCGTGACTCTAGAAGTCGAAGGCACATGGATACTGAGGGAACTAAGTAGCTAGGGGTAGTCTACTTGGTCTCAACTATACAAAGTTGCTATTAGATTTTGTATAGCGGCTTAATTCTGAGAGTATACAAAACTGGACTAGGTCCCGGGGTTTTTCTGCATTTGCGGTTTCCTCGTTAACAAAATCTTGTTGTGTCTTTTACCTTGATTTCCGCATTATAATTGTTTATTATAATAAAGTAAAATACACAAATACGTTAACTCTGCAATACTTGATAATGATCCTATAGAGTTCGGTCATTATCAAACCTATTATCAACTATTACACTTTGTTGTTGTATTGTCTCGATCTTGCATTCATAGTCAATCACATAAGTTATCTTGTTGTTGTATTGTCTCGATCTCGTATCCATAGACAATCACACGAAGTGTGAACCGAATCCTCGTATTGTCTCGACTCTGTCCATAGACGATCACGTTCAATAGAGGACTTATAGGTTGATAAATAAAAGATTGTGGTGTATTTGGGTACCCTCGTTTTTTCATTTAGATCCAAAAATCTTCGTACGTAACCGATTGTTTATCTTTTTGGATAGAATCCTCAATTTCTGAATCCAATTATGCAATTCGAATAATGTTCCAAATTCCGAATATAAATTCGGATGGATTGCAGATTTTTTTGTACATCCATGGACGCCCTTGTTTTATTTTTTGATCGGCTATTGACTCCCTTATTTTTGTCCGTTTCTTTTTTTTGTTATTATTTTTTCATTCCAAATAGAAACGTTTACATGATGGTTTTCAAGAAAAACAAGTATATCATCACTTGGAACAAATAAAAAAGATCTAAAACGCAAATAAATCGCGAAGTGAAAGAGCGAAATGATACCCGAAATCATAGTTCGACTCTTTTAATAGAGTTTATTCTCGAAAAAAAAATGCTCTCATGAAAGAGGAGTAATTTTCCAAAAAGTTCTTCATATATATGCAGCGAATAATCTGTAAGCCCTAAACTTATTTATCTGATGAAGAAGAACTTGATCTAGCTCGTGCCGAATCGCCGACGTACTTGTATCAAGATAACCAAATACGAACAAATCGTTAGAAAGCAACACTATAAAAATGCAGATAAAATCGTTCAAATAGCGAAGATAAAAATCGCTTTAATAGCAAAGAAATTATTGAAAACAACGAAAATAACCCTAAATAAAATCAATTACATTTAATATTACTAAAAACAAGAAATGTTTGCTCATAATTTCACACTCACCAAAATAATGTTTGTTGTCCGGGTTCCATATGTGCACCATTTGCTATATGAGGTGGATGTGTGCGACACTCTCTGGACAGGTTTGAAATATGCGTACTACATTCGTTGGATGCGTTTGGGGTACCTGTGCGCCGAATCACATACGTGTGGTCTTAGGATATTTAAAACCCACTTTACAATCTTGATAAATGACTCGTCAAATATGCAGACATCTATTTTCAATATTAATGATGACTTTACATATTTTAAAGAACCATTAATTGGGGGATAAAAAAAAGAATTGGGATATAAGAAAAGGACAAAAACTGGTTCCAGATATCAATTCGGGGTCACCCCTTATCTAAGTATTTTACGTATTACCTAATCTACCCCTCACTAATCAGGATTAGTAATTAATAATAATTAATAAAATCTTAAGATTTTTGATAAATGATTAGCGTGTGTTTTATTTGAATTTGGGTGAGTGAGGTGAGAGTAGAAGGAGGGAAAAATATTTTTGAGTGGAATTTTTTTTGTGAAAATGGAAGATGATTGTGAGGAGAGAATTGCAGCTGCTGAATCTTTAGCTCTACTACAACAAGGAGCTAACGACAACAAGTCTCAATTGCAACTCTTTGTTAAGCCAACACCCTTGAATGATGATTTTGACGAGTATGGAGAGTTTTTCGAAGAAGCTACACAGGAAAGTAAACTTACACAACATGCAAGCATCCCCGGTAAAGCTGCTAGGAGGTTCAAAAATCGTTTTTTTTCTTTAAACCCGCCATTTTTTCAACTGTAAAACCTCGGTGCCGGCATGGTCGTAGTATGAATACCATGCCGGCAGACGCGTTACCGGCATGGTATTCATACTACGACCATGCCGATAAAGCGATATCCCCCAATTTGAATATTTATCCAGCATAGTATTCTACCAAAAAACTATGCCGGTACACAGTTAACTTTTTTTACCTACCAAGGAATATATTATGGAATACTAAACCGGCATGGGTTCATTGATAGGTTACCATGCCGGAACTGCATGAAAAACATACAAGAAACATTTCCATGTAAACCCAAAAACCGGCATGGAAAATTAATAACCATCAACGTCGGAACCATGCCGGTAACCAAAAAAACATACATGAATAAATGTTTTCCAGAGCTAAATACCGACATTACATATCAATTAATTGGAATGTCGGTAGCGTGTACCGGCTTGGGACAATAAATTACGACAGTGCCGGCACCTTGTTTTCCGGCGTTGCTGTCTAATGAATAATGTATGCTGGAATATGTTTCAAATTTGGTCTTCAGTTTTGGCTAAGTTCGACAATGCCGGAACATTGGTCGAGCATGCCGGTACTTGTTTCTGGCATAGTGTTTTAATTTCGTTTGGAACTAATTTTCGTTCTTTCTTTAGGTGGTGACATATATTGATCCAACAAATGCAAAGCCGCTTTATCGGGATACGTCGGAATACTATAAATACCTCCGGTATGTGACCAAAGAATACTTTACTAATGGATTGCTAGTAATGAACCTTCTAATGAATGTGAAATTGATCTTATGTAGGGAATAATAGATCGAAATGAAGCAATCGCTTGGGATAAAGAGACGGCTCTTAAGAACATGTGTGTGTTGGTGAGGAATACCGAACGTTCAAAGAGGCGTTTTGAGATGGCTTGCGAGAGAAGTGGGAAATACAAGGAGAAGAATAGCCACAAGAGAAAGGATTATGTATATCCAAAGAAGACTAATAGGGTATACAAGACTCGTACGAGGAAGAATGATTGCCCGTTTAAGCTTGTTTTCCGTTTAAATGACATGAACAATTGGGATTGTGAGGTTTTGTGTGGCTGTCATAACCACCGGGATCCGAAATATTTTGTTGGTCATGGGAGATTTAAAGATCTCATCCAGTCCGGTCAAGGCAATGTGGTTACGGTCACCGAGGCAATGGAGCAATACTTTATGGCTGATATCAATAGGATCAAGGTGGCTTTTGAGAAAAGCTCAATGGAATTAAAATATTTTACATAAATACACGCAAACACGCACAACCTTCGTATGATCCTATAATTAGGAGACAATACAATTAAGATATTTTATATAAATACACAACAATACATATGCACAAGATAAAAAATACTTACATAGGTTTTATAGATAGTACGAACCCATGAGTGCTTGTATCCAAATAGTGTTTTCGGTTCCGGAGCTTCACCCCAAATTCTACCACGTTCAAGGTCAGGTATCATGTCATTAATATGAGGAAGGTGGGAACCTTTAACTTTCACTTTTCCATTTCCCTTCTTGCCATTGCATTGTGTTGGTTGTTGATTCGGCCCACCAACTTCGCTTTGGCTTGCTAATTGACTTGGAGGAACCACATTATCTTCATCCTCACTTTCCTCTTCATCTTGCTCATCTTGATCATCATGGTCACGGATTACAGCTCGACTACGGTCACCACCACTCTCCCAAATTATCCCTCTTGTCTCAGCCCCCAAACGCTTTTTACGACCTTCATCTTTCCCCCGAGGAGGGAGAGATTGAGGAGTATCAAGATCGTCCTTCCTTTTTCTCTTAGTGACAGCATCTTTAGTTTTTCTTTTGTTAGCCTCCTTGGCTTTTGACCTATATCATAAAATCACACGAAATGAATGTGAGACAACTCACTTTCAGTTTTTCTATCGACATTAACTTACTGAAACAAAGCACGCCGGTTGTCTGTTCTGGCATTAAACAATGACTGTCGACAATGCCGGTAATCGTATGTAATTCTCCTGTATGTTTTAAGTCCACTACCGGCATGCTCGAAATAAATCAATTCCATGCCGTAACCTGGTGCCAGCATTCGAATCAACCTAAAAATCTATGCCGGTTTAGGTGACAAATTCTTAAGTTTTCCTGTATGTTTTAAGTCCACTACCGGCATGCTCTAAATAATCAATTCCATGTCGTAACCTGGTGCCGGCATTCAAATCAATCTAAAAATGTATGCCGGTACTGGTGATAAATTCATAAACTCTCCTGTATGGTTTAAGTCCACTACCGACATGCTCGAATTTTTACAAAAGAATGTCGGTACTATAAACCGGCATACAATGCAACCAAATGTCTATGCTGGTACTGGTGACAAATTCATAAACTCTCCTGTATGTTTTTAGACCACTACCGGCATACACGAATAGTTATAAATGACTGCCGGTACCAAGAACCGGCAGGGAATTCGACCCAAATTCTACGTCGGTATCGAAAATTCAGTTTCTGGTGAATCTGCAGAGTGAAACCGGCATTGCATTCATCCTAGATTGAATGCCGGAAGGTAAAACCGTCTTTGTATTCATACATATTTCAGTGCCGGTAATCACTGAAACTCAACTGTTTCAGTTAGGGTTTGCGATTCTAACCTAAACCCATTGCTATAAATCGATTAAAACACTCATAAAGAAGTTTAAAATCACTTACCTTCTCACAGAAGTCATGGTTGCGAGAGGTTGATTGTCAGAATCCGCTGCTTGTTCTTCTTCTTGCTCTTGAGCAATCTTAGCAATTATTTGTTCCTGCTTTTGTTGAGAAATCGATTTTGAGTTCGATTGGGCATTCGTTTTCTTTCTTGGAGGCATTGTTTATGATTCGGGTAGGTTAATCGACGAAGAAATTTTTGAATCGACGATTAATCGACGAAGAGCGGATGAAGAACGATGAAAAAAGATGAAATTTTTTTCTTTTCAAAAACCTAAACCTAGGTCAGTGCCGGTACTGAGAAGAATGGGGGATATGTGTTTGGTTTTTAGATTTTAAGTTTTAGGGGAAAGGGTATAGTAGTCTTTCCATAATGTTTTTTAATTAATCAAAGAGTATTTTAGTATTTTCATACACAAAAATCACCCCTTAGCACACACCATGGGTTGGGGGAAGTAATCAATATCCCCCAATTCCTTTTTTTATCCCCCAATTAATTGTTCTTCATTTTAAAAGGGAAGGATCCGACGACATGGTTATTATATTATCATGGTGAATCCATTTTTTCTACCAAATCCAAATGCCGATGAATTTGAAGATAATCTTTTGGTGTCATGTTCCTCTTATAAAGCTCTACATTCTTACCAAAAATGAGAGTATTTTGAGATAAGAAATTTTACCCTTCACAAATTTTAATTTCAACTGTTAATCTTCAACGACTGTTATTAAAAATGGTAGATGGTAATCTTATACGTCTCGGAATCCATTCATTTTTTGTTGGAGTGTACAGAGATTTATAAGAGGAACTTGTCACCGAAACATTAGCATTAAATTCATCGTCATTTGAGTTGTATAGAAAAAATTGCGTCACCATCTCATGATAATGTCATTCTAACCATGTCATCGGAACCTGCACCATCTTAAATCGGAAATAATACTTTGTTGTCATTTAAGTGAGGTAACTTCGACTGTCTATAGCAAAATTCAAGTGTTTTCCCTTTTTCTTAAACGATATTTCTGCATCAACGTGTTCATGCCTTGCCGGCTTGCCTCTCGGTTGATCTCGCAACCGATTCATTAGGTCAGGTTTATAAGCTTGGTAGCAGAAGATGGAATTCCGTCTGAGGCTAGCTTCAGTTAGAGAAATCCCAAGAATAGAATTACTAACGGCTTGACTGGCATCAACGTTAGACATTGTTTCGCTTTGAATGTGTCTAATGAATTTGATGGTTGCAAGAGTTATCAACCACGTAGTTTAGCACTAAAATATGTCTTTCCACAAAATCCACATAAAGCTATGCAAACAGAGCACTCTGTTGCCGTATCTTTTAAAGGTTGCCACCATGATATATAGCAACTTGCATTTGTGTTGTAAACATCTGAGATTTTTAAGAAAGGGACTGTCATCCTAACCATTTATTTGTTGTTTGTTGTTTCTTTTTGTAATAAACTACAAGTAAACCACATGGCAAACATCACGGTTATGTTTCAACCTTCCGCTCTCATATATAATACCAAACTACTTAATCAAATAGGCTTTGCAATTTTCTTTGTATATTTAGGGCCGACAGTCTTAGCTGTTGTGAACTAACATGGGATTTCAAGGCTGTTTTCTTTCCTTTGAATGGATGAAGGAAAATGAATTGTGTATATCCTCAAAAGAGATATTACTTGTAATATTTATAGCTAAATGCTAAAAATAAAAGGATCACAACAGTGATGGTTTTATCGGATTAAGATCATGCAGAATGGCATTTCATCCTCTTCAAACTCTTCAAATGTTCCCAGCTCAAGGTAACATCGAGAGATTCCAAACCTTCCTTCATAAATCCAACTGATTTTTTGACATTATCTTGGCTCCATATTTAAACCACACAAGATGAATAACTTCTTTTGCACCAGCACATGGAAATGTCGCTCTTCAAATATTGCATTCTAGAGTGGGATATCATCAGTAGTACCAATAGAGAGTAATAATAGTAGCACCACCTATCAATTGACAGGGGGATGATGGAATTTGTACATTTACGTCTCATTCGACAAAGGTAGGGTTTGTATATTGTCTGTCTCCATTCATAATTGAGAATGACAATACTATAGACACTTCGTATCAATCATGGCTTGCTGGTGGCCATGCCTTTTACCTTAAAATAATAGCTCGCTGGAGTAGAAAGAGTCAAGAGAACAACATATGGCGGACGCAGTCCAAGGGTAGCCAGAGGGCTCCTAACCAAGAGGTAAACCTTTATCAATGATGAAACTTGGTAAACCTCAAGCTCGCGGGGACTATACAAGTATTTTGGGCTACTATGAAATCAGCAGTTCTTCTTATAGTTTCGAATCTCTCTAAAATATGTGCGAATTGGTGTCCTCTTCTTGGAATAAAACTGATCAAGGATTGAGTCGCGTGGACATCATATCGTCATCATTAAATTTTTAATGGTAAAAACTTGGCTATAATTATCTCGTCCTCGGATTCCTGTAAACTCTCATTTCATCATCACAAGTTTAATGTAAATATATCTATGATTTTAGCCCAAAAAGTGTGGAAACGCGTCAATTACAACTGGAAAAGCACTAAACAAACCAATGAAGATGAGTTTCTTTAATGTTTGTCGTAAAGATAACTCAAAGATTAAGCCAATAGTTATCGAGATTTAGATATAATCAAACACCTGTTCGCAATCTATTGACTCATTAAGTGGGAATTCAAACTTATCTGATCTACTTTTTTGTAGATAAAAATGAAAGCTCTATCCGGTTTAATACAGCGGATAATTTTAAGAAGGATGATAATTGGAGAAAATCATACACTACACTATTATGGTCCGCACCAAAGTCGCACAAACCGCCCAAAGCAATCCCCTCACAAAAATATAGAAAAAAAATGGAAATCTTAAATTCTTAATTTCTAATCACTCGTGGCATCACCCTTCACCACAAGTTTGTCCATGCCCATCAATGTCTTCTATATTTTACTGTTTACAGGCTCAGGCCCAACTCATGAATAACCCATAATATGAGGCCCTTAATTAAAAAAAGTTTAAATCTAGGCCCCGAGTTTTTAAAAGACCTTGATACCCTTATGCATATTGTCAAGCCCATAATTAAATAAAATTTAAGTCTAGGCCCAAAATTATTAAATCTAGGCCCGAAATTATTAAAATACAGTGCGAAGGTGTAAACAGAAGTTACACATGCATATGGCATGTGTAACCAGAAGTTACACATCCTTATGATATGTGTAATGCAAAGTTACACTTGTATATATATGCAAATAAATAGACATCAAAAAAAAACACAAAAAAAAAAGTTATTACTTTAATATTCATTTACAATAATTTCTTAGCATGTGTAACTAGAAGTTACACACGCATCTGTTTAGTGTAATTGAGAGTTACATATGTGTCTATCTAGTGTAACTGAGAGTTACACATGCATCTGACTTGTGTATTCAGCGTCAACTCCAGTTCCAGCGAGACCATTACCACGTTTAAGCAATTAGCTTTTATGAAGTTATCTAAAACCTGAAATATAACAACAAGCAATCAGTATTTATACGATTAAAATGAACAGTACATAAAACAATGTATATTTCAGTTTCACAAGCATCTGATTAGTGTAGCTAGCGGTTACACATGCATCTGAATTGTGTAACTGAGAGTTACACATGCATATAACATGTGTAACTAGGAGATACACATTCATCTGGCTAGTGTAGCTAGCAGTTACACATGCATATGACTAGTGTAACTAGGAGTTACACATACATATTGATATGTGTACCCAAAATCAGTATGTGTAAGTAAAAGTTACACATCTAATTAACATGTGTAACTTGCAGATACACATGCATCTGAATTATGTAACTAGGAGTTACACATGCATCTGACTTGTGTATTCAGCGTCAACTCCAGTTCCAGCGAGACCATTACCACGTTTAAGCAATTAGCTTTTATGAAGTTATCTAAAACCTGAAATATAACAACAAGCAATCAGTATTTATACGATTAAAATGAACAGTACATAAAACAATGTATATTTCAGTTTCACAAGCATCTGACTAGTGTAGCTAGCGGTTACACATGCATCTGAATTGTGTAACTGAGAGTTACACATGCATATAACATGTGTAACTAGGAGATACACATTCATCTGGCTAGTGTAGCTAGCAGTTACACATGCATATGACTAGTGTAACTAGGAGTTACACATACATATTGATATGTGTACACAAAATCAGTATGTGTAAGTAAAAGTTACACATCTAATTAACATGTGTAACTTGCAGATACACATGCATCTGAATTATGTAACTAGGAGTTACACATGCATCTGACTTAGATATGTCAACATAAAATCAGCAAATCCATCTCTAAATGAATAACACTAGCAAAAACGAGAGGTGACTATCAAGCAATTACCAGTCATAAAATAATACAGTTAACCTTGCAAGTGAATGAGAAGCTCTTAATTAAGATATCACTGCTTCAGCAGAAAGACGTTGTTAGCACTGTATTAACAGAAAGACGTTTTACAGCGCTAGTCTAGATGTACCTAAGCCATTTTCATATTATCGATGACGAAGGACATTTTAAGCAACAGAAAGTAAAGCTTCAGACAGTAATTATACTGGCAGAATAATACAAACACCTGGGAACCTTGTGCTAGCACATTAATATCACAAAAAATGATCACACAACTGATTCAGCAGGGTATAGATATGAACCCAGGAAAACAAAATGCATGTGTAATCAGTAGTTACACATGTAAACAATAGTTACACATGCATATTAGCATAAGTTACACATACAATCATCATGTGTAACTAGAAATTACACATCTAATTATTATGTGTAACTATAAGTATAACCTGCATCTAATTAGTCTAATCTGCATCCACTACTACTCCCTACTACTAGGACTTGATGTTGTTTTCTCAATTTCATAAATATAACCACTATAACATATCCCATCAAATTAGCATGTGTAACTATAAGTTACATATGCATATCCCATCAAATTAGCATGTGTAACTATAAGTTACACATCTAATTTGCATGTGTAACTAGTAGATACACATTTATTTGGCTTGTGTACATAGAAGTTACATATTTAATTAGCATGTGTAACTACTAGTTCCACATCCATAGTCTGTCAATGCTAGTTAAACGTGCAAATTGTCATGCATATGGCTTGTGTGATGTGCAGTTAAACATGCATCCTAATTGTGTAATTAGGAGTTACACAAGCATATAACATGTGTAACCAGAAGTTACACATATAAATAACATGAGTTACATATATAAATAACTTGTGTATATCACAAGGTCTACTAGGAAACATCTAAATCGAATACGAGCTATAAATGTTTCCTAATTACTAAGGAAAGCATACGAGCTAAATACAATGGACTTCATTTAAGACAGGATACAGAAAGCAAAGTAGAAAGGACGCAGGTCACGAGATTTACTGGAGAGACAACATCACCGACAAAACGTGTCACCTGAAATCCACGAACATAGCTCATTAACAAACTAGAATGACTAACAATTTACCATTTCCATTACTTGCATATAGGCAGACACAGGGTCATTTGGATTTGGCTCAAGGACTGCATTATAGTAAGACCAAAGTAACAAATCCATCATTAGGCTGCTATTACATCTACCAATCTAAAATGAAATTCACTAACTAAACACTCTTAAAACAAGCATGTTAATCAGCTGGTACACATAAAATGCATGTAATTTGGAGTTACACATGATATGAAATGTGTAACTGGGAGTTACATATGCAATATTAAGAAATGAGCAAAATGAAAAGAAAATCACAATCAACAAATCCAAAATCCAGAGTTTTAGGAAGATGATTTAATACTTACACTATTTTCTCGGCTGCTTCACAGATTTTATCGACTTTGGCTTTTAATAATCCTTTAAAGACCATTTAAACTCTACAAAAAAAAGAGAAAATCATTTAAAATTTTGACAAAACCATGACATTCTCAAGAACTTAAGATTCAAAATCAAAAAGTGAGTTTTATCTTTTTGGTATGCATCGTCAATCTATTGCAGGTGTAAACTCCTGCTTCTTGAAGCTTCTTAATGTCTATCAGTTAGCATGTGTAACTAGTAGCTACACATCCATTTAGTTAGTGTACCTAAAAGTTACACATCTAATTAGCATGTGTAACTAGTAGCTACACATACTTTTAACTTCCAAGTTAACACACTCAGCAATTGATATGTAAAAAACAGATCAATCTTAGCTTGCCAAGTTAGAATCACGCATACGTCCATTATAAACTCCAGCATTAATCTCATCAAGCGCACACCATGGTATCTGCAGTGGATTTAAAAGTTACAACAGCATACCGCCACTAACTGATCATACACTAGTAAAACAGATGAAAGATGCTAACATTGTTCCTAAACAACATGAACTATGAAATGTACCAACCAATCAATGAAATTTTTTTATTGAAAACTGACAAAAGGACATACCAGCAGTATTGCTCTAAGACCCTTATACATACAAAAATTCATATGTAATCAGCAGTTACACATGCATATGGCATGTGTAATTGTTAGTTACATATGTAAGTCATTCGAATCTGCACAAGCCACGTCTGGATCCAATCCAATAACTACATGCCTAGCTTAAAACAAATCCAAAGGAAAGTATGTAACTACAAGGTGGAAGATTCATTCCATTCGGGAGCTACAAAATGGAATAACTTAACAAGATTAAACCATATCTGTATTTATACTTTTAAGATCAGAAATAAAATTGACGACACATTGCTACCTGGTCACAATCTACTGGCGTAAGTGGTTGCTTCCCAAAATTTTCCTTTCACAAAAAATGCCAATATCAATACAGTTAGACCATGAATAGCTGATAATACCACAAAATAACTAAGTGAAGGAAACATAATCAATCAAAAATATAACCATACCTTATGTAATCTGACCCGAGCAAGTGATTCCTTGATAGAATTTTCCATTATTGTTAGATCCTCTATATTGTTTATCTTATTTGGATCCTTCCAACAGCCGAAACAGTGCAGCCGACCGCAAACTTAATCATATAATTATCCAAATTTTGAATTTGTATAGCAAGCTGCAACAAGTAAGCAGTGTTGGCTGACACAAATGGATAATTTTATAGTTCAAGAAGGCAGAGGGCCCTACATTCATTTAAACATCAGTTTGGGGGCTAGTGCAATGAGGTAAGTGAAATTCAAATAATTAAGTACATGACCGCTAATACAAACAACAACCAAATAATTGAGATGAGAAATATTTATGGAGTGGCACCTCAGTCTATTACGCATTTCCGATAGTTGAGCTTGCAAGAGTCTCGACTGATTTGTCAGCACCTGTCAGTATTACATTTACTTATGACAACATGGAGTACATATTGAATTCCATAAAATAAAATAAAAATGAATGATATAGTTACTGTCATTCGTGAGGCATACCTCAACAGCTTGAGTACTGCAAAAATGGACCCTTCTCTCTTGTTTTCCTATTAAAAGGGTGATATCTGGTTTTTGGTCTGGTAAAGAAAAAATGGTGAATGGTGTTAAAAAAGACACTTGATGGTAAGTCTACAGAGTGTCTCTCGACAATGCTTAAAGTCATACATACCTTGTGCCAAAAAACTCTTGTATATTTACGTCATGGTCCAATTTCTTAAATGTGTTCTTTAGTGCCTGTCAAGGATGATGCTTAGAGTGTCAATCACCGAAACACGTACGGCAAGTCAAAGTTATAAGAATCATAAAATCAGGAGGAAATATTAATACATCATGAGGAATTAGTTTACCTCAAGGCTCTCAAGCTTCTTGTTCCAACAAAATGTAAATGATTGAAGCTGTTATTGTCGCTTGAGTTCATTTTATTAATTTAAGATTAAAAAATCCAATCCAATAACTCATGGCAAAACAATTGCAGGAATAACACTTGCATAGAGACTCAACAAGAATCAGATGAGCTTGAAATAGTGAAGAAGAGCTCATTCATGCCTTTTCTCAAACATACGATGTGTACTGTCTTTGTTAATGGATAAACAACTTTTCCAGTAATTTTTGAGCCTCTCTGTATCACCTTCCCTGCAACAATTCCACATCCAACACAAAACACAATCAAAATCATTCAAACACAACAAAACACGGTATAAAGTTCTAGTTTAAGCAACACCTGTATTAGTTTAAACCTACTAAGAATCATTTCAAAGATTCGTAACACCAAAAAATTGAAATCAAGCCTAAAATTAGATCGGAATTAAGAGAAAACTTAATATTACACATGTAGTCAATCAATTGAACCACAAATCCTTTACGAATATCGCCATTGAACACTTTCTCATTCAACTGAGTTGCTAAAACAGCATATTGAGACGAAACTGAGTCAGAAACAAGTAATTGAAGCCGATCTTGTGATTTACCAGTAGATTTTCTATCTAAATACTCGAACTAGAGGTTTTAAGTTTGAATCGCCTCTAAGAATAGCAGAAATCGCATTATGAGTTAATTTCACAGACATTTCACTGAATTTTTATAGGTTTTGGATTACGAAATGGATGAATCTAAGCTTAAAATGATGATAAATCGATGAATAATTTCGAAATATGAGATTACGGAGATGAAATCGATGAAAAAAATGAAGATCGGTGAAATTTGGAGACGACGAAGAAGTTTTCTAGGGTTTTTCCGCCGGAGCTGAAAGAGAAAATGAAAGGAGAAGAGAGAGAGAAAAAAAACAGATAAATGAAAATATCTACTGAGATTCCTCTTGTATATATAGTAAAGGGTAGTGTTGTCATTATTAAAATTCATAATAATTAATTATGGGCCAGATCTGAAAAAAATTTGATTTTTTGGGCCTAGCAGTATCATTTTCCTAAAGTATGGAGTTGATAATGAAGGATCCATTTTATGGGGCTTCTATATATTGAACCCATATAGTAGGGGTTCTAGTATTTTTCACTTAATTCTTTCACTAACTTTTAAGTAAGATGGCATCATCCCTCGTCAGAAAAACTATAAATACTGCATGTTCTCCAAGCATAAATCTCAAACTCCAAATATTTCTTCCAGTTCACAGTACTTATTCTATTTTTAATCGCTCGCCAATATTAGACCTATTACTTATACAGATCAAGAACCATGCCAAAGGTTCATCCAAATTCAACAACAACAAAACCCACAGAAATCCCCAGACATATTTCAGACAGACAGGTGGAGGTATTAACAGTATGGAAAAAATCACTCATCTTCAACTGTGACGGTTATACCGTTTTTGATACTAAAGGAAATCTCGTCTTTCGTGTTGATAATTATCAATCTGGGAAGAAAGAAATTGTTTTAATGGATGGCATAGGAAAATCTCTTCTTATAATTCGTCGTAAGGTGAGCATAATTCCGGTCATTTATCTGTCTCCAAGAGCCTTTTATTTCATGGCGTCTAATTTTTCTTTTTGTTAATTGTGTTTACAGAAATTGAGTTTGGCAGATAATTGGATGGTGTTCGACGGAGAAACTTCGAGTAGTCCAATATTCCTGGTGAAAAAGCCCGTGAATTTAATGGCATCAAAGAACTTAGCTCACGTTACATCCTGCCAGAGTAACAATAAGAGTTTGATTTACGAGATTAGTGGATCTTATGCACAACGGCATATGGCTGTATATGATCACACAAAGAGACTAGTAGCTGAAATTCAGAAGAAAGAAGCTAAAGCAGGTGTATCATTTGGTGGTGATGTTTTTAAGCTGATAGTGCAACCTGAACTTAATCAGACAGGCTCTTGTTATATTAATGGAACAAATGTTCGGATTAAGAAGATCGATCAGTTTAGGGTGATTAAAGAAGCCTTGGGTGATGAACGGTGTGATAGTGCACTGATATACGTATATTTCCTGAAATTCAAACCATCATCTTTAATTCCTCGACTGACATCCACATCATATCGGAAATTGGATATTGAAAACAATACTGGCAATCAGGTCAAAAGAGGAATTTAAATGAGAGATTGCCGTTGTTGCTGAAATACCTCATGCCGGATAGTATGGTTGGCTAAGGAAAGCTATAACCAGATGCTAGCTCAAGATAACGAGTTGAAGCAAATAGAAACCTGGGACACCAAATAAAGTCATCATTATGACCGACGAGATGTAAACCAAGAGCTTTACCAAATTGTCAAATACACATTCTTCAGCGGAGTCTGCACAAAAGTGGACGAAAAAGAAACAAAGGTTCTTTATTTTGACGTCTCTGGTCAAATGACCATGGTCCTATGAAAACGCGTTTCCCGCTGTTTTTCAAACTTGATTGCAGCTACTAGATGTGTGAGACTTCTTTGTGGCCTCGTCGGTGAAGCCCAATTGAATTGTTTTACATTCTATGTATTTCTCATAAGGTCAAGGTCGAATAAATTGAAACCGCTTCACCATTTTTTCTTTAGATTGACACCGTGCTATGCAATGCCCCAGTAAGGTCATGTCTAGGTTACGAGCGTTCTTTGAATCTCTGTATACAGTGCATTATATTGCTTAGTTTTAACTCACTTTAATGACCAAGCTAATACAAGTAGAATTATCAGAAACCTTTACGGCATCACCCCATGATTCCATGAATTGCTGAAGATTGTAAATAGGGTTCGAGACCGGTTGAGAAAAAGCTGGATGGAATAGTCCATTCATGCATATAAAATGCGCTTGCAAGTCTATCGAGACCTTTATCTCAGTTCTATCATGCGCATAAGAAGTGTGGGTTAGGCGGAACTTGGGATCTCCATGGTTTCCATAATTCCATTAGCCTCTTTCTGTCCTAGTTGGCGGGTCACTCTGGGCTCTATGAATCTCAAAGACACCATATTAATGTCAATTAAAGTCTACGGGCATCCAACTCAAAATCAATTGGCAATGAGTGGAGTGACCCTTCCATATTATATTTTAAGTTATTAAAGGGATATTAACAGTGTGGGACTATTATCCTTCACAATGTCCGCTATCCGAATTCGACGTGTGCAACACTCGCTGTCCAAAATCGACGCGTGCGGCGGAATTCGCTGGTCAGGCTTGAATTTTGTTGGATGCGTTTGGGATGCCTGTCCGTCGAATCACATGAGCGTCGGCTTGGATATTTTTCTAACACACTTTGGACGAACCATGGACATACTTTCTTGTTTTCCTTTATATTGGTTTTCGACACTCTTGATAAATATGACTCGTCAAATTTGCAAACATCCATGATCCATTACATTGTTCTACAAAAGCTATCCAAGGCATTAAGTGTTTGAAATACGAAATTGAACTTTGTTTTCATGCAGGTCAAGTAACTTATACTGTCTCGACAGCAAAATTCAAGAGTCTTGTTTTGTGTTTTCTTTCCGTATGATATTTATGCGTCCATGTGTACTTGCCACTTCTTGGGTGGTTACTTGACCATTTTGTTAGGTCAGGTTTATAAAACTTGGTATCAGAAGACGCGATTCGGTTTGAGGGCCGTAAGCTTCAGTTGGAGAAATCCTAAGAATAGAATTACTAACCGCTTGGCTAGCATCTCGGTGTTAGACTTTGTTCCGCTTTGATTGTGTTTAATGAATTTTGATGGTTGCATAATGATATGCTCCAAGGAGTTGTCAACCACGTATACCTAAGCACTAAAATATGTCTTTCCACAAAATCCACATAAAAACATGCAAACAGAGCACTCTGTTGCCATATCTTTTAAAGGATGCCACCATGATATTTAGCAACTTGCATTTGTGGTGTAAACATCTGAAATTCTTAAGAAAGGGATTGTCATCCGAACCATTAATTTGTTGTTTCTTTTTGTAATAAACTACAAGTAAACCACATGGCAGACATCACGGTTATGTTTCAACCTTCCGCTCTCATATATAATACCAAACTACTTAATCAAATAGGCTTTGCAATTTTCTTTGTATATTTAGGGCCAACAGTCTTAGCTGTTGTGAACTAACATGGGATTTCAAGGCTGTTTTCTTTCCTTTGAATGGATGAAGGAAAATGAATTGTGTATATCCTCAAAAGAGATATTACTTGTAATATTTATAGCTAAATGCTAAAATAAAAGGATCACAACAGTGATGGTTTTAGGATCATGAGAAATGACATTTCATCCTCTTCAAACTCTGATCAAACGTTCCCAACTCGAGGCAACATCGAGAGATTCCAAACCTTCCTTCATAAATCCAACTGATTTTTTGACATTATCTTGGCTCTGTATTTACACCACACAAGATGAATAACATCTTTTGCACAAGCTCATGGAGATGTCGCTCTTCAAATATTGCATCTCTAGAGTGGGATATCATCAGTAGTACCAATAGGGCAATAGTAGTAGCACCACCTATCAATTGACAGGGGGATGATGGAATTTGTACATTTACGTCTCATTCGACAAAGGTAGGGTTTATCTGTTGTCTGTCCTCATTCATAAATGAGAGTGACAATACAAAGAAACACACTGTATCAATCTGGCCATGCCTTTTGCCTAAATGGCTCGCTGGAGTAGAAAGAGTCAAGAGAAAAATATATGGAGGATGCAGTCAGTCCTAGGACAGCCAGAGGGCTCCCAACCAAGAGGTAAATCCTTTATCAATGACAGAAACATGATAAACCTCAAGCTCACAATATTTTTGGCTACTATAAAATCAGCAGTCCTCCCTATAGCTTTGGCTCCCCCTAAATCCGCTCGGTGTCCTTTTCTAACTTATAATTTGTATATTTTTCTAAAATAAAATAAAACTGATTAAGGGTTGAGTCGTGTGGACATCATCATATCATCATCGTTGATTTTTAATGGTAAACACCTGGCTATAATTATCTCGTCCTCGGATTCCTTTAAACTTTTGTTTCGTCGTCACAAATTTAATGTAAATATATCATTCATGTTCCTAGGCTTAATGTTTTTTTTGTTTTTTCTTAATGTTATGAAGCAAGGCTTAGTGTTATTGGATGAGCGAATGCTTTATTTTGTCGAATAAGTGTGGAAACGCGTCAATTACAATTTGAAAACACTAAAAAAACATATAAAGGAAGATGTGTATTTATTGACTGGGTTTTAGCCAGTAGTCTTTTAGCCAATAGTCATGGAGATTTTAGATATAATCAAACCACTGTTCACAATTTATTACTTTCTCCGTCTCTAAAAGATAGGTAGATTTGTGTGTAAATTCTTCTTACACATAAACCTGCCTATCTTTTAGAGACGAGAGACGGAGAGTACTCTGTAAACACGTATTAAAATTCATGTGTTCTATTCTATGATAAAAGTGAAAATTCTATCCAGTTTAATGCAATGGATAATTGGAGAAACCATATGCGCTACACTATTATAGTCCGCACAAAAGTCGCACAAACCGCCCAAAGCATTCCCCTCACAAAAATATTGTAAAGAACTGAAATCTTAAATTCTTCATTTCATAAAATTTTTTAATCACTCTTGGCATCACCATTCACCACAAGTTTTTCCCACGATTTATAAAAGGGGATACCAGTCCTATGCCGATACCATTTCACCGATCCAACGGTCAGGATCGGTAGGATTTTTTTGTCCTATATAAAACGGTATCAGCACTTAGCAGAACTGGTATCCCCTTTATAAATTATTGTTTTTCCACTTCACAATACTTGTTCCTCTCTTCAATCAGTTACCAATATTACTTTAGTATTATTTACTTTTGAAATGAAGAACGTACTTACTAATTACTATTGCCATAAAGATCCTGCCTAAAATTTCCTAGCTTAGCCCGAAAACTGATGTCCAAGTTAAGATATCAAACACACCAAGTAAATGTTCATAAACAGATAAACGTTGCCAACATCCATTGATGATGTACGTTATTTGTCTTGTTGGAGTTCACATCTGTCACTACTATAAGAACGTATACCAACCTGATCTCCACCTTCATACCCAATCCACAGGCGTGCACATTGATCCGATAGGTATTTCTTGCCAAGATGACACTGATGATGAGAAAGGATCGACAGAATGGCAGAAGAACACTATCAGTACCAGTCTTTGAGGCGACCTGCATAACAGTGTTAATGATGTCGATTATCGTCTCTTCAACAACAGCCCAAAAAAACCGCGCACAGATCGTGGACGAGTATTTGCCTGTGCCCGTGGCCGCACCAACAACACCTAGTGCTGATTACCTCCAAACTCAAAATATGGAACTTCAAGAATTTGATCTCTTGGGATGCATGTCAGTATCCCCACAGATAGTACAATGTGCTGCAAATGTTTACCTGACTTATCTCTACCCTCATGTACCACTCAATATTGTATCCTCTTGTTGCGTGGTCATATTTAAGGTTGGCGAAAAATGTTTGCCAAAATTCACCTTTCCAAAAATCGAATCCCGCCACTTCGGGTTCCTAAACAATTTGCCCAATCAGCTCAAGCAACTCTGTGAAGTTATTCAGCCTCACTCATCTGCATTGTCAACTTCGTCAACTGGTGGTTTAGCGGTATCTTCTAAACAAAATGATCAAGTAGTTGGAGAATGCTTATTCTCAAAACTTCGGAGTGTGGAGCGGTGCAAAAAAGAGGTGGTCACCTTTTTCGCAACTTTGCAAGTTCAAATTATTGGAAAATCCTGCTGCAAGGCAATTATCGATATTACTGAAGGATGCTGGTCATCAATATTTCCTTTCAATCCTTTCTTTCCTTCTTTGCTTAAGAACTACTGCATGCCATTATTGGCCTTCCCTCCTTCCCCCTAGAATACCCATGATCTAGGGTTAAGTAATCTCTAAATTCTACTCCCTCCGTCCCACATTAATTGAGCCATTTGTAGTTTGCACAATTATTAAGGCAAGGAGAAAAGAGGAGTATGTTTAAGTGTTTTTTACCAGTATGTCCTTATAGATAATAACTTGTGAGTAAAACTTATAAATGATTTATCTCTTAAGCTATACCACGGTTTTTCGTAAACTTTATACTGTTGAAAAACATTTTAAAACAACTACGTAACGAATATAAACATGACTATCAAATTATACATATTTTTTATGGTACAATAATCAATTAAAAAGGTAGTTTTGGAAATATCCCTTGATTAGTGAAATAACTCATCTATTTGTGGGACAAAATTCAAAATCAATTGGCTCAACTAATGTGGGATGGAGGGAGTACTTTTTTTGTCACTTAAATTTGTTGAAATATCTTTATTATAAAGAGATATTTTCTAATTCTGATTAAACTGAAGTTAGAATAACTCAGAAGATTTATCTTTATTTCCACCTGTGTCTCAGACTCTCATGCAGTGCATTTTGTAAAATCCACATCTCGAAAATGGTGAACCCAATTTAAGAATCTGAACTTAGATTTGGGATTTATATTGTAATAAGGCGGTGGATAACAGTGAGGCGAATAGCATTTTCGAACTCTTCATTTCATAAAATTTTAATATTAATCACACGTGGCATCACCCATGACCACAAGTTTGTCCATGCCCATCAAATCTTCTACTTCCACAAGTAAGCAAATACGATTAATTCTTTCACCAACTTTTAAGTAAAGATCGGATCATCGCGCCTCAAAAAATTATAAATACTACATTTTCTCCAAGCACAAATCTGCAAACTCACTCTAAATATTTCTTCCACTTCACGATACCTTTTCCTCTCTTTAATCGGCTCCGAATATTAACAACCATGCCAAAGGTTTATCCAAATGCGAATGATCCAAATGCAACAACAGCAAAACCCACAGAAATCCCCAGACATGTTTCAGACAGACAGATGGAGGTATTAACAGTATGGAAAAAATCACTTATCTTCAACTGTGACGGTTATACCGTTTTTGATACTAAAGGAAATCTCGTCTTTCGTGTTGATAATTATCAATCTGGGAAAAAAGAAATCGTTTTAATGGATGGCATAGGAAAATCTCTTCTTATAATCCGTCGTAAGGTGAGCATGACTCCGGTCATTTATCTGTTTCCATGGGCCTTATTCATGATTTATTAACGGCGTCTAATTTCCTTTTGTTAATTTTCTTTACAGAGATTGAGTTTGGCAGATAATTGGATGGTGTTCGACGGGGAAGCTTCAGTTAGTCCAATATTCATGGTGAAAAAGCCCGTGAATTTCTTGGCATCAAAGAACTTAGCTCACGTGATGTCTTGCCAAAGTAACAATAAGAATCAGCTGATATATGAGATTATTGGATCGTATGCACAACGGCGAGTGGCTGTGTATGATAACAGAAAAAGACTTGTAGCTGAAATTCAAAGGAAAGAAGCTAAAACAGGTATATCATTTGGTGGTGATGTATTTTCGTTGATTGTACAACCTGAACTTAATCAGACAGTTGCGATGGCTCTTGTTATATTAATGGAGCAAATGTTCGGACTGAGAAGATCAATTAGTTTAGGGTGATTAATACCGGCATACACTTCAGATCGGATATACTTATACTTGGAAATTGGATATTGAGAACAATACCGGCAATCGGAACCAAAGAGGACCTTACGGGAGAAGCCTTTAAATGGGATTGCAGTTGTTGCTGAAATACCTCATGCAGAGCATGGTTGGCTAAGGAAGCTGCAACTAGATGATGCTAGCTCAAGATAGTGAGTTGGAGCAAATAACAATCTGAAATCCCAAACAAAGTGAAGTTATCATTATGGCTGACTACCGAGAGCTTTACCAAATTGCGTGGTATTCCAGCGCCTCAGGGGAAACTAAACACGCAGACTGATCAGCTGCATTTACGGAGTTTTGGCACCTAAATTAATTGCAACTCAGAACCATTTGTTGTTATGGTGTATACATCTCAATTTTTAAGAAAAGGACTGGCATGCATGTTTGTTTTTTGTTGTTCCTTTTTCAGATTAACTACAAATTAACCACAAGGCAGACATACATCATGGTTATGTTTCATCCTTCAGTTATAGGATACCACCAACCTTCTTCATCAAATCAAAACCAATGCTTTAAAATTCTGTGTGGACTAATTCCTAGGCTGTTTTTTTTTCCTTTCATTGGATGAAGGGAAATGAAGTATATGTATATATCCTCAAAAGAGTTACTTGTAATGTTTGCAGCTAAATGCTAAAAAAAAAAGGATCACAAAAGTGATGATTTTATTGGATTAGGATTACTGGATAGGATCGGGATCACGAAATGACGTTTCATCCTCTTCAAACTCTTCAAAATGTTCCCAACTCAAAGCATCTAGAGATTCTAAACCTTCCGTCATTAATCCAACCGATTTTTGTCATTTTCTTGGCTCTATGTTTAGACCACACAAGATGAATTACTTCTTTCGCACAAGCACATGGAAATGTCGCACTTCAAATATTGCATCTTCAGAGTGGGATCATATCAGTACCAATAGAGTAATAGCACCTATCAGTTGACAGGGGGTGATGAAATTTGTACATTTACGTAGCATTCGACAAAGGTAGGGTATGTATGCTGTCTGTCTCTGTTAGGAAAAAAATAATTAGTCGACCTGTGTTAACTCGCTAAATTAATAGTACTTTTCAAAAGTAACAAAAATGAAGAGATTTCAAGGTTTTTTATTTGAAAAAGTTCAACAGTAATTAGGTCTTCACTCTGGGTGGATATATATGTAAAATACTACCTTGGTACAGACATACAGAAATGATGTTTGACCGTGGTTGAAGGCCGATTCACCTACGTATTTTGGTCTGAACCCACATAGTAACAGACCTCATTGAGATAAGTGGGTGTATTAGACTCCACATGTTTTTGGTGTATTAGACTCCACATGTTTTTCAATTTCAAAGTATTTCAGCGTAATTTTATTTGGGTATTGAAAATTTCAGAATTCTGTGGGAGTCAGAAAAATAAATTATAAGAGAGACTTTGATATGATCCTACCAAAGATTAGTTATACTTTTGATTTATGTAAAGTTTTTATGAGCAGTGAATTTTTTTTTTTTTTAGGAAAATGTATAAAACAATCCTAGTATTAGGATCCGATTCACAAAAACATCCTACAAGTTACAAAATATTAACAAAATGGTTATACTTTTGTTAAAAAGAGAGTTAAGTGATGACTCACAGTTAAATATGTTAATAAAATTACCCATGTGTCATTCCTACTATTCCCTTCCTACATAATTTTAAGTTTCTCCTTCATTATAATGGTTTTAACAGTGGTGCTATTTGTAGGTGGTGGTGCCGCCGCTTACATATCGTTACACCGCATTCAGGTTCGTGATACCGCATTCAGGATCGCTACACCACATTCACCCAAAGGGTTCACCGCTTCCCCTATGGGTTTTAGCGAAGAATATTAAGCTTCCACCACCACCACCACCGCTTCATCACCACCACTTCAACCAATTAGTTAAATGGAAAGGGTATTTTGGGAGGCTATTTTGGGAAAAGATAACACTGTTTTATTCAGAAGTGTTAAATCAGATGGAAGCATGACCATTTTGTGAACGAATTACAAAAGTATGACCATTTTGTGAACGAATTACAAAAAGTATGACCATTCTGTAACTTTACTTTTTTTTTATCTCTCTTTAATCTTTTTTCCTTTTTAGGTGAAAAGAAAAGCTTAAATTATAATCTCATCCCTCACGAATTAAACAACGCAAATTTAAACAAGGGGAAGGATCCGTTGACATGGTTATATTGACATAATTTGTTGACATGGTTATATTTTTTTTCACTGAACCCAAACGGCGAGGAATTTAAAGCTAATATTTTGGTGACATGTTCTTCTTATAAGTCTCTACATTCCAACCAAAAATGAGAGCATTCCGAGATGTATAAAACCGCCATCTACGATTTTGAATATTAACCGTTGAAGATTAACGGTTGAAATTAAAATTTGTGGATGATGAAGTTTCGTATTTCGGAATACTCTCATTTTTGATAGGAATGTAGAGTTTTATATGAGGAACATGTCACCAAAAAATTAACTTCAAATTCATTGCCAGTTGGGCTCAGCAGAAAAAATGACGCTAAAATGTGAAGATTATATCAATATAACCATGTCAACGGATCATTAAGGAGAATGAATACATTGTTACTCTCAAAGTGGTGGTGTCAGAGATTCAACTCCGAAAAAAGAGTATTATGGAGTAGAGCCATTGTTTCTAAGTATGGTTCTACATGCTTTGGCAAGAAATAAAGTCTCCAAAAAATCCCCAAGGAGTTAGTGTTTGGAAAAGAGTTTACAAACAACTGGACTTATTTAAAGCTAATACTTCTTTGCAGGTCCAGAATGTCTCTTGAGTTCTGATCTGGGAAGATCATTGGCTAGTTGAATATTCGTTCTCTACAGTTTTTCCATCTCATTATAAAACGACTTCCTCAACGAACTTGTCAATTGTAATGGCTGTGAATACCATCTCAAGTGGAGGTTTCTGGATACTTGGGTTTCAAAGAAGATTAACTCAAACTAAAATTAATGAGGTATGCAACTTGACTGCCATATTGGATCTCATTTGTTTGAATCAAGGGCATAATCAACTTAAATGAATTTATGATAAATCGGAAAAATTCTCTGTGAGATCTATTAATACTATGTTATGCTAAACACAACTCATGTAAACATAAATTGATTCTTGGAATCCTTATTTCATATTTACATGGATTTGCTTCTTGGAATCTATTCTACCACACTTCCAAACAAGTTTAGAATTGGTTCTACCAGTATTCCAACACTACTATTTGATTAGTCGTACCAAGTCACAATGGTTAGTTGTGATCGTTCCTACCAAGTCACATACATGGGTTCGGATCGGTTATACCAATCACTAGGATCAGTTCTACCTAAACATGATATTTACTTGTGATTGATCACACCAGTCACTAGGATTGGTTACACCAATTACAAGGATCGGTCACACATACTTATGATCGGTCACACCAATTATAAGGATCGGTCACACCAATTCGAGGATCAGTCATACCATCTCACAGTGATTACTTAGGATCGATTACACCAATAACCAGGACAGGTCATACCAAATCATAAGTTTAGGTACTGTGATCGGTTATACCAAGAACATTACCTGAGTTAAGATCGGTTCTACCAAAGAATAAGCAATGAATAGATGGACCAATAAACCTATTGATTTGCCTTTCGATTCACGAAAAAAGTTCATGAATGTACTATCTTTAAACAAATGTAAAATATTGTTTCCTAGGATGAAATTTTCACCGTACACACCTGTATACATAATCATAAAACTGTATACAAGATTATGTCGATATCATATCTACGAAGTTCAAAAAATAAGCGTTATACTTCTTAGTCTAATTAATTCCTTAATACTATGATCATGTCTCATCATTAGAGTATTATATACAATATGTAGAGTATATACAGCTTCGTAGTGCTAGAGCACTGCTCTGTCGAACTCGCAAGTGTTTCTATCTCAAGCTTGTTTGTCAAGGTTAGTTGTCAAAACTATAAGTCTTGATTTCAAGTCTACTTATAGCTATGTCTCGGATTAGGATAGAATGTGTAGTTGAGTTTTAGACTTCAAGGCGTTCATCTATTGAAGATGAAGAACTACTAAGGGGAGCTTGTGGAACTTCATCAACAAAAGGTACGTGGAGACTTGAACTCATCTATTACTCGTAAGTCTATTTCTATTCTATCTCATATTGAGAAGAAAGTCGTATAACTATATAGACTTAACATTATACACATTTTATATTTCGAGTTGAGTTTAACTCGCTTACATATTTCTCGAAATATGTGTTGGTAAGCTTTCGCTTTAACCAAGTTCATCTTTTATTCTTGACGAAAGTCAAAAGATGATCATGTGAAAATCGCCTGGTAACATCTTACGTGATTTGTGTCAGACAGTCATTTGATGTGGACTCGAAATGTTTCGTATTGATCTATTGATCACTTGAAAATTTCTTTGAAGCTAATAGTTTGTGTGAGACAACTATTCCCGTCTTCCAAGAATGTTTCAACGATTAAAGTGGAGTTTAGAACGATTAACCATTGATTGGATATAGCACAGTATGCATACTTGTATGCTAACTATTGCATGTTATTCCAAGTCCGGGAACCATAGTATGCATACCCGTGTGCGTACTGGTTTAACAGTTGAAGTCCGGGAACTTAGTATGCGTACTGGCTTAACAGTTCAGGTCTGGGAATTTAGTATGCGTACCCGTTTGCATACTAATTCAACTGAGTTCGGTCGTGAACGACAGTATGCGTACCTGTTCGCATACTAACGGACATACCAAGTCTAAAACTCTAAGTATGTGTACCCGTTTGCATACTTGAGTGGGTTAAGTTCTAAAATCAGTTTGTTCATGAAAAAATACATTTATATAATAAGGAATGCAATCTTTTGCAAACCGTGGCTATAATGTTCATGAATTGATTCGAGTGACTCAAAATCGATTTTACTTCAATTGTGTCTTGTATACTTCTATGACAATATAAACAATTGAGTAACTTTATAACTAGTTTCATTTGTGAACTAGTTGTGATTAAGATGAACAAGGTTGATATAAAAGTGTTCATGTAGCTAACTTCGGTTAACTATTGTTGAGCCAACCAAGTGTACACGTTTAGGTACGATTACCCATATCTAAATGATGGTACATTTCATTTGTGTTTAACAAGCTAAGTTCAATCTAACGGTCGAAAGATATTAGCTTGACTCTAATCCGATTTTCATCTAACGGTGAATATTGAATGTTTTGTTACCAAGGTAGCATTGATTGCAAACCCTGATTTGAAAACTATATAAGGGAGATCTCTGGCAACCGGGAAACCTAATACCCACACCTCATGTGTGATACTAGTTTCCACTAGAGTCGATTCTCCTTTAACCTAGGTTTTTTCTAAAACCATTATAGGTTAACGACTTCATTGGGATTCTGAAGCCAGACCCAACTATTTTCTCTGTAGTTGCGTGTTCTGATCTTACTTTGTTCTATCGTATTGAGTACTATATTCTCTAAGATTTGTTCGAGATTTAATCTCTGATAGGTAAGATAAAAAGTAGTCACAAACATATTCGTCTCATCGTTTGTGATTCCATAATATCTTGTTTCGCTACCATACGATTAAGATTGTGAGGTGATTGATATTACTAGGCTGTTCTTCAGCAATATAAGTCTGGTGTATCAACTGGTTCATGTTCACCTTGATTTATCAAAAGATGGAATATAAACTCGTAAGTATTTCTGTGGGAGACAAATTTATCTATTCAATAGACTTTTCTGTGTGAGACAGATTTGTTTATCAAGTCTTCGACTTTGGATCGTAGCGGCTCTTAGTTGTGGGTGAGATCAGCTAAGGGAATCAAGTGCGTAGAGTCTTGCTGAGATTCATAGGCGTAATGAACGCGACTGTACCTTAATCAGTGTGAGATTGGTTAGGGCTCAACTACATTCCAGTCTGAAGTTAACTTGTAGTAGGCTATAGTCTGTAGCGGCTTAATACAGTGTGGTGTTTAAATCTGGACTAGGTCCCGAGGTTATTCTGTATTTGCGGTTTCCTCGTTAACAAAATTTCTGGTGTCTGTGTTATTTCTTTTCCGCATTATATTGTTATACAATTGAAATATCACAGGTTGTACGTAGTTCAATCAATTAGATAATCCAACCTTTGGTTGTTGATATAAATTGATTAACACTTGAACATTGGTCTTTGATACCGTTCAAATTATTTATCTTATTGATCTGGCTCACAGATTCCTATATGTTCGATTGCAGATTGATTTGAGAAATAAAGATATAACTCTTGGATGTATTTTCCTTGATTGAGTCTGACTGTCTAGTTGATTCTCTTGGAAATATATTGGAGTTAGTCCATACAAATTTCCGAAACGAAATATTTGGTGTGGTTGTTAGACCCACGCTTTTTCAATTGGTATCAGAGTAGGCAAACACGTTTAAGACCTCATAAGTCTGTGTTTGTAGCAATATGACTCTATGGAAAATTGTGTTATCTCAAACGACGCATCACCAGTTCAGAAACGTTTTGACTTGGTTCAAAGCTCTGCTTATCCTGAGAAATCTTCATCATCATCTCCATGGTCGGAAACTGTGCCTAACTGGGAAACACGCCTAGATGAACAGTTGGATGATCTTTCAGATGAAAGTAATTCATACGATGGACACGATGTTGATGAGGAAGTCTCTCAATGCATCAAGCTTTTTGACCATCTCATAAGAAAAAGAAGTCAACATCTTGCTTGGTTGAGTTTCTGACTCCTCTTTGTCTAGAAAACAGGAAAATGAGAAAGCTCTTTAAAGTCTACGATTGTGGATATAATCTCCTACAATCTCTTCTTAAATATCGAGAAGAAGATGTGCGTTCAAAAAGTTTTGAATGCGAAAATCTTCGTCGAAATATTGTTATGTTAAAATAAGAACTTGCTGAATCTGAAGCTAGATGTAACTCTCAATAAAGTTGTTTTAAAGACAAAGAGAACGTTTTTCTCTCCCGAGAAAAACAGTTGGAGGATAAGCTTTCTGCTGCTCAAAACAAGGTAATTATGCTGGAAGAAAACTTGAAAAAGTTTGATCTTAGTTCATCAAAATTATCCACTATGTTGGGAGCTTATAAGAAACATCATGATATACGAGGTTTGGGCTATGAAGGAATAGACACTCCAAGCAGTGGTAAGAATAATTTTGTTAGCGCTAAAAGCAACTTCCTGTAGAAAACTTGCTCTAATGGCAAAAGTAGAAAATTACCTTCTACGGCAGAAGTCTCAATTGACAAAGGATGTCAACCTCCAACTTATGTGAGAAATATTAATAACATTCCCTTCATATGTTATTATTGCGGAACCAAAGGTCATCTTGAAAACAGATGTCGTTTTCGTTTGCGGAATAAAAAACTTCATAACATTCTTATCTGGATGTCTAAGGAATTAATCAAACCGGTTTCTCATTTTACTGGTCTTAAATGTCCAACTCTCAGACAAGAAAAGTGCCATGATGAGCCAAGTCTTGCCTGTAAAGGTAACACAAAGGCTTTCTACAATTGTAAAAAGAATTGTGTTATACGGACAAATGACTGCTTTGTTGATCTAATTAGTAAGAAAACTTTTTCAAACTCTTCTTCCGTGACTAAAGTAAGTGTTGGATCAAAAGCTTCAATCGTTCGTGAGTATATTCATATCAATAATCGTGTTTCTTAACTAAAGACCAGCATAAGTAGACTCAAGCGCAGCATTAAGAAGGCAGGGAAGGTAGCAGCTTCATGTATCTATTGTCCTCCTCTTGTAAATTCTCTTAAGACTAACTCTATTAACTTTTCTGAAGATCTTCAAGAAAGAAAAAGGAAAAAAGTCAATACCCTTGATGAGTTATATGCTCGTCAAATTTCAACTTGACTACTTACAAATGTACATCCTCTTTGAGACCGTGTGAGGATGCTCATAATTTTCAAGAAGCCCTTCTTCATGACAAAGTGGTCTTTGTTGTATCTGTTTTTCCGTTTAAGAATAAATTGATCATCTTACTGTTGATCCTTGATCCGGTTAACTATTACATAATGTAATATAATTGATCAATAACTCTCTTTGAAAATTCTCTTTGTTGCTCTCTTTGAAAAATCTCGTTTGTCTCCTTCTTGACAGTTGAGTTGTTGATTTCAACAATTACCTTGTGCTCAATTCTTGAGCTAAGTCGTTCTGTCTTTAGAATTTGTTTTTATCTAAACATATCTCTAAAATAGGCTTCATTTGGTTTCTCGGTCTTGAACCTGGTTCATAACCACAAACGTTCGTGCACCCGACCCTTACCAAACGCAAACGAGTAACCCTAGGGTTTCCCTATGAAAATATCGTAAATATATATATATATATATCATGGACTCCTTCTGATATATACTCGTTCCATAATTTCAAGTTTTCTTGAGTTCTTTGGAGTGAACAATGGATGGATGCAAAAAGGAATACAAAGTTGAAGAAGGAAAAATTCTCGAGTTTCATGAGAACCCCGTTATCATATCCTACTACCATGCAATTGATCATGAAAACAAACTTCCATTTCAGATGTCATCTCAATTAGTGTGAAATCTTCTTCAACAGTTTGGGGTTGTACCTGAACAACTTGAAATTGCAACAAAGAATCTTGAATTTCTGGAAAAACGAACTGAAGAAAGCAACTCATGAACTTATTTTTGTTCGATCTCTGGTTGCTGATTATTTCTGAAGACCTTCAGTTTTGTTCTTCTTAGAAGTTATATTTTTGTCTAGGAAACTTCTTATGAGAATTTTTTTTTGTGTTTTAAGAAGGATAACTAGGGTATAGAATAGCCTATATTGTGATTACACATTGCTATTGCCAACGATTTTCATCTTGTAATGTTTTTAGATTTATTTATATAAATTCTAAAGTTAATTTGGAAGATGATTTTGCAGTATTAATCTTTATTGGTTTTATATATTGCAAATTATGTTATGGGATATGTGTGTTTGCGTCCGTGAACTATGATTGTCCCATATATGTCAAAAGTTTAGTCTATTGTGTCATTATGCAAATATTGATGGAAAATATAATGAACTTTTGATGTCAAAGATTAAGTCTATCGTGTCATTATGCAAATATTGATGAAAAATATAATGAATCATTGTATATTCCGCAGTATTGATCTTTCCCTGATCCACTTCTATGTGAAAGTACTGTATGGCTCCCTAAGTTCTTTTCTGTTGATCATTTTCGATTAAATTAATCATGGGTTATCTTGTGTTTAACTTAATTGAGTTTTATGGATACAAATTGATGTTTCATGTGATTTGTTAATGCCCAAAGAGATCCTTCTTTTCTTGTAAAAGTAAGGTCGATCTTATTGTTCTTTCGGGAATGACATTTTACGGGGGAGAGTTCTTAATTGAACTTGTGCTTAATTGCCAAACCTTTGTGGGGAGTGCGGTTGTGGAATATTATAGGATTTTTCTTGTATCTTTATAAACTCCTTGATGAATACACTAAGTTCGACTATGTGAAATCATCGAAACGAAGTTGATATGTTCTCTTTTAGTCATGAAGTATCTCTATGAGAATTTCATTATGATCCCTCTAGTTTTCGTACCTTTGTCAATTTATATTGACAAAAAGGAGGAGAATTATTGGGTAGTTCATACTACAAATAAATATGGTTTACAAATCATTATGTAAGGGGGAGTGGTTTTCATTGTGAGATGAAGTATTGACTAAGGAGGAGTGATACATATCACCGTAGTATTATTGTCAAAGTTGTGATAAAATTGAACTTTGATGTTTTATAATAATACTATGACATTGTATGACAATGGTTTTCATATTGTTATAGCTACGGATCTTCAACAACTATGATGCTGAGTTGAACACATTCTGAATCACTGGAGTACTTGGAAGTAACGAAGATTTAGAGTGATATTGAAGAACCAAGGAAATCAAGCATTTGGATGAGAAGCTACACAGTTTATTTTTTTTGTAATCCATATGTATTGATAGCTTTGTCACTAAAATTGGCAAAGGGGGAGATTGTTAGAGCACTGTTCGGTCGAAATCGCAAGTGTTGCTATCTCAAGCTTGTTTTTCAAGTTTAGTTGTCAAAACTATAAGTCTTGATTTCTAGTTTACTTATAGCTATGTCTCGGATTAAGATAAAATGTGTAGTTGAGCTTTAGACTTCACGGCATTCATCGATTGAAGAAGAAGAACTACTAAGGGGATCTTGTAGAACTTCATCAACAAAAGGTATGTAGAGACTTGAACTCATCTATCACTCAGAAGTTGATTTCTATTCTATCTCCTATTGAGACAAAAGTCGTATATCTATATACTTTACATTATACAAATTTGATATTTCGAGCTGAGTTTAACCCGCTTACATATTTCTCGAAATATGTGTTGGTAAGCTTTCTCTTTAACCAAGTTCATATTTTATTCTTGACGAAGGTCAAAAGATGATCATGTGAAAATCGCCTGGTAACATCTTACATGATTTGTGTGAGACAGTCATTTGATGTAGACTGAGAATGTTTTGTATTGATCTATTGATCACTTGAAAATTGGTTTGAAGTTAATAGTTCGTGTGAGACAGTTATTCCCGTCTTCCAAGAATGTTTCAATGATTAAAATGAAGTTTAGAACGATTAACCATTGATTGAATATAGCACGGTATGCGTACTTGTGTGCTAACTGTTGCATGTTATTCCAAGTCCGGGAACCATAGTATGCATACCCATATGCGTACTGGTTTAACAGTTGAAGTCCGGGAACTTAGTATGCATACCCTTATGCGTACTGGCTTAACAGTTCAGGTCCGGGAATTTAGTATGCGTACCCGTTTGCATACTAATTCAACTGAGTTCGGTCGTGAACGACAGTATGTGTACCCGTTCACATACTGACGGACAGACCAAGTCCGTAACTCTAAGTATGCGTACCCGCTTGCATACTTGAGTGGGTTAAGTTCTAGAATCGGTTTGTTCATGAACAAATACATTTATATAATTAAGAATGCAATCTTTTGCAAACTGTGGCTATAATGTTGATGAATTGATTCAAGTGAATCAAAATCAATTTTGCTTCAATTGTGTCTTGTATACTTCTATGAGAATATAAACAATTGAACAACTCTATAACTAGTTTCATTTGAGTCATTTGAACTATCTTGAAACTAGTTGTGATTAAGATGAACAAGGTCGATATGAAAGTGTTCATGTGGCTAACTTCAGTTAACTATTATTGAGCCACCCAAGTGTACACGTTTAGGTACGGTTACTCATATCTAAATGAAGTCACTTTTTATTTGTATGTAACAAGCTAAGGTCAATCTAACGGTGAATATTGAATGTTTTGTTACCAAGGTAGCATTGATTGCAAACCCTGATTTGAAGACTATATAAGGGAGAGCTCTAGCAACTGGGAAACCTAATCCCCACACCTCCTGTGTGATACTAGTTGCGACTAGAGTCGATTCTCCTTTAACCTAGGTTTTTACTAAAACCATTATAGGTTAACGACTTAAATACTTCATTGGGGTTCTGAAGCCAGAACCAACTATTTTCTCTATAGTTGTGGGTTCTGATCTTACTCTGTTCTATCGTATTCAGTATTATCTTCTCTAAGATTTGCTTGAGATTTAATCTCCGATATGTAAGATAAAAAGTAGTCACAAACATCTTCGTCTCATCGTTTGTGATTCCACAATATCTTTTTGCGCTACCATGCGATCAAGATTATTGTGAGATGATTGATACTACTAGGTTGTTCTTCGGGAATATAAGTCTAGTGTATCAATTGGTTCTTGTTCACCTTGATATATCAAAAGACGGAACAAAAACTCGTAGGTATTTCTGTGGGAGACAAATTTATCTATTCAATGGATTTTTCTGTGTGAGACAAATTTTTTTATCAAGTCTTCGACTTTGGGTCATAGTAACTCTTAGTTGTGGGTGAGATTAGCTAAGGGAATCAAGTGCGTAGAGTCTGTAGTGGCTTAATACAGTGTGGTGTTCAAATCTGGACTAGGTCCCGGGGTTTTTCTGCATTTGCGGTTTCCTCGTTAACAAAGTTTCTGGTATCTGTGTTATTTCTTTTTCGTATTATATTGTTATATAATTGAAATATCACAGGTTGTGCGTAGTTCAATCAATTAGATAATCCAACCTTTGGTTGTTGATATAAATTGATTGACACTTGAACATTGGTCTTTGGTATCGTTCAAGTTATTTCTCTTATTGATCTGGCTCACATATTCCTATCTGTTCGATTGCAGATCGATTTAACAAATAGAGATATAACTCTTGGATGTATTTTCCTTAATTGAGTTTGACTGTCTAGTTAATTCTCTTGGAAATATATTGGAGTTAGTCCGTACAGATTGCCGAAACGAAATATTGGGTGTGGTTGTTAGACCCCCGCATTTTTACGTAGTTATGTTTTCAATACGCACAACTTGAAAGATACGTTAGAAGTGAAACAAGTTCAAGGCAGTATTACTAACCTCAATTGGAAGGATGGTGTCGTCGTTGTAGTTCGTTGCTTCTTCTCATTTTTCAGGTTTTCAGAGTAATACTTGTATGTCTCAACATTCCTAGACTTTCTAATCTAACCTAAACGAAGTTGACTCTAGTATTTAATCAAGCGACTCTAAATGAGTTTTGATATTAAAATATGACAACCAAACTTGACATACCAAAGATTAGTGAGTTCAACCGAGCTATGCTTTAACAAGTTCCTTTTTGGTTTATGTTAGTCTTCAGTATTTAGTACGGGGTCTGTTGGCTTTGGATCTTTCTGTAACTATTGTTAGGGTTACAAGATCTGTCTAGTTTTCCTTGCTTACCTATGGTACGTAATATATAAAAGATTTTAACATTTGTTGATTTAAAAATATATATTGAGAGTTTAGGTTAGTATTTATTAGCCCGCCCTCTTGATTAGGTGATATATGGAAAGTGGCGGAACCAGAAATTACTGTCGAGGGGGGATAAAAAAAATTATATAAATATGTAGAAGTTTGGTGGACTAAATTCTAAATTATGGTGAACTAAATGATAAATATATGATAAAAATAAAGGTGGTAATATGATTATTATGATTTTGGGGTGGTGTTGGGGGGGGGGGGGGGGGGTGGTTGACCCATGAGCCAGGGTTAGTCAACCCTTGGCTCCACCCCTGTTTACAGACCACTTTTACAAGCAAAATATTTGAACTTGCCAAAAAAAATACTTACACGTAGAGTTCCTTTAAAACAGAAAGAAAAGAAAATAATACACAAACGACTTGGATTTGCGATATTTGTAATAGTGGAAAGAGAATCAAAGAGGAACATTAACCTATGTTTTGATAATATATATTTCCAACATCATCATATGAGACAACTTATTAATATACTTCCCTTTGAGGTTTAATAAAGAAATATATTCATTGTGGAGCTCTTTCATAAAGAGAAAATGCATGGTGCAAATGATGACATTTGGGTTAAGCATATAACTGAGCCTCGATGAATGGGAATTGAGAAAGTATTCCAAAGGGAAATGCATTTGACTAAAGATTGTTATAGTCGCTTGGTCAAATTCACAAGTTTTGGTATGTCAAGCTTGTTGTTAAATTTAGTTTATCAAAACAATATCATGATTTATAGTCTACTAAACTCAGTATCAGACTAGGAATAGAGCATGGTGGTTGAATATCTGAATTCACCAACCGACCTTGAAGGTTGAAGACTGGAGAACAAGGGAGACGTCTATGAGGACTCCATAAACAAAATTATGGAAAGAATGACTATCATATTTACTCATATTTTCTACCGTTCTATCTATTGAGACAATTTCATATGACTTTAATATTACGATGATAATTGGAAAGAAGAAATTTTGATTTCAAGCTAGTATCTGATAAGTGTCAAATTATATTTCAAGCAATGGAAAGAACTTATCGCATAATAGGTTAAAACAATTTATTGTCCAACATATCATAATTGCATACGAAGTTCATAGGATACACCAAGTTATATTCTTGTTCATGAACTGATTTGGTCAGTGCATGAAACTTGAGATTATTTAGAATATATTTGATAAATAAATCTCTTATTAACTCACATACGAACTGACTTTTAAATCCTCATGTACACGAACTGTTTTGGTCAGTACGCAAACTGATTGATTTTAAGAGGTTCCTGGAAACTTTTTGCGTCTTGGGTGTCGAACTGTGCCGGACAGTTCGTGAACTTATAGATATAAAAAGTTCCTGAACTCCAAGATGAAAAATTTGTTCATAAACTTTTTTCGAAAGTTCGTGAACTGATTTAGTCTTTGATGGTTACCAACCTCCATGATTTCTTGATAATTTACGGACAACTTAACCATTGTTCCTGGGCTATCCATTTGGTTCATGGAGCTTACATCGATACATATGACGGGTAAACATTCTTCTTTGTAATCAAGGCAAACTTCTTGCGCACATGATCAATTTATATTGAGAACTATTGAGCTTACTTGGTGTCAAATTAATTCATAAACATGGAAACTAGTTCGCAAACTCAACTTTGATCATAAGCTACCTAGCCTTGTTCATATTAGAATCTTAATCTTGGCACTCTTATTTCCTAGTTGTAGTTGGAGTCTTCCTCTACAGAACTAGGCTTCGCTATGAAACTGTATTAGGTAGCGACTTTTGAAGTCTTCACTAAGAGATTCATGAAGTCCAGATATAATGTTTTTTACCTGATAGTTCTTGATATCCAGAATCTTATCTTGATTATCGTAGTTCTTGTTTGTTCTTAGGTCCACCAGTTCAGCTATATGGTCTGTCAAGAACTATCGATCAAGGAATAAAATTAATAGAAATTACAAATTTCTTTTCGTCTCAGACTTTGTAATTCCACAAGTTTTATATCTGTTATATTGATCTTGTGAGGTAGAATCGATTAGGCATCTCTATAATGTTTTGAAGAGAGTAATCTATCCTCATTGTTGAGATTTGCTTGATATTGAAAATGTGGGGGTCTAACAACCACACCCAACAATTCGTTTGGCAATCTGAGAGGAATTACTCCAATACACTTTCTAGAGAATCAACTAGACAGTCAAACTCAATCTATAATAAAGTATATCAAAGAGTTTAATATCTCTAACTCTTAATTCAATCCGCAATCAGCAAATATAAATCTGCGAGCCCGATTGAATAAGAGGAGTAACTTGAACGGTACCAAAGACCAATATTCAAGTGTCAATCAATTTAAATTAACAACCCAAGGTTGGATATTCTAATTGATTGATCTTAACACACAGCCTGTGATATTTCAATTATATAACAAAATATAATGTGGAAAAGAAATAACACATACACCAGAATTTTGTTAACAAGGAAACCGCAAAATGCAGAAAAAACCTCGGGACCTAGTCAAGATTGAACACCACACTGTATTAAGCCACTACAGACACTAGCTTACTACCAATTAACTTCAGACTGGACTGTAGTTGAATCTTAATCAATATCACACTGAATCAAGGTACAGTTGTGCTCCTTACGTCTCTGATCCCAGCAGGATACTACGCACTTGATTCCCTTAGTTGATCTCACCCACAACCAAGAGTTGCTACGATCCAAAGTCGAAGACTTGATAGAAAAATATGTCTCACGCAGAAAAGTCTATAGGATTGAATAAATTTGTCTCCTACAAAAATACCCAAGAGTTTTTGTTCCGTCTTTTGATAAATCAAGGTGAACAGGAACCAATTGATAACCTGGACTTATATTCCCGAAGAACAACCTAGAATTATCAATCACCTCAAAATAAACTTAATCGACTAGCGAAACAAGTTACTGTGGAATCACAAACGATGAGACGAAGATGTTTGTGATTACTTTTCTATCTTTCCTATCGGAGATATAAAATCTCGAGCCAATTATTTCAATTGTACTCAACACGATAGAAACAGCAAAATCAGATCACGCAACGACAAAGATAATAGTTGGGTCTGGCTTCACAATCCCAATGAAGTCTTCAAGTCGTTAACCTACAGGGTCTCGAGAAGAAACCTAAGGTTAAAGGAGAATCGACTCTAGTCGCAACTGGCAACAAAGCATTCAATAATCACACAGGAGGTGTGGGGATTAGGTTTCCCAGTTGCTAGAGTTCTCCTTTATATAGTTTTCAAATCAGGGTTTGCAATCCAAGTTTCCTTGGTAACAAAGCATTCAATAATCACCGTTAGATGAAAATCCTGATTCAACCAAGCTAATATCTTTCAACCTTTATGTTAGAGCATAGCTCGGTTGAACCCACCAAGCGTTGGTATATCAAGTTAGGTTGTCATATTTTAGTCAATCAAAACTCATGTTAAGAGTCGCTTGATTATGTACTAGAGTCAACTTCGTATAGGTTAGCTTGAAATTATTAGGATATGAGACATTACAAGTATTGCGAAGACTTGAATATGTGAAGAAGCAAGGAGCTACAACGACAACAATCATCCTTCCACTTGAGGTTAGTGATATTTGACTTGAACTGTTTCATTCTCTAACGTATCTTTCAAGTCGTGCATATTGAAAACAAAACTGCGAAGCATATTTGAACTCTAGATAGACATAGTATTAAGGAATACAATACGAGGTTTATTGCTTAACCATTAAACTTTGTAGATAAGACATCGCCATAATCATTTGAATGCTATTGTGATTATGTATGGGTATGAGGTGAGGATTTCATCATAGGGAACAATGTTTTACACGTGTTCTAAGGAAGTAAGTTCATAAACTTGTTTGTGAACCGAAAAGGAAATTTCCAGGCGTTATTGATTTTGTTATTCATTGCATATCTTATGAACAACCAATATGTGTGATTGAGTATAACCGTTCACGACTTTTTGTGTTCTTGGTAGAACTATTCACAAAGGCATGACTTATGTATTGGTATGACTTTTATTAGTGAAACCGATCTTAAGTAATCACCTGAGATGGTATGATCGGGTTTGTGATTTTATGTCTGACCAAATATGAGAAAGGGGAACCGATCCTAGTAAGAGGTGTAGTACATCACAAAGGGGAACTGATCCTTGTATGAGGTGCAGCAAGGTTTATAGCAGAAAGGGGAACAGATCCTATGAACATGTGCAACACGTTTTTAGGCAAAGGGGAACCAATCCTATGGACATGTGAAACACATATAAGTTAGATACCATATATATGTGGGGAACCGATCCTAGTACCTAGTCAACCTAATTTTGGAAAGCTAGTGTGAATATGCACAGTACTCACATGGAAGGTAGAACCGAAACTTCTTTTTGGTAGAACCGTTAAACCCATGATTATGATTGAATGTTATTTGATCAATTGCATAGTTCTTGAAAGTCATATGAACCAATTCTAAACTTGTTTGGAAGTGTGGAAAATCGGTTTCAAGGTTGTAAGTGTGAAAGAGAACTTACAAAGTAAGGATGTCGACATACTTTGAACACATGCTATGAATGTTTATTATTTAATTGTTCAAAGTTATTCCTTAATATCTAAAGGAAGAGAATCCCAATATCGAAACATAAATAAGTTAAGAATCTTTTAATTAAGGTATTTAACTTCATTTTGTAGGGAAATAAGAATTAGTAATGTGCATTTACTAATTAGAACTTTTCCTAGAGGTTTCGATCATTATTTTTGGACAGAGCATTTCCAGGAATTATGAAAACCGAATTTGTGCTTTAATGAATATCTTGAGAATATTTTCGGTTTTGGAAATTCCTTGGTGTCCAAACTTCCTTGTCTATAAATACTTGAAGTTTTCCTTTCTAGCAAACTAATCCTTCGTAACAACAAGCTTCCTCTTTGTTGTGTTGTTACTGGTGTAGCCGCCTATTCGGAGAGGAGAGTAACCTAATTAGGCGAAATCTCGTACGGCCGCTCAGTTTAAAGTCTTCTTTGGGATTGATAAGCTCTAGCGTGTACCGTTGGTGGGAAACTAGATAATTGCGGTTTATCTTTTGTTTTCATTGATTTGATTGACTAACGGTGGTTGAACTTTGATTGCACCTAGTTTGTTTATGCTTGAGAATCTTCTCTTCTGATATAAGATTCACTCAAACTAGTTCAGAGTTTCGACAGGGATCTTTAGACTGTTGTTAGTTCTAAAGACGATCTTGTGATAATCCATTGTTAACAGACTCCATTCTGTGTGTGATTGATCACAAGAGATTCAAGTGATTGTGTGCAGGTTATTATTGAATATCTAAGAAGATTTGAAGACGAAGACGATATTGAAGATTTTTGATTTGTGGGTTCATAATCTTTGGTGTGCACAATACTTGTTTCGGTAAAAGATGATCCAATTAATAATCGGTTTATCCTTGTGATAGATTGGATTGATTAATTGAGTAGATCGGAATCAACACAATTCTTTGGATTAATAGTGTTGTTGGCTTAATCTTAAACGATTACTTCGGTAATTGAATATAAGATAGATCTAAGAACCTGGCGAAGGAGTTTATGTTAAGATAAATATAAGATCCTTTGTCCGACTCATATCACTTGGTTGAATAGAGTTGATACCAAACAGATTTGTTGTTCCTTTACTGTTTGGAATACGAACCAAATGAATTGTTCCAAGTACGTGACTAAGTGAAAAAGCGGGGGTCTAACAACCACACCCAATATTTCGTTTGGCAATCTAAATGGACAAACTCCAATATACTTTCAAGAGAATCAACTAGACAGTTAGACTCAATCTATAAAAAGTATATCGAATAGTTTTATATCTCTATCTCTTGATTCAATCCGCAATCAGCAAATAGGAATCTGCGAGCCCGATTGAATATAAGAGGATTAACTTGAACGGTACCAAAGACCATGTTCAAGTGTCAATCACTTCACTCAACAACCCAAAGGCCGGATACAAGAACTGATTGATCTTAACGCACAACCTGTGATATTTCTATTATATAAATAAAATATAATACGGAAAAAAAATAACACAGACACCAGAATTTTGTTAACGAGGAAACCGCAAATGCAGAAAAACCTCGGGACCTAGTCCAGAATAAACACACACTGATTGTAAGATGTTACACCAATTTCCTACTACCTATTCGGACTAGATGTAATACCTTCTTCAGCACTTGTAGAACTCCTAGCAGAATACCGATTCTCTTTAGAAATTCTTCACGCAAATCTTCTAGCAGAACCCAAGGTTCTCTTTAGAAGATACACCAACACGATTGATACGATTTGATATTATGTTTGCACAAAACACCAGTTTGATTTCCCTTGAGATGTGAATCAAATTTTTGGAAATCTTGTGTTTGTTTTGATAAAAACAATTACTAGGTAAAATTAATATCAAAACAAACTTGTAGATTAGGGATTATTATACTCTTCAATAAAAGGTAGAGAAACCTAATAACTATACAACAAGAATAACTAGAATAAATCTAGAGATATCTTGTTTAAAACTTCTCAAGGATTTTTAGGAGATGCCTCAATAGAAGTGTTTCTTTCTAGTCTTCGATTTCGACTAAAAAGTGTTGGTATACGATCAGAAACTGAAATCTATCAAAACCTAGGGTTTATGATCAACAACTCTTGAATGGTTTTATATCAGAAGAGAAAAACTTAGAATAGACAAGAGGTGAAAAACCTTGATTACAAGTTGTTGTTGTAGTATTGAAAGTGGTAGTAAAAGTTCGTTGCTCGGACTTGTAAAGATATATACACAATATTTGTCACAATGGGCGAGAGGTACTGGGACTAGGATTCCGCCAATTTCATTTCTTAAGGTTCAAATAATAATTCTTTTATCAATAATAGCTCAAAAAATATATTAAATATATCGACTCTAATTTATTGCCAAGATTGATTCTCAAAACATTGATTGTAAGTCCTAAGCATGATGTATCAAAACACCTAAGCCAAGCATACATCATCAAATTAAATAACAACCAATTAATTCAAATCATATTTCAATTTTAAATTAATGCAAAAGTCATAAAAAATAATTAAATGAAATTACCCCAAGTATGAAGTTTGGCCTCCTCCGTCGTCCCAGTGTTGGGTTTTAGCTCATCATAGTAAAAATGCTCTCAAAATAATTATTTATTGCTCAAAAAGTGGTTTACAAATGATGAAAAGGTGTAAAACAATTGAACAGAAAAATCGCAACAGAAATAACTGTTGCAAAGGCGCTGTTCAGCTGTTACAAGAAGAACGATAAATTGTAACTGCTGTTGTACGACGAACTACGACCCTCGGGCGTGCGTCTTAGAAACTGTTGAAGAACGTCGGTCTTTGGATGTCTGTTCTTCGTGTTCTTCATCTTCATCAATGGCAGCAGCAGCAGCAGAGAGAAATCATGGTTCTCGATTCTGCAGCGTTCCTTCTCTCCTCCCAACTCTCGACAACCATTCTATTCAACCCCATAGACATATTTATACTCAAAAGCACCGAGATAATCCGAGTTAAATGCAAATAATTCTCCCTTAATGATTTTTATTTTCATGGGTATATTTTCTTTCCCTGTTCACCTTTCACGCGTTTGTTCTGAGCTGGATTTCCTTGTTTATCCTGGCTTGATTGGTCGAATCTTGTTGAATAAAGAAGAAAATATTCTCCCATGCAGTTACTTATCATCCAATATCCCGTGATAATCTCTCTTCCCTGTTTAACCAAGACTCGATGTTCTAGCCCAACTGGATCGAATCCATTAACCATACAATCCCTGTTTAGCCCAAGCAGGTCAATCAAAACAAAATCCAGTGATTGAATCTCGCTCAAAGCCCACACAAGATCGAACCCAAATTTCTTCCGTGAACTGCATGAACTTTCCCGCCATTTTAAATTTTCAAATCGTGAAGAAGGGTGTCCCCCTAACCGTCTGTGGAGTGAAAATAGCAAATGCCCAACTGAGGGCCCCTTAGTAATTAGGTTGCCCCTTAACCAAAATGAGAGTCCGAATAACAAATTTCCACCGGGGATGCTCCGCATAATTTTTCGAGCCGATTTTTCCAAAATTATTTATTTCCAAAAATACCTACAAACACGCAAAATACCATAATAAGGACGAAAACAAGTACTAACAATACAGAGAATTGAGAACAAAATAGACAGATATATGCGTCTATCAGTTGTATAATCAATCACGAAAATTTAATCCTTGGCTTTGTGATCCCCAATACAAAGACTTTTATCTCACTCTTGTTCACGAAGAACAGAAGACATGTAAACAACCTGCAAAGCTTACGCCAATTTTCCAAAGGGATGAAAACTGTGTAAACTCACGAACCCTTTATTTATAGTGAAAAGTTAGCTTGAAAACAAAGCTAGGGTTTTGACTATTTTCCTTTTTCAAGACTCTCCTAATTATGGGAGTCTTTCCTAAGTTACAAATATTATGCATAAATAATTAATTAATAATTAAATAGCAAATATTTATTTATGTGAATAAATCACATTCTAACTTAGGCAGGAATTAAAAGTTATCTCAAACACTTTAATGTGGTAATCAAATATGTTTGGAATAATAGCCATCTTGCCTAGACAAGGAAACATCACCAACTTGACCAAAAATAGATTTTAGTCACGAATTGGGCCCAAGTCCATGAACTACTACAAAAAGCCCATGGATTGTTTCCACTAACGAACTTTAATAAATCACTCATAACTTCATCGTTATAACTCGTAATTGAGTGATTCTTGGCTCGTTGGATTCGTAAGCTCATTCAATATAACATGAGATTATTTATAAGGATAAAGGTTATTGTATCCAAGTTCATGAATCAAATAACCTCAAGTATATATACATAAATGTACATTTACCGTCATCGAAATTGTTCCATAAAGTGAGCATTTATATTGATAGATTAGAAAGGTAGAATTGAACAAGAATCCAAATGAAATCAATCACATACATTTGTTTATGAAGTACTTGTTGATGTCTTCTTGTAGTCTTCAATCTTCAATCTTCATCCTTTAAGGATAGCTTCGATTCAACTTCTTAGAACTAATCTAGTCCGAAACTATCTTTAGAATGCTAAATCAAGAATGCATTTTTGAAACTAAAATTGACAACTAACTTGACATACCAACGCTAGTGGTTTCCACCGAGAAGTGCTCTAACACTAAGGTCGGAGGCGTGGGAATACATACGGAACTAGGTGAACTATATGTTTAGTTGCTTGGTATCAACTATACGAAGTTAGGTGTAATTTTGTGTAGCGGCTTAATCCTGAGAGTATTCAATTCTGGACGAGGTCCCAGGGTTTTTATGCATTTGCGGTTTCCTCGTTTAAAAAATCTTGATGTGTCATTTACTTTATATTTCCGCATTATAATTGTTTTATTATAATTAAAGTAAATTACACAAATGTGAATTCCTATTTACTTGATAAGTGAATCCTATTGTGTTTGGTTAAGTCCGAACCTTTTTATCAAGTAACATACTTCGTTGTTGTATTGTCTCGATCTCGTATCCATAGATGATCACACGAAGTGTGAACCGATTAGTTGTATTGTCTCGACTCAGTCTATAGACAATCACTTTAAGAGAAAGGACTTATAGGTAGGAAAAGTTTTATCTTGAGGTATATTTGGGTACCCTCACGTTTTCACTTTACATCTAAATTAGCTTGTTACACACAAATGAAATGTACCCTCATTTAGGTTTATGTAACCATACCCAAACGTGTACACCATGTTGGTTCACAAATAGTTAACCGAGGTTAGCCATATGATTACTCTCATATCAGCCTTATTCATCTCAACCATAACTAGTTCAAATGACTCAAATGAAACTAGTTAAAGAGTTGTTCAATTGTTATAGAAAACACAATTGAAACCAAAAAAACGGTTTGATTCACTTGAATCAATCATAAACATTATAGCCACGGTTTGCAAAGATTGCATTCCTTATGATTTAAATGTTTAAGTTCATGAACTGAACGATTTGACAAAGTAACCAGCTTAAGTATGCGTACATAAGCAACCGGATTTGAGTTTGTTAAGTTTCCAAACTCAGCAGAAATTTTCAGTTCGAAAACTCCCGCCAGTATGCGTACGGGTAGGCATACTTAAGGTGACTAGTTTAGGAGTTTGTAATTCCTAAACTCAGCAAATATTTTCGGTTCGAAAACTTCCGCCAGTATGCGTACAGGGTACGAAACTTCCGCCAGGTACGCATACTTATCTTGTCTCCTTCACCAATTTGGTATACACACATATGCATACACTTGGTTCCCGGTTTTTGGATTTATACACTAATGTGCAAACACACTATATATGCTTATATCCAAACATAGTTACGTTCTCAACTCTTTATTTCTTAATCATTGAAACATTCTTCTATAATGAAAATAGTCGTTTTCACACACTATCAGCATCAAAGAAATTTTCAAGATACTGAAATAATCATTATCGAAACATTCCAAGCCTGTAGTTGCAGGAAATCCTACACTACACCCCTCACAAGATTTCATTAACATTCAACTCATTTTTGGATTAACAATCCTAATTTTATTGATGAATCTTTGGATAATCTTACAAGAAAAGATAAAGTAATCAAGAATAACCACTGCTCTAAATTTTCTCACTCCTATTTACTTGCTTCTCACTCAAAAAAGATCTCTATCCTTCCTTTACAACTGAACGGCTATTTATAGGGAATTACATAGTGGATGACAGCTAATCTGTCCTTTATTTTCGGATATGACTTGCGACATTATCGCAACCTTATAAATATCAATATCGCAAAACTTCCTTATTTTCGCAGGACCGTCACACTTTTCTCATGATTTGGTTGATGTCGTTTCTGAAGTTGTTCTGCGACACTGTCGTGTTGTGTTGTTAATAATTTCGCTGAGGCATTATTGCTGCGAGATTCTGATCCTACATCTTGCCTCTTCTCATATCTTCTCTGCGAAGTAGAGAACGATGTGAGAAATGCCGCAGTTATCTATCACTTCATATTCTGCATTTATCACACGTATCCTTTCTCCCATATGTTTCTTGACACGTCTTCTGTAACCGCTGCTTTTCAACCGCTCACGTATTTTCGCATTAATTGTGTTTATCTTATCGAAAATCTCCTCTATATATACTCTTCTTACTCTCCCTTTTCTTCTTTTTTACTCTCTTTTTCATCTTCTCTGCAACTTCATCATTTTCTCCGTAAATTCCTCTGCTGTAATTTTTCTTATATCTTCCTTCTTCAATCTTCTTAATTCTTCGTCCATTCCCATACTCTATATTCAGATATGTATCCAAGTGGTCAAAAACATGAGAAAACCTTAAAGGAAGTTCAAAAAGATCTTGCCGAGAAAGGTTTCACACTTTCTACCATTCCTGGTGAAAATGCCAAATCAATTCTTTCTATCAAACTTTTCTCTGATCAACATTGTGATGATCAATCAATCATAGTTTCGCTGGGTCAAATTCTCGCAGGTCTCCCCATTCCTCTTTATGACCCAGATATTCCTCTGTTCTATGAGATTCTCGCTCACTCGGGATTTTCGCGAGCTATTTTCCAATTGAGTGGGGATTGCATCCGTCTGATGCTGGAGTTCGCTAACCGTGGTGCTGGTAAAAGATCTCTTTATTCCAAAGAACTTAGGGATCCTCAATTCGTATATCTAGAGATAATCGCTGTGAAGTATACAGTAGTGAATTTCTTCGAAAATTATGAATTAATATCCATGAAGAAAGAGAATACTCGCTGGTGTATTCGCTTGAAAAGGAAGGATGTTATTGTTGAAGATAAAATGCTCATGCATGACATTGATTGGCATTCTGGAATAAATAAAACCCCTCGCCAATCCAAAGATGATAAATGGTCGTCCCCTTGATGCTGAAAGGACCCTATATTGCTGGTTCTAATGTCATTCCTGCGAATCTCACCGCTTATCGACCCTGGGTATTCTCTTGGCCTGATAAAGTGAAAGAGGTATATTTCTTCTAATTTCGCCCACTTTATGTTTCTTTATTTATCTTTACTCTTTTGTTCGCTGATTCTTGCGACATTCTACAGATCCAGAAACTGAAAGATAGCTACCGCAGGACTGGTAAAGCCAATACCTTGCTAGCTCTTCGCTCATACACAGATGAGGTAAGAAATATTCTTTTATGATTTTAAACAATATATTGTTTCTGTTTCTTATCTTCATTTGTGTGTGAAGGTTATTGCTGAAGTAGAAGAATCCACCAAGGCTGCGACGGCTGGTGATAAGGGTAAAGATATTCTTCGCAAAGGAAAATCATCTGCATCCTCTTCAAAGAAAAAGAGAGGGAATTCTCCTCCTCCTTCAGATGTTCATTTCCCTGATGGTTCTGAAGATGATGAAGACAACAAAGATGATGATGACGACTCTGCTGCGAATAAAGATTCTCCACTGAATCCTCTATGGCACAGTTATCTGGTATCTTCTCTGATTCTTGGCAAGGGATGGGAGATAATTGCCTCGCCAGTATATGCAAAGCTCTCGCAACTATTTGCGATACTCCTTTGTTGGATGGTGATAGTTCTCTTCGTGGAGTCTCCAGATCAGTGACTCCTAGCTTCCTAAATTCCCTCAATAGTTTGGTATGCCTTCGTCTTTTTACTTCTTCATTATTGTGACTCAAAATTTCTTTTTATTTTAATTATTTTTTGTATTTTCTTCGCAGGCTGGAAAAGCTTCTTTCGTGTTGCCTCAGATTTGGAGAGGAGACGCGAAATTCTTGAAAAGAAGAATCTTCAATTTCGTACGAAGAATGAAGAACTGGAAACTGAAGCTAAAGGTCTTCGTGAGAAGAACGAACAATTAGAAGCTGAAGTTAAAGGTCTTCGCGAGAAGAACAAACAACTGGAAACCGACACTTCTTCGCAAAGGAACAAAATTTCTACTCTTCAAAAAGCTAATGATCAGCTCTATGGTATGCAATTTTTCTCCTTTCCTTTCATTCATTCATCCTATTGTCTTATCTTATTTGATTAATCCTTTTTGCAGACATTTATGGTCTTTCTGATGAAGCCATTCTTCTTCGTTCATTTCCCGATGCCCTAGATAATGACACTCTTCTTGAACATCTTAATAAATCTTTGAATAGTTTCTCTAATGATAAAATTTCATCTCTGCCTTTGAATGAACTTAAATCCAAATTTCGCCTCTTAGAGATTGATCATAGATCTAGTTTAGGTTTAGCCAACCAATTTAAACGTTTTTATCTCAATTCTAAAGAGAAGATCAATGAATTAAGAACCAAGATTAGCAAACTTATAGATGATAAAGATCGTATCTCTGATCAAGGTGTTTTTGGCGAAATTCCAAGAGACTCTTCTTGAGGTTCAACTTGAACGAGATGAAGCCAATCGTCAAAATGTTGTGCTTAGCGAGAGAGAAAACCAAGTTCGTTCTCGTCTTCTCATAAATAGTGATGATGAGTTCGCTTGGGCCGCGACAATCTTGGATAACGCCAGAAAAGATTTAGGTGTAAATGTTAGTCTCCAAGTTGAGCATACAGCCTTGATTAGAGATATGATTTCTGAGAGAGAAGGTCATTAACTGTTTTCCTTTATTAATCTTTGGTTTTTCACGAGTTTTTATCAAGTTACTGATTAATTGCTATATGCTTCGCAGGATCTGAAAGTAGATATCGCCAAAGAGTTGAGGAACTTGAAGCTGAAAAAGAGGAACTCGCAAAGAATCTTTCTTCTCGCAACGACAAATATTCTAGATTAAAGAATCAAACCAAGATCACTGTTGCGAACTTTAAGAACGACGCTCTGCATTTTCGCAATCAAACTATTCAAATGGTTTGTGATGACCATAGTATTCCTCACTCTGATTATCCTTCTCTTGGAGGAGATCCCAAAGAACATTCCTAGTCTGACCATCTCTGATAGCGAAGCTGATGATGAAAATCTGATGGTGATGAAGGTTCTGATGGAGATAAAGGTTCTGATGCAGACGAAGAAGAGAACAAGTCTGATGAAGATGATGAAGGATCAACTAAGAAGTAGTCTTTGTTTCTTTCTTTGATCTTCTGTAATACTTGTACATTTATTCCTTCTTTTTGTATATTTGCGAATTCTTTTGGTTCCCCATATTCCTTAATATATGAGTTTCTTTCATTTCGACCTGCATTCATTAAAACAATTCTTCCTTGCAATACGGTTAATCAACATAATCATTAATTTTTGAATTTTTGCGTAAATCTATCATGTGGAGACAAATAACATTTTCTAATTTCATTCATTCCCATACTTGCCTCTGTTATTTGTATCCAAATGAGAGATTTTGCAGATTTCTCTTATTTTGTGCCTCAACTTCGCAGTTGTTTATGTATAATTTCGCAATCATATGCGAAGTGAATTTTGATTCTTTTCAAAATCTCATTCCTGTGTGGTCTTATTTTTCCTTCCTAGTTAAAGGTCTTATTATGCCACCTCTTGTCATTGCGACAAAATCGCAGGACGTCCTTGCACTTTCATGCAAAAACCCATTGATCTTGCCTTAACTTTTTTCTTTGTATTATTGCCTCTCCAGGATAGTTGCGACAATATGACAGGCCTAAATTTTCTTGCGAAAATAAAGCCCATGACATTGCCGTCTTGCGACGAAATCGCAGGACGTCTTCGCACTTTCATGCGAAAACCCATTGATCTCGTCTTATCTTTCTCTTTAGTATTATTGCCTCTTCAGGATTGTCGCACAAATATGACAAGCCTTAATACCCTTGCGAGTAAAAAGCCTCATGACATTTGCGTCTTAAGACACTTATCAGCTCCCTAATGGAGGGTGCCGCCCTTATCTCCCCCTGGTTGCCCCTTCAAGGAGGCGTACCTCTACCATACAAGGTTGGCTCCCATCCGGTCTTAACAACAACCAGTTGTTTTCGCAGCCTCTTATCCCTTTTACCTATAGGGTTTATGGTTACGAGACTGCACCCTAAGTGGGGTTTTCTTCGGGCCGAGTGCAGTATAAGCCAAGACTTGTCAAGAATGGCAAGGTACGCTCCAGACGCCCCTGGCACTCTTGACTCAACCGTGTACCTCGGCGCCTTGGTCAGATTCTGCACTCCTTGGGAGAGTCCTTATTACCTTAGTCGCCCAACCTAAGTCATATGCTTAAGTGAGAATCCAAGGTGCCTCTCCCGGATGGGCTTTATTGACCCCAAATCTCCATGACTCAGGTTCCGGGGCGGTGTAGCCTTTCCCTGAGCCATGCAACAGGTACCCCCTTATATGACGTACTTTAGGTCTTACATTTGCCTCTTGCGAAATTGTATTCGCGAACTAGGGTGTACGCCATAAAGGTTCGCCCCTTTCTCTTTTGTCATTGTTCTCTGATTGTCTTTTGTAGAATTCATTATCTCTGCGAGATTCTCGCACATCATCACATCGTATTTGCACTTCTCAATCTCTTTTTTATCATTCAGTAAAATGTACTTTTTGAAAATTTTCGCAACAAATCAACCATTCATACACATCTTATTTTCTGCTACTGCTTCCTTGGTAGTGGTATGTTCACCATTTCTTATTCTGAGCTAGCATTAGTTTCGCAACATTTCTTCTTCTTTTCGTTCGATTGCATCCACCATCAATCTCTCACTTCTTTGTGTCTCTTTGATTTTGCGTCGCCAACTTTCCTTCTTGTTTGCTCTTCCTTCGCAGGATTCTACCTCAGTTTCGTAACATTTCTTTCCTTCAACCCAATCTCCTTTTATGATTCCTACACCGCTGGGGTGAGGGAATTTGATGCACTGGTGGAAAGTTGAAGCTACACCTAGAATCCCATGTAGCCAAGGTCGACCAATTAATGCATTGTAGGGTGACTCTACGTCAACAACACACAGGATTTCAGAAGATATTCCCTTCAATGGAATTCGCATAGTAACCTCCCCTTTAGGCTTGTTGGCAGTACCATTAAAACCATATATCTTATATGTTGATGGTATAAGATCATCATCTCTCCCTCCCATGGTTTTATAAGTATGATAGAATAAGATGTTCACAGAGCTTCCGGTATCGATTAGAATCCTATTAATTTCCCATGAGTCTTCAGCTTCATCATCTTCATCTTCTTTCGGTTTTGGATTAATTTCTAATTTTACCACTAATGGATTGTCATGTACTTCTCCACCTTCAGGGACTTCTTCTGCGGTAAAAGAAATAGTCTGTTTCTGCCATTCCTCTAGGCGCGAGATTTTCGCAATATTCATAATTTCTCTTCCATCATTGTCTCTTGCGAACACTCTACTCAAAACATTGTCATGAAAATCTTCAATTGTCTTGTATGAATGTACGATAGAGTGACAGAATAGATTCTTTGCTTTTGCACCAACTTCTACGAAGAATTTTCCTTTTCTTTCACCGTGTTTACTCTGTGATGCTCTAGTGGTGGTGGAGGCAATGGTTGAGATTGTGGATGCCCTACCAGAAAGTGGTTTAGTTTCCTTGATCTATCATTCTCAGAATAATTCTCTTTATATTTCTGCAATCATTTGTAGTATGTCCATGAAATGATGATAAGAACAGAACTCATGACTTCTTTGCTTGGAGGTGGTTCAGTTCCCATGTTCCATGGTGTCGGTATATTCTCCATCAAAATTATAGCTTCCCATATTTTCTCCACTTGCATTGAGGTGGCATCTTGATCTCCTCCCACATATCTTGTGGCTCCTGTCCTCTATGATAGTTTTGTCTGACCTCCATAAGTTTCTTGCGGCTGATCAAGTCTTTGAATCTTGTTATTTCCACCACGATTGTAGAAATTTTTCTCTTTCATACTCCTCTTGATCTCGGCTTCCCATAGCCACCAGTTTCTGTTGATTGTTGCCCGTCACCTTTTCTTGTTGTCTTGCGAAGTGCTCGCCACTGTGTTTATTAGTTTGGGTAATAAGCTTGCATTCGCTGCTTGTGAACTGGTATTCGCAACTGGGTATGATTCCATCTCATTTTGCCTTTCCTCTAGAGCAATATACTCTTCCTGAAGTTCTCGCAGTTCGGTCATTGTGATGGTGTTCTTGACTCTGAAAATTTGGACATATAATAGATTGGTTGCGAACATAGCATTGATAAATGACAAGATAAGATATCTCTCATCCACACGGCCAGCCATCTCACTACACATAGTCCTCCACCTTTTGGTCAGATGCTTCAGACTTTCGCCAATCCTTTGTTTTAATCCAAACACATCTTTAATATCAGGTCGCGAAGAATTGTTACTTATATATGCCCCCAAGAATGTGGTCTGCAAATGATTGAAATATGTTATTGTATTTTTTGTAGACCTTCGAACCATTTTAACGCCTCTCCTGTTAGACTGGATGCAAAATACTTGCACAATACGGCATCATGATTTTCCCACTATAACATGCATCTCACATAGGCTTTGATGTGTTGAATTGCACAAGTTGTTCCATCAAAGATGTTGGTTAATGCGGGCAAATTGCATTTCGGAGGTATTCCTCCTAGTTGTACTTCTCTTGTAAATGGAGTTTTCGCAGCTTCTTCTATAGCTTCATCTGATTGTCTTCTGCCTACTTCTCCTATAGTATTTAGCATTCCTCTCATTTCTTCCAATTCTTTTAAGATTTGTTCATTTACGCCTAATTTTTGATCCATTGGTCTTTTTAATTTCGCCTCCCTTCTTCTGCGTTCATGTCTTTCTTCTCTCGCGAAATTTTGTATTTCTTCTTCATCATTCTCATCTCGTCTTCTCCTGCGATTCTCTTCCTCATCTCTATCTTGAATTCGCATATAATGATGTCTATCATTTTCCCCTCCATGATTTTGTTCATTTCTTATCAATTCCATTCGTTGTCTTTCAGCCCTCCTCTGTACTCTATCATACTCTTCATTGAGATTACCGTTATTCCGGTTTTGTGTACGCCTTCTTTCTCGATTGTCTTGATTATTCTGGCGAATCGCTTCCTGTAACTCTTGTTCTTCCATTTCCGCTCTCAATATTTCACGTTCGCGAGTTAAATGTGCTTGTTCAGCATAGTGTCTTTCAATTTCTTCTTCAATCGTTTGTCGATTTCTTTGAGCTTCTCTCTCATGTAAAATTCTCCTTCCTTCCTCTCGATTCCCTTCGCCATCTTGATTATTTCGTCCCTGACGTTGTCCATTCTCTTGATTTCTATCATTTTGCCTATCATCAAAAGTTTCCTTTTGTGGAACGTAACGATCATCAGTCCTTTCTTTATCTTCGCGATGTTCTTCATCAGGATTTGGTATTTCTTCTCGAATATTGTTTCCAGCATTAACTGTGGATAAGTTTCGCCTCATCTCTCTTCTAGTCGATCTTGAATATGATCTTGTGGTACTTCTCGATCTTCTACTATGTAGTCTCATATTTTCCATCCTCAATTCGTGATTTCGCCTTGTTAGATTTGCACGTTCTTCTGTCTCAGCTCTTCTTTCTTGATGTATTCTTCGTCTGAACGTTTCTAACGCTCCAATTTTCTCATCTCCATGAATTATTCCTTCATCTGCTTCTTGATTTCTCTCTACCTGTCTATGGTTCCTGGTTTGCTGCTCTTCTTCTACTTCTTCTGCTGAATTTGATCGCCAAGTGTGTACACTCACTCTATCATAATCTGTTGTTCCATTTTGTACCGGTGTTTGCTGAACTGGCGGTTGAACTTGATTTTCTCCATTATTTCTCTTTCTAGTAGATTCTCCCATTTCACTTCTCTCCCTTCTAGTAAGTCTTTTACTTCTTCTTCTAGCAGTTGTCCGTTGTTCCGATACATTTCTCCTTCTAGCCATTCTTTCAATACTAACAAATTGTAAGAGATTATGTAAGTTTTTTTCACCAATTACTTTCAATTCTAATAAATCACAATATTAATCTTCAACTTTTTCTAGAACAATCTTCAATCTTCAACCCCCTCCCTGTTTCTAGCGCCATTATGTAGTTGCAGGAAATCCTACGCTACACACTCACAAGATTTCATTAACATTCAACTCATTTTTGGATTAACAATCCTAATTTTATTGATGAATCTTTGAATAATCTTACAAGAAAAGATAAAGGAATCAAGAATAACCACTGCTCTAAATTTTCTCTCTCCTATTTACTTGCTTCTCACTCAAAAAAGATCTCTCTCCTTCCTTTACAACTGAACGGCTATTTATAGGGAATTACATAGTGGATGACAGCTAATCTGTCCTTTATTTTCGGATATGACTTGCGACATTATCGCAACCTTATAAATATCAATCTCGCAAAACTTCCTTATTTTCGCAGGACCGTCACACTTTTCTCATGATTTGGTTGATGTCGTTTCTGAAGTTGTTCTGCGACACTGTAGTGTTGTGTTGTTAATAATTTCGCTGAGGCATTATTGCTGCGAGATTCTGATCCTACAAAGCCTACATCAAATGATTGTATCACACAAACCATGTAAGATGTTACTCGGAAATTTTCTCATGATGTAAGATGAACTTGGTCGAATCGAAAGCTTACCAACACATATTTCGAGAAATATGTAAGCGAGATATACTCATCTCGAAATCTCAAATGTGTATAGAGAAAACTATATCTTAATACGACTTATGTCTCAATATAGGAGATAGTAGAAATAAACTTTCCAAGTGATAGATGAGTTCAAGTCTCCACATACCTTTTGTCGAAGAAGTTCCACAAGATCCCCTTAGTAGTTCTTCGTCTTCAAATGATGAACTCTGTGAAATCTAAGCTCAACTACACTATCTATGTCCTAGTTCGAGACATCTATAAATAGGCTATAAATCAAGACTTATAGTTTTGATCACTAACATTGACAAACATGCTTGAGATAGCAACGCATGCGAGTTCGACCGAGCAGTGCTCTAACAGATATCTTCATTATCCTTGAAGATCACTCACAACCAAATAAATTTCCATTATCTTGATTATATATCTTTCCAAAAGAAACAATAGGATATTTTTTAGAGACATAATAGTTAAAAGTCTCAAATACCGCTAAAGCAACTCTTATGCCTGTAAAGGAGATCACCAAGGGGATTCAAATGTGTAGGGTCTTGCAAGATACCAAATATATAAGGGGTACGAATGAAGCTTAATTTCTAGGAGGTTTGATTCAGTCTCAGCTGCCTTCCCGACCTAACTCTAATAGTTGGCTAGCATTTGTAGCTTCTTAATACAGTATTGGGTTCAAACTTGACTAGGTTAGGTTTTTTTAACAAGATTGGAGTATCTTCGTTACGAAATTTTTGGGGTCTTATGTTATTTCTTTTCCACATTATATTGTTTATCTCTATAATTAAAATATCACAAACAGTACGTTATGTTAGAGCATTGCTCGGTCGAACTCGCAAGCGTTGCTATCTCAAGCTTGTTTTTCAAGTTTAGTTGCCAAAACTATAAGTCTTGATTTCTAGTCTACTTGTAGCTAAGTCTCGGATTATGATAGAAAGTATAGTTGAGCGTTAGACTTCACGGCGTTCATCTATTGAAGACGAAGAACTACTAACGGTAGCTTCTGGAACTTCATCAACAAAAGGTATGTGGAGACTTGAACTCATCTGTCACTCAAAAGTTTATCTACTCTATCTCTTATTTGAGACAAAAGTCGTATAGATATATAGACTTCAATAATGCACATTTGACATTTTGAGTTGGGTTTAACTCGCTTACATATTTCTCGAAATATGTGTTGGTAAGCTTTTGCTTTAACCAAGTTCATCTTATATTCTTGACGAAAGTCAAAAAATGATCATGTTAAAATCGCCTTGTAACATCTTACATGATTTGTGTGAGACGGTCATTTGATGTAGACTCGGAATGTTTCGTATTGATTATTCGATCACTTGAAAATTACTTTGAAGCTAATAGTTTGTGTGTGACAGCTATTGTCGTCTTCCGAGAATGTTTCAATGATTGAAATGGAGTTTAGAACAATTGGATATAAGCATAGTATGCGTACTTTCATATATGTAATCCAAGTCCGGGAACCATAGTATGCATACCCGTATGCGTACTGGTTGGTTTAGTGAAAGTCCGAGAACCTTGTACGCATACCGGTACGCGTACTGGCGTGAGGTTCAGGTCCGGGAATTTCTGCTTAGTTTGGGAGGTATGCGTACCCGTTCGCATATTGGCGAACCCAAACTTAGTCCGGGTAGTTAGGTATGCGTACCCGTATGCATACCTGAGTAAGTTAAGTTCTAAAATAGATTTGTTCATGAACTAATACATTTATATAATATAGAATGCAATATTTTGCAAACCGTGGCTATAATGTTCATGACTTGATTCGAGTGAATCAAAATCGATTTTGCTTCAATTTTGTCTTGTATACTTCTATGAGAATATAAACAATTGAATAACTCAAGAACTAGTTTCATTTGAGTCATTTGAACTAGTTATGATTAAGATGAATGAGGTTGATATGAATGTGTTTATATGGCTAACTTCGATTAACTATTGTTGAGACAACAAAGGTGTACACGTTTAGGTACAGTTACTCATATCTAAATGAAGTCACTTTTCATTTGTGTGTAACAAGCTAAGTTCGATATAACGGTTGGAAGATATTAGCTTGAGTCTAATCAGGTTTTCATCTGACGGTGAATATTGAATGCTCTATTACCAAGGTAGCGTTAATTGCAAACCCTGGTTTGAATATTATATAAAGGAGAACTCTAGCAACTGGGAAACCGAATCCCCACACCTCCTGTGTGATACTAGTTGCGACTAGAGTCGATTCTCCTTTAACCTTAGGTTTTTCATGAAACCCTGTAGGTTAACAACTTGAAGACTTCATTGGGATTGTGAAGCCAGACCCAACTATTTTCTCTGTTGTTGCGTGTTCTGATCTTGCTGCTTTCTATCGTGATTGAGTACTATCTTCTCTAAGATTTTCTCTATATTTAATCTCCGATAGGCAAGATAAAAAGTAGTCACAAACATCTTCATCTCATCGTTTGTGATTCCAAGTAGTCACAAACATCTTCGTCTCATCGCTTGTTTCGCTACCATACGATTAATATTATTGTGAGGTGATTGATATTTCTAGGATGTTCTTCGGGAATATAAGTCTGGTATATCAATTGGTTCATGTTCACATTGATTTATCAAAAGACGGAACAAAACTCATAGGTTTATCTGTGGGCTACAGATTTATTTATTCAATAAACTATTTTGTGTGAGACAGATTGGTTTATCAAGTCTTCGACTTTGGGTCGTAGAAACTCTTAGTTGTGGGTGATATCAATTAAGGGAATCAAGTGCGCAGAATCCGGCGTGGTTCTAGAGGCGTAAATAACGCGAATGTACCTTGATTAGTGTGAGATTGGTTAGGGCTCAACTACATTCTAGTCCGAAGTTAACTTGGAGTAGGCTAGTGTCTGTTGCGGCTTGATACAGTGTGGTGTTCGAATTTGGACTAGGTCCCGGGGTTTTTCTACAATTGCGGTTTCCTCGTTAACAAAATTTCTGGTGTCTATGTTATTTCTTTATCGCATTATATTTTGTTATACAATTGAAATATCACAGGTTGTGCATTGAATAGATCAATTGGTAAATCCAGCCTTTGGTTGTTGATTGAAATTGAATGATCCTTGAACATTGGTCTTTGGTACCGTTCAAGTTATTTCTCTTGTGTTCAATCAGTCTCACAAATTCCTATTTGTTTGATTGCGGATTGAATTGAGAAATTGAGATGTAACTCTTTGATATACTTTTCTTAAGATTGAGTATGATTGTCTAGTTGATTCTCTTGAAAGTATATTGGAGTTAGTCCATACAGATTGCTAAGCGAAATATTGGGTGTGGTTGTTAGACCCCCGCTTTTTCAATTGGTATCAGAGCAGGCAAACACGTTTAAGACCTTATAAGTCTGTGTTTGTAGCGATCTGACTCTATGGACAGAAGTACTATCTCTGATAAACGCATCACCAGAGACAAAAGTTCTGTTTCTATAAAATCTATTAAGGAGAGAGATTCGTCTACCTCGAATATAGATGAGCATTATGTTCCGACGAAACATGATTGCACTTATAAGTGTTTTCCCGATTACCTTTCAAACGAGTCTAACTCTGTTGAAGAAAAGGATGCATCCGAAGAGAGTAAACTGGTTCTAAATCTTGTTAGAATCCAGGTTGATAGAATCAATCGGTTGAAAAAAAAACTTTAGAATTTAAATAAATAAATCTAAAAACATTGCAAGATGAAAAACGTTGGAAATATCTATGTGTACTCACATTAATTGCTATTCCAAACCCTAGTTATCCTTCTTGAAACACAAGAACAAAATAAAGGCAATAAACAATAAACTAGACCAACAAAATCGATCACCAACGGGAATCAAGGATCACTTCTGGAACCCTCACGAGTTTTGAGTCCTTTGAGCTTGTGGTCGACAACACCCACTGCTTCTTCAGAGAACATATCCTCATTTAGAAGCCCTTTAACATGTGTCTTCATGAGAATAAGGTCTGAATTAGCATTTTTCAACTCAGTTTTTAACACATCAAGACCCTTCATATCAATGAGTTGCAGTTTTGCTTCCTCAAAGTATTTAAGAAAGTCATGAACCACTTCAGAAGAAACCATATCCTCATTCTCAACATCTTGATGAGTATAGGAATAGTAGCATGAGGCATTAGGGTGTTGATCATCATCTTCTACTAGGGTTCTTTTCTTCCTCCCTTTGGACTCGAAACCAATACCTTTATCAAGAAAACCTTTTGCAAAACCACCAGTGCGAGAAGGAGAAGACATTCTTGACAAAACCACAAAAGCCTAGAGTATACGTACGTGACTCAATAGGTTTGGTATTTAAATGGTTTCTTAGGAAAGGAAACTTTTAGGGTTTCTAAAGATAGTTCGTGAAAATTAAGTCATGGGTACCCGTACGAACATAATCCGAACCCAAACGGAAAAACCGACTGACACGGAGCAAACTTTAAGACTAAACAGTAAAATTTTGCTACGTGAAGATTTTCTTTCACAAAAATTTGGCTCAATAAATTTTATATCTCCATACAGAACTAATTTAGAGCACAAGAGCAGCAGGCAACATAGTTGCAACAACACTTCTTCAAACAAAAAAAATTGAAGAAATTCTTGAGACACGATCAATACTTAGGCACAGCTGTCTGTGGACAGTTCAGCTATGGGCCATAAGAAGATAGCTCAACCAGTCAGAAAGCTTTTTGCCGAAAGTATACCCGATTATTAACACATCTTACTCAACAAGATTTTATGAGTAAGCATTCCACCATTGTGATTAATTAGCACAATTATGAGCCCTAAGCTCATTAAATGAATGGTGTTCACGATTGAGTCTTTTCTTTCTTCCAATTCTAGGAGAAAATCCTTTTTGATGTGAAAAATTATCATAAAACTTGCTGTCATCAAAATATGAGACTAAGTTAGAGTCCTTACCAGAAGAAGCTTGTGTAGAGGATTTTGACAGCCTGTTGATAAGATCCTTGTATCATTCAATTATCAGATTAAGGTTTTCCTTCATATCTCCACTATTGTTTCCATCTAAAGGAACCTTTTTCGCATTTTGGACATCATTCTTCCCATTAGGTTGAGAGGGACCTTTCTGAAATCTCCTTGACCAAATTGTATTAGAGTTACAATTTGTCCGATCATTCGTTGAGCAAATTGAACTGACTTTCTTGGAAGAATTTACAGGGTGAGTACTAAAACCAATTAGTTTGGACATCCGAATGTCAGTTACACCTTTGAGAATTAAATATAAGGTGTGTTGAAGTTGAACAATAGATTGTCATTCGACCTAGATTTTCTTTTTCGTTCAACATGTCCTTCTGAATCACAAAATAGACACACCTTCCAATCACCTGAGTGATTAGAGTGAGCAGACTTAACAACATTGTTAGGAGATTTGTTTCTTCCGAGTGATGTAAAGTTTCCTTGATTAGAGGAAGATACAAGTACATCATTTCTAATCAAAAGAGATTGCGATTTAGCTTCTGGAACTGAATTTTCAGTTGAGACAGAAGCGATTGGTATAGTGGACTCTTTAGAACATCCTCGAATAGAGAGTTTACTCAAAAGATGTTCAATTTCCAAGGCATCCTTTTTGAGTTTTACCTCGAGTGAGGGGCAAACTTTGCTGTTTTCCTCGCTAAGAGCCTCTAAATTAGAGTCACGATCTTTTACTATACCAATAAGTGCATTGACATTGTTTTGAAGATGATTTTGCAGTATTAATCTTTATGGTTTTATATATTGCAACTTGTTATGGCATATGTGTGTTTTGCGTCCGTGAACTATGATTGTCCCATATTTTCTCAAAAGTTAAGTCTATCATATGTCTTTATTGATAAAAGATAGAATGAACTTTTGAAAATAAAAGTCAAGCCTATTATGTCATTATGAGAATATTGATGGAAGATAGGACGAACTTTTGTCTATAAAGATTAAGTCTATTATACGTCTTTATTCAAATATTGATGAATAATAGAATGAATCCTTGAATATTCCGCAGTACTGGTCTTTCCCTGATTTACATCTTTGTGTAAATACTGTGCGGCTCCATAAGTTCTCTTATGTTGAGCATTTCCGATTAAATTAATCATGGGTTCTCTTGTGGTTAATTTAATTGAGTATTTTGGATACAAATTCATGTTTCACGTGATTTGTTAATGTCCAAAGAAATCCTTCTTTTCTTGTGAAAGTAAGGTCGCTCTTGTTGTTCTTTCGGGAATGAAATTTTATGGGGGGAGAGTTCTTAATTGAACTTGTACTAAATTGGCAAATCTTTGTAGGGAGTGCGGCTGTAGAATATTGTAGGAGATTTCTTGTATCTCTCTATAAACTCCTTGATGAATACACTAGTTTCGACTATGTGAAATCATCGAAACAAAGTTGATATGTTCTCTTTTGGTCATGAAGTATCTCTATGGAAATTTCATTAGGATCCCACTAGTTTTCGTACCTTTGCCAATTTATATTGACAAAAGGGGGAGAATTAATGTGTAGTTCACACGACAAATACATATAGTTTACGGATCATTATGTAAGGGGGAGTGGTTTTCATGTGAGATGAAGTATTGACTAAGGGGGAGTGATACATATCACCATAATATTGTTGTCAAAGTCGTGATACAATTGGACTTTGATGTTGTGTAATAATATTATGACACTGTTGTTGATGGTGGATTTTAGTTCAGGAATAAAATTGTAAAACCAAATTTATGCGCTGACATCCTGCAAAGGATAAAGCCACTGAAAAAGTGGAGAATACTTCTTCACTATAAAACTTATAGCATTACCAATTAATGCATGACCAGCCTTGTATTTCCTGTACTACTCCATTCTCATTATTGGTGCGGCATGACGACCGAGTGATCGCTCTCAGCAGAGCAACACGAATCTCCAAGCATTAAATAAGGAGGCATTACGAAATACCCGTACATGCTATAACTCTCGGAGTGTTATACTATCCCGATCGAGCATCTGTACTGTCCGTATCAGTCTCAGAAACGATCACGACCATCCAACTTCACCATCATGATTGGATGACTTAGATAGGATCCATAACCCCCAGGAAGGTATTGGAGTATTCACCACCGACCCAATGAGGGCCCCGCATGGTCGGCCTCCCCAAAAGGGCAGCATGGCTTGCCAAATCGTCCAGCCAAAGCAGCGCAGACGTAAAACCCTAATTTAGGGTCTGCGGCATATTACATGTGTCGCAAAGCAGTCTCAACCATCCATCTTCGCATGCATAGATGGAGGGTATAGATGTAGATTCAAAGGGCCCAGAGCATATCAACACAATCACCGTGGGCCCGCCTACATACATGACCGATCGGTCAGGACCAACTTGGTCGTTCCAGTTCGTGCGCCCAAACAGGGCATGACGCACAACCGGTGAAACCCTAATTAGAGTTTGAACATCACGAGCGTCCATTTTCTCCTGCACGAATTAAGGGTCCATGAATAGACTAGGCAGGTACGATGTGCATCAACATGATCACCGTGGGCCCATCTATCTCCACACCTGATCGGCCAAGGCATATCATGCCTGGTTGCCTCGATTCGCACGCCCAAACTAGGCGTGGTTACACCTCCTAATTGCAAACTAATCTCGACCACTCAACTTTGCCGGAAAAATTGAGTGGCTTAGATCACGTTTCTATGGGACAATGAAATACAGGCGTGTACACCAGCCCGTCGTATGCACACTAGACTAATCGGCCAAGACCGACCAGGCTTGGTCGCCTCGAAACGCGCGCCCAAACTTGGCATGACACGCGGCCTTTGCGGCACAAAATCTCGGTCGAAAATCAATCCTAGCCGCTCCTCTTTGCCGGACAAATTGAGCGATCTAGATTAAAATTTCACGAGAGAATGAGGTATGGGCATGTACACCGGCATGTTGTCTACACGCATGCCCAATAAGCCTTGCCAAAATCGTGTCCCAAGCTTGGATTCGACCAAGCTGAAGAGTGATGCTTGCGCACCTCTTCATAAACCCTAATTCCACTAACGGTCGCAGATGAGTGTCTCAAAGATCATCTCGTCCGTTCAACTTCACCTGATTGGTTATACAGCCCTGGTCAGGAGTTAGTTGGTTAATGAGGTTTCGTGGTGATTACCGTCCGTCACTCTGCCACACCATGTGGTCAACCAAGAGAGGACTTGCTTGCGCAACCTCCAAACCATCACATGAAGTAGGATGGACATGATGCTATTTTAAGACACTCAACAGCGATGCTTCATACATGCTGAATATATTCGATGCATTACATGCATAGAATTCACGTGATATTTTACAAGTATCAAATTCCCAAATAACTTAGTTATTTAACCTAGCATTACATGCTACCTTTTGTGGGTCCCACGATCCGCACATTCGAGACATCAATCATGTCACAAACTGGGGGATACATACTGTGGTATTGGTCTGGCGGTTTACAGCGTGCAGCGCACAACGCGCCATCACAAGAACGTGTCAGGAAGTCATGGACGGTTAGTGATGATGGGAGAAGTGGGCAAGAATGATCGTGTAACACTAACACACGCAACTCCACTACTCCATCACTCCACTTTCTCCACTTCCCATGAGTGGGTTAGGCTCAATGACTTGTATAAATAGGTTCTCCTCCCTATTTTCAAACAAGACAAGATAACAGAAACCAAGTGTTGATACAATCGTATCCAAACACCAGAACTGATAGTTTACATTCTGCAAGCCAGTTCAGCTTTCTGATACAAGTCATACACATCCAACACCTTCACAATCTCAACACCTTCTTCGCTTCCCTCCCTAAGATCAACCCCATCTCCTTCACTTTGTGACCGAAGCAAGTCTGGCACGACCATTTCTTGGTTTAGGCCAGATTTGTACAGATTGATTTCTCGAATCACAAGCACTCCCGTGCAGTGCATTTGTTTAGGGTTTAGATTCATTTCTCATTCACACACCCTAAATTACCAAAACCGGCAGAAATAGTTTTCACCCATAAAAAATTGGCGACCACAGTGGGAGATTAATCTCTCGGTTGTGAAGTCAATTTCTTCAATACCAATTCAATTTTACTGATTTCGAAAATGGTGGATCTTAGGTCTGGATCAGCGACCAATCCTGACGGGACTAGAGGAGGAGCTGGAGGAGAAAGAGGAGGACCATCTCCCAATACCATCGCATGGATAGGCAGGAAGTCCTTGCTAAGACTCAAACGGATATGGCTGCAACTCAGAAAGAGGTACTCACTTTTCTTAAGACATTAACTGATCGATTGCCACAAGAGCCGCGACATCCCCTGAAGCCAACAAGGAACGCATTCAACGCACCCGGAGAAGGTACTTCATCGGCGCGGACCTACATGGACCTGATCAAAGAAGCGACATCATATATGAACGGTCCTGTCATGGAGATTCCTACACTGGGGACTGATCCTCACAATGATCCTCCTCAAGTCAATAGTCTCACTATGAGACGGAGGCCGGTAGATCAGGAAGCGGTTTCTCTAGTGGAAAGTTTATGCGAACTTTTACACCTCTCGAAGAATCAACGAGCAGAGACATTTTGCTGCAATCAACCAGAAGAAGGTCACAACCGGGCCCTAGACATTACTGCACGCATCAAGGATTCGGATTTCAAAAGGGCCCTCATCGACACAGGAGCGTCTTCGAATGTGATTACTCTCAAGAACCTCAGGATGGACAAGGTTCGCTCAGGAAAGATCGTATGGCATCCTACCACAATGACAGACTTTGAAGGAAACCAGACCAGCACATACGGGATCGTCCCTTCAACGTATCACCAATGCCTGAAGACTATGCTGGATAAAGAAGTCGTTCGTATTCCTGCATCATTGTCTTCTTACGCACCAATATGCGGAGTAGAACTGTTCGAACTGAGGGAAACTCCATGGGAAGGATCAGACAAAGTCCATTGCATCCCACTCTCCACGTGGGCGTCAATCCAAGAGGAGGACCGACTTGCATCATTGAGGGATAATACCCACGACGCATCTTTGCTGACAAGGCATTCCTCTTCATTCGATGAAGACACAACCCATGTTTCGTGGAAAGCCTTGACCAGAAAGGGAAAACTGTATACCGACGCCTCTGTTAGCAAGCAGAAGGGGAGACTATTACCCAGTCTCTCCGCCCAACGGAATGCTACAACAACAACGATCCACAAGAAGTGGTGTTGGATGCTCCCAACAACTGCAAGATGGTACCAACTCCACAACTGATGAGCTCGACGATGAGGAATCTCCTAGGCCTATCTCCATCAGCTCGACCTTGTGTAAGCATTCATACAATCTCCGATCCAAGCCGGTCAAACAATCTCCGAGGCAATCCAGGCGCGAGATCAGGTGTTACATGTACTCCAGAGACTTGAACGAATGCTGCCCCAATGACTATTTCCTCTATCTAACATCGACATGTTGGTAGATGCTACCAGCGAACACGGAATGTTCTCCTCCATGGATGGATGTAGCGGCTACAACCAGATAAGGATGTATGAGCATGGTGCAATTACGACAGCACCTGCTCTGCTGGAAACATCAAGCCTGCCAGTAATGAAGAGCCTCACAATGTTCGTGGAAACATATATTTCACCAACGGGCAATACAATCTTCAGCCTTTGTAACAAGTTCCGCTGAGGCAGTAAGGGGAAAACCACCGAGATACAACATCCTGCGCGTCCAAGATCGCCAACTCCAACTCCAATAACACATGCACGACCGCCACAATGATGAAACAACGTCCAAGATATTCCATGTCTGTATCGACGACAACAACATCAATGAGAGACGCTTTCATAATTTCGTCTCCCGTAGAAGAAGTAGCTGCATTACCAAAGGAGATTTCACCTGGGTCTTAAGAGATACATATAGATTCTCCATGTCAAGAGCTTCATCATTAGTTAAGTCATTCGCATGAAGTAACTTCCCTACTCCTCAAAGACACTATCCGAAGATGATAATGGCAAAGGAGTATGACACTTAGCACTGCCCATCTCAAAGATGGTGAATTTAGAGAGATGCAAGCACACTATCGTTCCAAGATGTCCATAGACGAATATATACTCAAGAGTGCAGAAGTATTGTCAAAGGCCGGTGATATTCCTGGACGTCTATGAAGCGCAACACAGGCGTAAAGACGGTCTCATGAACCCAACGTGGCAACATCTATCAAGTAGAAGTCTCAATGGATACTCGTGGGCAGGGGACTGTCCCCCTCTTCTTCATTCCATGAGGCAACATCAAGAATCCATCGGTTCCATCATTAGCTTCTCCCTCTAATAACGAGACGAGCTCTACCACTATATGAATACCGCCAAGTTCGCGCCATCTTCCTCCCAGTCTCTTCTGATCGCAGCTGCGGTTGAGAACCGTTGTTCAAGCTTCACCGTAGAAACAACCACTACAGACAGAGGTAATCCGAACTTCTGCATATTTTATTTTCCCACGGAAAAGTAGTAGAGTCACGGAGGAGAGATGGCGATATCTTCATTATGGTAAACCCACCGACCATACAAGATAGAACCATGTAAATCACGCTTGGGGACTGAATCTCAGCACGAAGTTCCTTCACCGTCAGTCAGGGACTTCTTCAACACGGTCAATCAAGAAGCATGTAATTCGCAAGTGTAAATCAAACTGAAGAGGAAGCTTGCTTCAACGCTCTCTTCTGAAGAAGATGCTTCAACACTCTCTCCAGCAGAAACCGCTTCAACGCTCCCTCCACCAGAAGATGCTTCAACGCTCTCCAGGACCTGCTCGCTCCAGAAGCTGCTTCAACGCTCTCAGCTGGACCCACACCACGTTCGAACATACAAGGTTAAGTTTGGGCAAAGAAAGCACGCCTGGGTGCCACGTTCGAGCAAAGGGAAGACCGATGTTGGTTAGCAAGACCGGTGTTAGTCAGCAAGACCGGTGTTGGTCACAGCAGCAACGCCGGTGTTGGTAGAAGTAACAAAGTTGGTATACTGGACAAGTCCGGTGTTCGAACGAAATAAGACAGCAAGGTCGGTGTCGGTCGAGGCAGCGATGTCCGTCAGCAAGGCCGGTGTTCGTCAAGGCAAGGCCGGTGTTGGTCAAGGAGCAAATATGGTGTTGGGTGAGGCAACAGCCGGCCCCAAGCAAAGCAGGCACGCGTCGGGTCTCACGTTCGGGCAAAGCAAGCAAGGCTGGTATTGATCCACGTCAGCAAACGAGGCCGGTGTTTCCCAAGTCCGCGAAGCTGGTATTGGTCGAGAACGCAAGGATAATATCCCGTCACGCAAGCAAGACTGATATCACGTCATGCAAGTAGGCTAGGGTCACGTCAGACCGGTATTCGTCAAGGCCGATCAAGGTCACAAGGCTGGTATTGGGCCACGTCAGCATGTAAGGCTGGTATTGGGCCACGTCAGCAAACAAGGCCGGTGTTGGTCGAGTCCACAAAGCCGGAGTTGATCAAGGTCATAAGGCTGGTATTCGAATGAAATAGGCGCACACAGCAGGGCCGGTTTTCAGTCGAAGCACAGGGCCGACGTTTGAAGCATGTACACGGTGGACCCGTGTTTAATTGAAGCATGCACATCTGCCCATGTTCGAAGCAAGCATGCTTACATCGGATCCCACGTTCGACCAAAGAAGGCACACAGTGGATCCACGTTTAACCGAAGCAGGCACAACAAGCCCACGTTCGATCAAGAAGACGCATGATGAGTCTCACGGTTGAGCGAAGTAGGCGGGCCCATATGCCTATCAAACAGGCAACATGGTAACGTTTGGTCGAAGCATATACATGGTGGGGTCCACATCCGTTCAGGGTTACATGCACGGTTGTCTATGGGAAGAGGAGCATACAAGTTTTATTCCCTTCTTGGCTCAAATATCTGAAGGAGGAAACCGGTCCCACCAAGGTCGTCGTCACACCTGGCGTACTCCCACGAACGAAGCAGGCGCAGCAGTCCGTCGAATAGGCACATCAAGCCCACGTTCGATCAAGCAGGCACAATAGCCCCTCGACCTAAGCAGGCATAACAAGGTCGATCGAAGCAGGAAAGACCGAAATCATGCTAGGGGAACGCTCGCCTGGACGCCTCTTGAACGTGACATGCTCTAAGGACAAGACGACCCGTCTCTCCTGGTAACATCTAACTTTGTCTCATAAGTTTTATCTTTAACTGTCACCATCTCATGCCTACCCCACAATAATGCAACCATTATGCGCTAGGCATGGGACTTAATGTTGATGGTGGATTTTAGTTCAGGGCTAAAATTGTAAAACCAAATTTATGCGCTGACATCCTGCAAAGGATAAAGCCATTGATAAAGTGGAGAATACTTCTTCACTATAAAACTTTTAGCATTACCAATTAATGCATGACCAGCCTTGTATTTACTGTACTAATCCATTCTCATTATTGGTGCGGCATGACGACTGAGTGATTGCTCTCAGCAGAGAAACACGAATCTCCAAGCATTGAATAAGGAGGCATGTACGAAATACCCGTACAGGCTATAACTCTCGGAGTGTTATATTATCCCGATCGAGCATCTGGAATGTCCGTATCAGTTTCAGAAACGATCACGACCATCCAACTTCACCAGCATGATTGGATGGCTTAGATCGGATCCATAACCCCCAGGCAGGTATTGGAGTATTCACCACCGACCCAATGCGGGCTCCACATGGTCGGCCTCCCCAAAAGGGTAGCATAGCTTGCCAAATCGTCCAGCCAAAGCAGCACGGACGTGAAACCCTAATTTAGGGTCTGCGGCATATTACATGTATCGCAAAGCAGTCTCAACCATCCATCTTCGCAGGCGTAGATGGAGGGTGTAGATGTAGATTCAAAGGGACCAGAACATATCAACACAATCACAGTGGGCCTGCCTACATACACGACCGATCGGTCAGGACCAACTATAGTTGGTCGTTCCAGTTCGTGCGCCCAAACAAGGCATGACGCACGGCCGGTGAAACCCTAATTAGGGTTTGAACATCACAAGCATCCATTTTATTCTGCACGAATGAAGGGTCCAGGAATAGACTAGGCAGGTCCGGTGCGCATCAACATGATCACCGTGGGCCCATCTATCTCCACACCCGATCGGCCAAGGCATATCATGACTGGTTGCCTCGATTCGCACGCCGAAACTAGCCGTGGTTACACCTCCCAATTGCAAACTAATCTCGATTACACTTTCACGAGATTACACTTTCACGAGACAATGAGGTATGGGAATGTACACCGGCATGCCGTCTACACGCATGCCCTATCGTCCTTTCTAAAATCGTGTCCCAAGATTTGATTCGACCAAGCTGAAGAGTGATGCTTGCGCACCTCTTCATAAACCCTAATTCCACTAACGGTCGCATATGAGTGTCTCAAAGATCATCTCTTCCGTTCAACTTCACCTGCTTGGTTATACAACCCTGGTCAGGAGTTAGTTGGTTAATGAGGTGTCGTGGTGATTACCATCCGCCACTCTACCACACCATGTGGTCAGACAAGAGAGGACTTGCTTGCGCAGCCTCCAAACCATCACATGAAGTAGGCTGGACATGATGCTATTTTAAGACGCTCAACAGCGATGCTTCATACATGCTAAATATATTCGATGCATTAGATGCATAGAATTCACGTGATATTTTACAAGTATCAAATTCCCAAATAACTTAGTTATTTAACCTAGCATTACATGCTACCTTTTGTGGGTCCCACGATCCGAACATTCGAGACATCAATCATGTCATAAACTGGGGGATACATACTGGGGTATTGGTCTGGCGGTTTACAGCGTGCAGCGCACAACGCGCCATCACAAGAACGTGTCAGGAAGTCATGGATGGTTAGTGATGATGGGAGAACTTGGAAAGACTGATCGTGTAACACTAACACACGCAACTCCACTACTCCATCACTCCACTTTCTCCACTTTCCATGAGAGACGTGGGTTAGGCTCAATGACTTGTATAAATAGGTTCTCCTCCCTATTTTCAAACAAGACAAGACAACAGAAACCAAGTGTTGATACAATCGTATCCAAACACCAGAACTTATAGCTTACATTCTGCAAGCCAGTTCAGCTTTCTGATACAAGTCATACACATCCAACACCTTCACAATATCAACACCTTCTTTGCTTCCCTCCCTAAGATCAACCCCATCTCCTTCACTTTGTGACCGAAGCAAGTCTGGCACGGCCATTTCTTGGTTTAAGCCAGAATTGTACAGATTGATTTCTCGAATCACAAGCACTCCCGTGCAGTGCATTTGTTTAGGGTTTAGATTCATTTCTCATTCACACACCCCAAATTACCAAAACCGGCAGAAATAGTTTTCACCCATAAACAACTGTATAACAATGCTTGAGAGCAACTGTTTTCTCATTGCTATAACTACGGATCTTCAACAACGATGATGCTGAGTTGAACACGTTCAGAATCACTGGAGTACTTGGAAGTGACGAAGATTTTGAGTAATGTTGAAGAACCAAGGAAATCAAACATTTGGATTGAGAGCTACAAAGTTTATTTATTTTGTAATCCATATGTATTTATAGTTTTGTCACTAAAATTGACAAAGAGGGAGATTGTTAGAGAAGTGCTCGGTCTGTCATGTGTCCATGCCACGAGCCACAGCGAGCCATGGTTAGCTAAGTTGCTCAAAGGGGTATAGTCGTCTCTGATGTTAATTATAATAGGGTTATTTCATTTCCTCGAGTTCAGAGTCATTTAATGATGTATCTTTAATCGTTGGTGTCTGAGAAACTCGATTGGTTATTAAAGAAACCAATCTGTAATTGATTTGGGGTAATGAATGAAATAGTTTTTCTTTCAAATTGAAAGTTAGGCTCTGTAACACAGAGAGAAAGCAGCTTGCTGCTGAAATTATCTTCTTCATTCCTTGTAGTTGTATCAATATACACTACAATTGGTATCAGCCTTCCTTCCTGGATCTGTTTTCATGGCGGAAAAACTTACAGTCGCCGGTGTTAACCCAGGTCTCAATCAGCTAGCAACAACAGTTGCTCGGTTGGCTATTTCAGTAAATCAAACCTCAGATTTTGTGGGTACTCTATCTCAATCTGTTAATCGATTGGATTCAGATGTCAACACCATTAAAACCAATCTACAGGATATCATACAATTCCTGGGCGTCAATCAGATGAACGAGGCTGGATATGGTGCAGATTCTTCAAAATCAGATGCTCATCAGGGTGGATTTCATTCTGTAATTCCACGCTTCTCTCACAAAGAGAATAGTAATTTTATTCGTACTCCTAAGGTTGATTTTCCACGCTTTAATGGTATAAACCCTTGTGGATGGGTTCTCAAATGTAATCGATATTTTCACCTTCATAAGTTTCCTGATGAGGAGCGTGTTGATATGGCGGCTATTCATTTTGATTACCAAGTGGATCCATGGTTTTTAAACTATCAACAGGGTAAGGATTCTATTTCTTGGGATACATTGTTGATATATCAGCTAAATACTTTGGTCCATTTAAAGTACTGCAGAGAATTGGAGAAGTGGATTACAAATTGCCAAGCCACTCACAGACATGCTTAAAAAGGATGCCTTTCAGTGGACTCCATTCTCAGATACCACTCTCTTACACTCAAGGCATCCTCAGATATAAAGGCAGATCGTACATTGGTTCAGCCAACAATGTCAGACTCTCCATTCTTCAGTCTCTACATTCTTCTGCAATTGGAGGGCACTCAGGTATGTTGGGCACTTACCAAAGGTCTAAGTCCCATTTCTTTCGGCCAAAAATGAAGTATGATGTTCTACAGTTTATAGCCACCTGTGAGGTTTGTCAGTATAACAAGGGCAGCTCTTCTCTTCCTAATGGTCTCCTTCAACCTTTACCTATCACTAAGAGAGCATGGAAAGACATAGCCATGGATTTTATAGAAGGTCTGCCATTATCCAATCACAAGAGTGTGATCTTAGTTGTTGTTGATAGACTCACTAAATATAGCCACTTCTTACCACTAAGCCACCCTTTCACCGCCCTTACAGTAGCCAAAGAATTCCTTAACCATATTTTCAAATTGCATGGCCTTCTCAGCTCCATTGTCACTGATAGAGACAAAATATTTGTTAGCCAATTTTGGCAAGCTCTATTCAAATCCTTAGGTACCACTCTCAAACTCAGTACTGCTTACCATCCACAAAAACATGGTCAAACAGAGAGAACCAATGCTTGTGTAGAGCAGTACCTTAGGTGTATGACCAGCTCCAACCCTAAACAATGGTCCCATTGGTTGCCTTTGGCTGAATGGTGGTTCAACACCAATTATCATACCTCCCTGAAAATGTCACCATTCCATGCTCTTTATGGGTACCAACCACCTCACCTCATCTTCCTTATTCCTCCAACAACTTCAGTGGCACCTGTAGAGTCTTATCTTCAAGAGATAAATGTCATGCTACAACTTCTCAGAGAATACTTAGCTAAGGCTCAGAGTAGGATGAAGTTTTTTGCAGATAAAAAGCGCAATGACAGAGAGTTTGCAGTGGGTGATTTAGTTTAACCATACATGAAATTTTCAGTAGATATTCGCAAGAATTTTAAGTTGTCAACTAAATACTTTGGTCCATTTAAAGTGTTGCAGAGAATTGGAGAAGTGGCTTACAAATTACAATTACCTGTTGGATCTTGCATTCACCCTATCTTCCATGTATCACAACTTAAACAGCACATTAGGTTAAAAGCTACTACAATGCCACAACTGCCAGTGGTAGATGATCAAGGACACTATGTGGTGGAACCAATTGCAGTTTTAAACTCTCTTCTGACACTCAAAGGTAATACATCTGTACCTCAATTCTTGATTCAATGGTGCAATTCCACTATTGAAGATGCCTCTTGGGAAGACCTCTCTCACATCAAAGATCACTTTCCACATTTTATCCTTGAGGACAAGGATCTTTGAAGGGGAGAGTAATGTCATGTGTCCATGCCACGAGCCACAACGAGCCACGGTGAGCTAAGTTGGTCACAGGGGTATAGTCGTCTCTGACGTTAATTGTAATAGGGTTATTTCATTTCCTCGAGTTCAGAGTCATTTAATGATGTATCTTTAACCGTTGGTGTCTGAAAAACTCGATTGGTTATTAAAGAAACCAATCTGTAATTGATTTGGGGTAATGAATGAAATAGTTTTGCTTTCAAATTCAAAGTTAGGCTCTGTAACACAGAGAGAAAGCAGTTTGCTGCTGAAATTATCTTCTTCATTCCTTGTAGTTGTATCAATATACACTACAATGGGAAGCTTACTATGACCAATGGGAACATTACAATACATTCATGGTAGCTAATAATCCAACTCTACCTGAGGAATTTTATACCCTAAGCTTTATCAGTGGCCTGAAAGAGGAAATACGCACTGCAGTGCAAATGTTTAAACCTGATACCACTTCTGAGGCATTTTTCCTTGCCCGAATGCAGCAAGCATCACTACATCACATACCTAAACCACTTAAATCATTTTCCAAGCCATTTGCACCACCCCCATTATCCATTCCACAGCCTTCTTCTGCCATTACACCCTTTTACTCCCCCCCCCCCCCCCACTCCTTTCTGCAAATCTAGTGGTTCTTCTTCACAACCTATTATCACCCATCCAACCACTCCTACAAAAAATTCCCCTGATAAAGCCTTACCTCCAATTAGACGCCTCACTTATGCACAAATTCAACAAAGGAAAGATAAAGGCTTATGTTACAATTGCGATGAATTTTACATACAGGGCCATAAATGTAAAACTCAACAGCTTTTCATGCTTATCACTGATGAGGATATTGAGGAACCAGAACCACTCTCGGATGCAACCACTCAAGCTGTTTCTTCTCCTTCTAGTGATTCAACCATGGAAACATCATTACATGCTTTGACAGGACATGTGGTTCATGACACTATACGTATATCTAGTCAATTACAGAAGAAACCAATTATGATCCTCATAGACACTGGAAGCACTCATTCTTTCATTGATTCTAAACTTACTGACCAATTGAGTATTCATGCTTCTCCCACAGGTCATATGGTGGTCACAGTGGCTAATGATGACAGCACCATCAGCAAGGGCATCTGTCACTCCATTGCTTGGGAAATGCAGGGCAACCAATTTTCATTTGATATGAGGGTCCTTCCACTGGGTGGTTATGATATGGTGTTAGGGGTTGATTTGCTACATAAGCTAGGTGATATCACCTTCAATTTTTCTCAACTCAAGATTTCTTTCATGCATCAAGGCAAGTACATCACACTACAAGGAAGCTCTTCTAAACCCTCATTAAGTCTTATTAGTGCTTCTTCTTTTAAAAAATATGTTAAGAGTAAGGTCCCTACACTGTTGGGTCAATTATTTGTTATCTCAACCTCACCACCTCCACCTACACCATCCTTCCTCACTCCATTAGTGGACTCTTACTCTGATATTTTTGTTGAGCCTACTCAACTACCACCACCAAGATCATTAGACCATAAAATTCCTCTTAAACCACATTCTACCCCAACTTCTCAAAGACCATATAGATGTCGATACATCCAAAAGTCTTTGGTTGAACAGATGGTTCAAGAAATGCTTAATTCAGGACTCATTCAAAAAAGAAATAGTCATTTTGCTTCTCCAATTCTTCTTATCAAAAAGAAGGATGGAACTTGGCGGTTTTGTGTAGATTATAGAAAAATGAATGACATGACTGTGAAAGACAAATTCCCTATTCCATTGATTGATGAGTTATTGAATGAGCTTAAAGGAGCAATTATTTTTTCCAAGATAGACTTAAGATTTGGCTACCATCAAATAAGATTATTTGGTCCATATATTTTTAAAACAACATTTAAAACCTATCATGGGCACTATGAGTTTATGGTCATGCCATTTGGCCTTACTAATGCAACAGCCACCTTTCAAGCCCTCATGAATGATATATTTCAACCATTCTTAAGGAAATTTGTGTTGGTATTTTTGATGATATCTTGGTCTATAGCTCTTCAGTGGAGGAACATATTGCTCATCTACAACAAGTTTTTACAGTCTTAAGACAGCACTCATTATATGCAAAGTTATCAAAACCTGTCTTTGGCCAATCTCAGTTAGAGTATTTAGGCCATCTCATTACTTCCCAAGGAGTGGCTCCAGATCCTGAAAAGATAGCTGCCATGCTAACCTGGCCATTGCCTACCACTTTGAAGCAATTGAGAGGATTTTTGGGTTTAACAGGCTACTATAGAAGATTTATTCAAGGATATGTACAATTTCCAAGCCACTCACAGACATGCTTAAAAAGGATGCCTTTCAGTGGACTCCAGATGCTCATATAGCTTTCATTGAACAAAAGTCTGCAATGACAAGAGCACCAGTGATGGCCTTGCCTGACTTCTCCAAGCAATTCACCTTAGAGACTGATGCATGTTCAAGGGGCGTAGGAGCAGTTTTGATGCAAGAGGGTAAACCCGTTTCTTTTTTCAGTAAAGCACTTGGCCCTAAAGCTATAGCATTGTCCACTTATGAAAAAGAATTCTTAGCCATTGTCATGGCAGTTCAAACATGGAAATACTATCTTTCTTATAGTCAATTTGTTATCAACACTGACCACCAAAGCCTTAAGTATCTGATGGATCAAAGGATCTCCACTGCTCTTCAACAAAAAATGGCTCATTAAACTCATGGGTTTTGATTATGTTATCAAGTACAAAAAAGGGATGGACAATACTGCAGTTGATGCTCTCTCCAGATTACCCACTTACAATGCTGAATGTCATGCCATCTCCTGCAGCACACCAAAATTGGCACTGGATATTATATCTAGTTATGAGAATGATGCCATTGTCCAACAGCATATATCTCAACTACTTGTGTCAGCAACACAGTCCCAATTATTTTACACTCAAGGCATCCTCGGATATAAAGGCAGATTGTACATTGGTTCAGCCAACAATTTCAGACTCTCCATTCTTCAGTCTCTACATTCTTATGCAATTGGAGGGCACTCAGTTATGTTGGGCACTTACCAAAGGTCTAAGTCCCATTTCTTTTGGCCAAAAATGAAGCATGATGTTCTACAGTTTGTAGCTACCTGTGAGGTTTGTCAGTGTAGCAAGGGAATCTCTTCTCTTCCTAATGGTCTCCTTCAACCTTTACCTATCCATGAGAGAGCATGGAAAGACATAGCCATGGATTTTATAGAAGGTCTGCCATTATCCAATCACAAGAGTGTGATCTTAGTTGTTGTTGATAGACTCACTAAATATAGCCACTTCCTACCACTAAGCCACCCTTTCACTGCCCTTACAGTAGCCAAAGAATTCCTTAACCATATTTTCAAATTGCATGGCCTTCCCAGCTCCATTGTCAGTGATAGAGACAAAATATTTCTTAGCCAATTTTGGAAAGGTCTATTCGAATCCTTAGGCACCACTCTCAAACTCAGTACTGCTTATCATCCACAAACAGATGGTCAAACAGAGAGAACCAATGCTTGTGTAGAGCAGTACCTCAGGTGTATGAACAGCTCCAACCCTAAACAATGGCCACATTGGTTGCCTTTGGATGAATAGTGGTTCAACACCAATTATCATACCTCCCTGAAAATGTCACTATTTCAGGCTCTTTATGGGTACCAACCACCTCACCTCATCTCCCCTATTCCTCCAACAACTTCAGTGGCATCTGTAGAGTTTTATCTTCAAGAGAGAAATGTCATGCTACAACTTCTCAGAGAAGACTTAGATAAGGCTCAGAGTAGGATGAAGTTTTTTGCAGATAAGACGCGCAGTGACAGAGAGTTTGCAGTGGGTGATTTAGTTTTTCTCAAGCTACAACCATACATGCAATCTTCAGTAGCTATTAACAAGAATTTCAAGTTGTCAGCTAAATACTTTGGTCCATTTAAAGTGTTGCAGCGAATTGGAGAAGTGGCTTACAAATTACAATTACATGTTGGATCTTGCATTCACCTTGTCTTCTATGTATCACAACTTAAACAACACATTGGGTTAAAAACTACTACAATGCCATAACTGCCAGTGGTAGATGATCAAGGACACTATGTGGTGGAACCAATTGCAGTTTTAAACACTCGTCTGACACTCAAAGGTAATACATTTATACCTCAACTGTTGATTCAATGGTCCAATCCACTATCGAAGATGCCTCTTGGGAAGACCTCTCTCACATCAAAGCTCACTTTCCACATTTTATCCTTGAGGACAAGGATCTTTGAAGGGGGGAGTAATGTCATGTGTCCATGCCACGAGCCACAGCGAGCCATGGTTGGCTAAGTTGGTCATAGGGGTATAGTCGTATCTGACGTTAATTGTAATAGCGTTATTTCATTTCCTCAAGTTCAGAGTCATTTAATGATGTATCTTTAACCGTTGGTGTCTGAGAAACTCGATTGGTTATTAAAGAAACCAATCTGTAATTGATTTGGGTTTAACATGCTACTATAGAAGATTTATTCAAGGATATGGTACAATTTTCAAGCCACTCACAGACATGCTTAAAAAGGATGCCTTTCAATGGACTCCAGATGCTCATATAGCTTTCACTGAACTAAAGGCTGCAATGACAAGAGCATCAGTGCTGTCCTTGCCTGACTTCTCCAAGCAATTCACCTTAGAGACTGATGCATGTGCAAGGGGCGTAAGAGCAGTTTTGATGCAAGAGGGTAAATCCATTTCTTTTTTCAGTAAAGCACTTGGCCCTAAATCTCTAGCATTGCCCACTTATGAAAAAGAATTCTTATCCATTGTCATGGCAGTTCAGAAATGGAAATACTATCTTTCTCATAGTCAGTTTGTTATCAACACTGACCACCAAAGCCTTAAGTATCTGATGGATCAAAGGATCTCCACTGCTCTTCAACAAAAAATGGCTCATTAAACTCATGGGTTTTGATTATGTTATCAAGTAAAAAAAAGGGATGGACAATACTGCAGCTGATGCTCTCTCCATATTACCCACTTACAATGTTGAATGTCATGCCATCTCCTGCAGCACACCACAATGGGCGCTGGATATTATATCTAGTTATGAGAATGATGCCATTGTCCAACAACATATATCTCAACTACTTGTGTCAGCAGCACAGTCCCCATTCTCTTACACTCAAGGCATCCTCAGATATAAAGGCAGATTGTACATTGGTTCAGCCAACAATGTCAGACTCTCCATTCTTCAGTCTCTACATTCTTCTGCAATTGGAGGGTACTCAGGTATGTTGGGCACTTACCAAGGCATCCTTTAAGACGAAGAACTAATAAGGGGAGCTTGTGGAACTTTATCAACAAAAGGTATGTGGAGACTTGAACTCATCTATCACTCAAAAGTGTATCTACTTTATCTCCTATTTGAGACAAAAGTTGTATAGCTATATAGACTTCAATTATGCACATTTGATATTTCGAGCTGAGTTTAACTCGCTTACATATTTCTCGAAATATGTGTTGGTAAACTTTCGTTTTAACCAAGATCATCTTATATTCTTGACGAAAGTCAAAAGATGATCATGTGAAAATCACCTTGTAACATCTTACATGATTTGTGTGAGACAGTCATTTGATGTAGACTCGAAATGTTTCGTATTGATCATTCGATCACTTGAAAATTGTTTTGAAGCTATTAGTTTGTGTGAGACATCTATTGTCGTCTTCCAAGAATGTTTCAATGATTGAAATGGAGTTTAGAACAATTGGATATAAGCATAGTATGCGTACTTGGATATATGTAATCCAAATACGGGAACCATAGTATGCATACCCATATGCGTACTGGTTGGTTTAGTGAAAGTCCGGGAACCTTGTACGTAGAGGTACGCGTACTGGCGTAAGGTTCAGGTCCGGGAATTTCTGCTGAGTTTGGAAGGTATGCGTACTCGTTCACATACTGGCGAACCCAAACTTAGTCTGGGTACTTATGAATGCGTACCTATATGCATACCTGAGTAAGTTAAGTTCTAAAATTGATTTGTTCATGAACTAATACATTTATATAATATGGAATGTAATCTTTTGAAAACCGTGGCTATAATGTTCATGACTTGATTCGAGTGAATCAAAATCGATTTTGCTTCAATTGTGTCTTGTATACTTCTATGAGAATATAAACAATTTAACAACTCTAGAACTAGTTTCGTTAAGTCGCTTGAACTAGTTATGGTTAAGATGAATGAGGTTGATATGAAAGTGTTCATATGGCTAACTTCGGTTAACTCTTGTTGAGCCAACAAAGGTGTACACGTTGAGGTACGGTTACTCATATCTAAATGAAGTCACTTTTCATTTGTGTGTAACAAGCTAAGTTCGATCTAACGGTTGAAAGATATTAGCTTGACTCTAATCAGGTTTTCATATAACGGTGAATATTGAATACTTTGTTACCAAGGTAGCATTGATTGCAAACCCTAATTTGACGACTATATAAAGGAGAACTCTAGCAACTGGGAAACCTAATCCCCACACCTCCTGTGTGATGCCAGTTGCAACTAGAGTCGATTATACTTTAACCTTAGGTTTTTCACGAATCCCTGTAGGTTTACCAACTTGAAGACTTCATTCGGATTCTGAAGCCAGACCCAACTATTTTCTATGTAGTTGCGTGTTCTGATCTTGCTGTTTTCTATCGTGATTGAGTACTATCTTCTCCAAGATTTGCTCGAGATTTAACCTCTTATAGGCAAGATAAAAAGTAGTCACAAACATCTTCATCTCATCATTTGTGATTCCACAATATCTTGTTTCGCTACCATACAATTAAGATTATTGTCAGGTGATTGATATTTCTAGGATGTTCTTCGGGAATATAAGTTCGGTATATCAATTGGTTCATGTTCACCTTGATTTATCAAAAGACGGAACAAAACTCATAGGTTTATCTGTGGGAGACATATTTATTCAATAGACTTTTCTATATGAGACATATTGGTTTATCAAGTCTTCGACTTTGGATCGTAGCAACTCTTAGTTTTGGGTGAGATCATCTAAGGGAATCAACTGCGCAGAATCCAGTGTGGTTCTAGAGGCGTAAAGAACGTGACTGTACCTTGATCAGTGTGAAATGGGTTAGGGATCAACTACATTCCAGTCCGAAGTTAACTTGGAGTAGGCTAGTGTCTGTAGCGGCTTAATACAGTGTGGTGTTCAAATCTGGACTAGGTCCCGGGGTTTTTCTTCATTTGCGGTTTCCTAGTTAACAAAATTTCTGGTGTCTGTGTTATTTCTTTTCCGCATTATATTTTATACATAATTGGTATGCATTGATATACATAATTGGGTTCTGTGAATTTCTGCTGGAGTTTGGAAGTATGAATTGGTATGCATACCCGTATGCATACTGGCGTAACCAAACTCGGTCCGGCTACTTAGGTATGCGTACCCGTTTGCATACTTAAGTAGGTTACTTTCTAAAATCGGTTTGTTCATGAACTAAAACATTTTTATAATAAGGAATGCAATATTTTGCAAACCGTGGATATGATGTTCATGAATTGATTCGAGTGAATCAAAATCGATTTTGCTTCAATTTTGTCTTGTATACTTCTATGAGATCGAATCAATTGAACAACTCTTTAACTAGTTTCATTTGAGTCATTTGAACTAGTTATGGTAAATATGAATAAGGTTGATATGAAAGTGCTCATATCGCTAACCATTGGTTAACTATTGTTGAACCGACTAAGTGTACACGTTTAGGTACGTTTAATCTATATAACGGTGAATATTGGATGCTTTGTTACCAAGGTAACTCAGATTGCAAACCCTGATTTGAAATCTATATAAAGGAGAACTCTAGCAACTGGGAAACCTAATCCGCACACCTCCTATGTGATACTAGTTTCATAAGCTAGAGTAGATTCTCTTGTTTTAGTTGCAGGAAATCCTACACTACACCCCTCACAAGATTTCATTAACATTCAACTCATTTTAGATTAACAATCCTAATTTTATTGATGAATCTTTGAACAATCTTACAAGAAAAGATAAAGGAATCAAGAATAACCACTGCTCTAGATTTTCTCTCTCCTATTTACTTACTTCTCACTCAGAAAAGATCTCCCTTCTTTCCTTTACAACTGAGCGGCTATTTATAGGGAATTACATAGTGGATGGCAGCTAATCTGTCCTTTATTTTCGGATATGACTTGCGACATTCTCTCATCCTTACAAATGTTAATCTCTCAAACTCTCTAATTTTCGCAGGACCATCACATTTTTCTCATGATTTAGCTGACGTCGTTTATTATTTCGTTTCTGAAGTTGTTCTGCGACACTGCTGTGTTGTGTTGTTAATAATTTCGCTGAGCAATTATTGCTGCGAGATTCTGATCCTACATCTTGCCTCTTCTCATATCTTCTCTGCGAAATAGAGAATGATGTGAGAAGTGCCGCAGTTGTCCATCTCTTCATATTCTGCATTTATCACACGTATCCTTTCTTCCATCTATTTCTTGACACGTCTTCTGTAACCGTTGCTTTTTAACCGCTCACGTCTTTTCACATTAATGGTGTTTATTTCTTCGAGTAAAAAAAATCTTCTTTATATATTCTTCTTACTCTTCTTTCCATTTTCTTTTTACTTTCTCTTCTCTTTTTACTCTCTCATCTCTGCAACTCTATTGTTCTGCCATTGCAACTTTTTCTTCTTTCTTCTTCTTTTAATCTTTTTAATTTCTACTTCACCTCCATATTGTTCCCTCTGTAGATCTTCACTGTTCGTAACTTTCTTCCTTTTTAATTTTTATGAATCAATCTTCCTGCTAGTGCTTCCCATGGATTCATCGAGGTTAGTTTTCTTTGAATTTCTTATGGGTTTTGCTGAAATTGATCTTGCTTACTGCTTTATTTGATGATGTTGCTTATGTGATTCCCATACTGTTGTTATTTCAGCAAAAACGCCTCTAACACCAAATTTACGGTTCAGAACCCTAATATTCCCAAATTGCAGCATAAGATTGTTGTAAACAAAAGAAAGTCTGCGAATCAGAAGGTAGTAAGAAACATTATTCTTTTCTAATAACAATATTTTTGCCTCTGTTTCTTATCTAGATTATGATTCGCAGGGTGATAAGGATGCCAACAAACCTCTCAAGAAATCTCGCCACCTTAAAACCGTTGAAACCTCTGTTCCATTCCACTTACTTATCTCTTCAAAATCTCCTGCGACATCTTCGAAAGTTAAACCATTATCCCCAATTCGCGAAAAGGTTGCCTCATATTTCATTTCTTCAACTGACCTTTCAGTGATTGAAACCCCCCTTATTAATCCTTCTGTGAATGAAACTTCTTATCTTCCTATTGATTATGTTTCTCAACCTTCTATCATTGCCAGTTATCTATCTGAGACTCTTCCTTTTTCGAAAGAAAACGTGGAAGGAATAGATATTGCTTTCAAAGTTTTGTCTTAGGTCTTGGATGATGGCAAGAAGTCTCCCATTGATCCTGTCAAGTCTGGTATTTGCGAAATTCTGAGTAAGTATTTTGGCTATGACAGAGCTGCTTCGCAAACAACTTTGGAAAAAGAGTGTAATGCTCTTCGTCTCGAAAACCAAAAGCTCCAGAATGTTTCGCTGGATCGCGACAATCTTCGCAAGAAGAATGATGAACTGAGAGGTATGATTTCCTTATCTGTGTCTTCAATTTGCCTTTCTAATGATTTTATCCTTTCCATATTTAATTATCCTTGAAATCCCTCTTTCGCATGTTAAGCCTTAAACCAGAAACGAATAATGGAGAGATATCAATTTGAATCTGCTGTTGAAGAAGCCCGTGTTGATAAAGAGATTTTGATGGATCAATATAACCAATTAGATAACCTCTATTCATACTCTGTTGATCATATAAATAATCTTACCAATGAAAATACCCAATTAGTTCGGAGGCAAGATTTATTAAGTAATGAAATATCTCGCCTCTCTTATTCTTTAACTAAAGCTAATCTAGGGATGGAATCTTTATCAGATGAGAATAAAACTCTATCTCAAGAGAAGCGAATTTGTTTAAAAAGATGGCGATATCTTCGCAACAACTTAGCATCCTTCAGAAAGTATGTGATGACCAAGAACAATCTCTTCGCTCTTTGAGAAATGAACTTAAAGAAGTAACAGAGTCATCTATCGCTGAAAGAGATACACTCATTCAAGGTAGAATAGCTTTAAGTGTAAAGGCGAATCAACTTAAAGAACAATATTCCAAATTAGAAGAATCTTATTCTTCTCTTGCGAAGAAAAATGCCTTTCTTATTTCTAAAGAGAAAAATCTTCAGTCTCGACTTAAAGGTTTAGTTGGAGATAAATTTGATGATGCGATGGACCGTTGGGAGAATAGTTGTCTGACCTTGATTCAACACCTTATTTCGCAAAAGGAAGGTAGTCATAATAGTTTGACTGCCTTAACTATCTTTTCTTTGTCATATCTTTTTGAGTTCTTCATCTTACTGAAATTTTGTATTCTACTTTTCGCAGAGTCTGAGAAAAATTCATTCCTCCATTTCTGTTTTGGAGGCTAAATATGCCAAAATTCGCAAAGAAAATGCACTACTCGTCTCTGTCCTTACTGGTTCTCGCGACCGAGCAGAAAGAAGACTTGATTATCTTGCTTACTTTAAGGATATTCAAGATAGGAATCATCAGAGAGCACTTCTTCGTCAAGTTCATCTCCGGGCTGAAGTCCTTGTAAATGATATTTTATTGTCCAAATCTCTTCCTCCTACATCAATCGAACCTTTGGAAGTAGATGATGATGAAATTCCTCGTCCTGCTGACAGTGATTATGATTATGAAAGTGGTGAGAGAATAGTCTTTTGGAAGATGGAGAAGAGATCCCTTCTAAGGAAGCAACTGCTGGTGCTAATCAAGATGAAAACAAAAAAGAAATCTCTTCTAAAGAAGTAATTGCTGGCGATAATCAAGGTGGCGGCGAAAAAGAAGTCCCTCTCAAAGGAATTATTGTTGGTGAAGATCAGAATCGAAATGAAGAAGAGGTTGGCGATAATGAGAACATTGGCGCGAGCGTCATTATCTCCTTCTACTGGAATTAATACTGAAGCATGAGCTTCTTATCTAGTTCTATCTTCTTGAATTGTTTCATCTTTATTTTCTTGCGAATAATATTCTTCAACCAACTTTGGAATTAATTTTCTCTTTTAGTATTTTGCTGGCGAGAAAGATAATGCCTCTTGTTTACTGATTCCCATACTTGCCTCTCATTATCTTTCTTGCGAAAATGATCTGTTATGAATACTTATAAATATTTTGTTTTGTCATGTGGTCTTATTTTGCCTTCCTAATTAAAGGTCTTATTATGCCACCTCTTGTCATTGCGACAAAATCGCAGGACGTCCTTGCACTTTCATGCAAAAACCCATTGATCTTGCCTTAACTTTTTCTTTTGTATTATTGCCTCTTCAGGAATGTTGCGACAATATGATAGGCCTAAATATTCTTGCGAAAATAAAGCCCCATTACATTGCCGTCTTGCGACGAAATCGCAGGACGTCTTCGCACTTTCATGCGAAAACCCATTGATCTCGTCTTATCTTTTTTCTAGTATTATTGCCTCTTCAGGATTGTTGCACAAATATGACAAGCCTTAATACCCTTGCGAGTAAAAAGCCTCATGACATTTGCGTCTTAAGACACTTATCAGCTCCCTAATGGAGGGTGCCGCCCTTATCTCCCCCTGGTTGCCCCTTCAAGGAGGCGTACTTCTACCATACAAGGTTAGCTCCTCCCATCCAGTCTTAACAACAACCAGTTGTTTTCGCAGCCTCTTATCCCTTTTACCTATAGGGTTTATGGTTACGAGACTGCACCCTAAGTGGGGTTTTCTTCGGGCCGAGTGCAGTATAAGCCAAGACTTGTCAAGAATGGCAAGGTACGCTCCAGACGCCCCTGGCACTCTTGACTCAACCGTGTACCTCGGCGCCTTGATCAGATTCTGCACTCCTTGGGAGAGTCCTTATTACCTTAGTCGCCCAACCTAAGTCATATGCTTAAGCTGAGAATCCAAGGTGCCTCTCCCGGATGGGCTTTATTGACCCCAAATCTCCATGACTCAGGTTCCGGTGGCGGTGTAGCCTTTCCCTGAGCCATGCAACAGGTACCCCCTTATATGACGTACTTTAGGTCTTACATTTGCCTCTTGCGAAATTTTATTCGCGAACTAGGGTGTACGCCATAAAGGTTCGCCCCTTTCTTTTATGTCATTGTTCTATGATTATCTCTGCGAAAGTTTCGCACATCATGATCTTGTTTTGATATGAATAATCTCGCAACTATTCTTTCAGAATCCATAACTTCTCAAAGCTTCTTACGGATAATATCTTTTTAAGTACAATCTGTTCCATGGTCTGTCAAGTCTATGACCAACATCTCTACCTTCTGGATCCATTAATTTATAAGCTCCGTTCCAACTATCTCCTTAATGATGTAAGGTCCATCCCATTTTTTCGCTAACTTTCCACCATTTTCTCGCTGATATATTGGTGTCTCTCGCAGAACTAAATCTCCTGGTTGGAATTCGCGTACTTTGACACGTTTTTATATTCTCGGGCTAATCTTCGCTGATAATTCTCCATATGTTGTAAAGCTCTTTCTCTTTTTTCTTCTAATTCATCAAGTTTGCTTAAGATCAAACCCGCACTAAGATTTTTCTCCCAAGCTTCTCTCTTTGTTGTCGGAATAACAACTTCTGTTGGTAACACCGCTTCAACTCCGTATGTTAAACAAAAAGGTGACATTCCAGTAGCTTCTCTTCTAGTTGTATTATAAGCCCATACTGCATTATGTACTTGTTCGCACCATGCTCTATGATGTCCTTCTAATTTCTTCTTTAATATATCTGCAATTTTTGTTTGTTGCCTCTGCCTCCATTAGCTTGTGGATACAAAGGAGTAGACTTTCCACATTTTATCTTAAATGCATTAAGTAACATTTCTATGTTCTGTCCTTCAAACTGTTTCCCATTATCAGATACCAACTGCGCAGGAATTCCGAATCTGCAAATGATATTTTCGAATATGAATGTAAAGATATCTTTGTCGCGAATATGTTGTACTGCCTTCACTTCTGTCCATTTTGTGAAATAATCTGTTGCGACTATTAAGTATCTTCTTTGTCCAGATCCTGGTAAAAATGGCCCCACAATATCTAAGCCCCACTTTCCAAAAGGCCACACACTGGTTGAAGATGACAATGGTGCTCCAGGTGCATGTATTTTCTTTCCATGCCGCTGACAATCTTCGCAACGTCTTGATATTTGTTTTGCATCTTCGTGCATGTATGGCCAGTAATAGCCTTGCATTTTTGCTCTATGTGCCAAAGATCTTCCCCGCTATGATTGCCAGCATCCCCACTATGTAACATTTTTAGCACCTTTTCTCCTTCTTCTCGTGTCAAACATCTGAGTGATGGTCCATTAAAGGATTTTCGGTATAGCAGCCCATCTCTTAATTCATAATTTGTTGCGGCTTTTTAACTTGTGTGCTTCCAATCTATTTCTTGGTGTTTCTCCTTTCGCCAAATATGCATGAAGTTCTGTTCTCCAATCTGCGATATTGTTCGTTTGTTCTTCTTCTCCACCGTCTATTATCATCACGTCACTTCTTCTTCTTCTTTATTGATTGATGGTGACAGAAGTGTCTGTATTTTTATGCATCTCGCAGTTGGATCTGTCATCATGCTTGAGATGAAAGCAAAAGTCGCGCGAGTCTGTTATCCTTCCTTGAAATGTGCCTCCATTTTATTTTTGGGATTTTCGCTGACAATTCTTCAACGAGCTTCTTGTATTTCTTCAAGGATGGTTCATTTGTAGTGTACTCTCCCTTTATTTGGCGAATAACTAGCTGCGAATCACTAGTGATCCTGGCATTTTCTAGTTTCATTTCTATTGCGAACTTTAAGGCATGTATCACAGCTTCATATTCCGTTTCGTTATTAGTGGATGCGAATTCCAATCTGAATGAAAAAGCCATCTTCTCCTTCTGGCGAAATTAAAACAATTCCAACTCCATTGCCTTCTCCATTTGATGATCCATCTACCAATATCTCCCATCTATTTGGTTCTGTTAATAAGTCTTTTGGATCTCCGTGTTCTTCTTCTATATCCATCATTTCTTCTACCGCTTCATCTTCTTCTAAAGGAAATTCTGCCAAGAAATCTGCAACAACTTGTGATTTTGGTGAAGACAAAATTTCATATTTAATATCAAAGTGGCCTACTTGTGCATTCCATCTCTCCACTCTTCCTGATCTTTTTGAATTCTTCATCACTGATTCAATTGGTACTTTTGTTAATACCTATTTTTTGTGCGCTTGAAAATATATGCGGAGCTTAAATGATGCATAAACTAATGCTAAGATTAGCTTCTCAATCTTTGAGTAATTCTTCTCGGCAGTATTAAAAGTTTTGCTAATGTAATAGATGGGTTTCTCCACTCCTGCGTCTATTCGCAATAACACGACACTTAATGCATGCGACGTCGTCGCAAGATAGATTAATAATTCTTCTCCTGATTCTGCTTTTTGTAAAATAGATGTATTCATAAGATGTTCTTTGATCCCTTGAAAAGTTTTTCGCATTCATCAGTCCATTTGAATTTCGCACCCTTCTTGAGTATATCGAAAAAATACTTGCATTTGTCTGATGATCGCGAAATGAATCTCCCTAGCGAAGCTAAAAGTCCATTCAACTTCTGTACATCTTTTATTGTTGCTGGTGTTGGCATGTCACGAACTGCTTGCACTTTTTCTGGATCAACCTGTATTCCTTCCTTTGATACAATGTAGCCTAAAATTTTCCCGATGCAACTCCAATGGTACACTTCTCAGGATTCAGTTTAATGTCATACTGCCGCATTTGTTCAAAAATCTCCCTCAGGTCCTGTACATGGTCTTTGGCTTCTTTACTCTTTACTAACATGTCGTCCACGTATACTTCTAATGTTTTGTGTATCCATTTCGCGAACACCTTCTCTACCATTCTTTGGTATGTTGCTCCCGCATTTCGCAAACCAAATGGCATTTTCGTGTAACAATATAAACCTCTAGGGGCGAAAAAAGCAGTATGCTCTTGATCTTCTTCAGCGAGAGGGATTGGTTATATCCTTTGTACCCATCTAAAGACGATACCCTATCATTTCCCGCTGCTGATTCCACCATTTGAGGAATATCTGGTAACGGAAAGCTATCTTTAGGGCAGCTTTGTTTAAATCAGTGAAATCTATGCAAATCCTTATTCCTTTGTTTTTCTTTGGAACAATGACCATGTTCGCTATCCACTCTGGGTATTTAGCTTCTCTTATAATTCCTGCATCAAGCATTTTCTGTAGTTCTTCTTCTATTTGGGAATGGTAGGCTGTTGCGATTTTTCTTATTCTTTGTTTAAATGGTCTCACATTCTTGTTAATCTCCACTTGTGACATGCAATTGATGGATCTATTCCGGTATCTCATCCATGCTCCCTGCGAAAATGTCTTTATATTCTCGCAAAAGGTTAACAGTTTTCTTCTTCTTCTACATCCATCTTGGTTCCAATTCTCAATATTAGAGGTTCTTCTATAGTCCCAACGTTTATTTCTTTTGTTGGTTCTGCGGAAGTGTAACTGGATTTGGGTTCTCCCATTGGTGTTGGTTCTTTTATTGTTTTCACAGGTCCTTCTCCTTCTTCCGAAATTTCGCTGGGTATTCCCCTGCCTTCTTTTGCCCTTATCGTGTACACTCTAAATTCTTCTTCTTTCTTTGCCTCCTTTGCCAACTTTCTGCGAAATTGTTTCTTTTTTTCTCGTCCTTCATAATGCTTTACTTCAATTTGATGACATAATTTCGCATTGTCAACATCTCCTCTGATTTCACCTATTCCATTTGGTGTGGGGAATTTAATACATTGATGCAACGTTGATACTACAGCTTTTATCGGATGTATCCATGGTCTTCCTAGCAACATATTATATGGCGATTCCATATCCACCACGCATAGTGTCACGTGTGTTTCGATCTCTCCTAGTGGAATTCGTACCACTATTTTTCCTTTAGGTTTTGTTGTGGATTTTCCGAAGCCATGAACAAGATATGTTGAACTGGACATTTCTTCATCTTTAAATCTCATTCCCCTAAACGCATGATACAATATTATATCCACTGAACTTCTTGTATCGACTAAATTTTTGTTCAATGTCCATTCTTCCGTGGATTTTGTTGTTGTCCCCTTCTCTTTTCGCGTAATAGGCACTGTAATAACCAATGGAGATGTGTGGTTCGAATTTTCTTTTGGTATTTCTGCCGCCATGAATGTGTTTTTTTGCTTTTCCCAATCTTTCAAGGGTGATGTCTTTTCTACCGCCATAACCTTCCTTCCTTCAAAATCTCATTTATGTATCCTTCCTTTGATGTTTTCATGGAATTCATTAACCATTGTTTTTGTTATCATATTACACTCCAACCTTTTGTCATCTTCATTGACTCTAATAATTTTTCTTTTAACTGGTTCACTGATTTGTTTAATCACTTTCTTGATTTGAACAATCCCAACAACAATCTTCAACTTTCAATCTTCAGCATCCCTGTTTCTAGCGCCATTATGTAATTGCAGGAAATCCTACACTACACCCCTCACAAGATTTCATTAACATTCAACTCATTTTGGATTAACAATCTTAATTTTATTGATGAATCTTTGAACAATCTTACAAGAAAAGATAAAGGAATCAAGAATAACCACTGCTCTAGATTTTCTCTCTCCTATTTACTTACTTCTCACTCAGAAAAGATCTCTCTTCTTTCCTTAACAACTGAGCAACTATTTATAGGGAATTACATAGTGGATGACAGCTAATCTGTCCTTTATTTTCGGATATGACTTGCGACATTCTCGCATCCTTACAAATGTTAATCTCGCAAACTCTCTAATTTTCGCAGGACCATCACATTTTTCTCATGATTTAGCTGACGTCGTTTATTATTTCATTTCTGAAGTTGTTCTGCGACACTGCTGTGTTGTGTTGTTAATAATTTCCCTGAGGCATTATTGCTGCGATATTCTGATCTTACACCTGTAACCTTAGGTTAATGACTTGAAGACTTCATTGGGATTGTGAATCCAGACCCAACTATTTTCTCTGTAGTTGCATGTTCTGATCTTGTTGTTTTCTATCATGATTGAGTACTATCTTCTTTAATATTTGCTCGAGATTTTATCTCCGATAGGCAAGATTGAAAAGTAGTCACAAACACCTTCGTCTCATCGTTTGTGATTCCAAAATATCTTGTTTCATTAACATTCAACTCATTTTAGATTAACAATCTTAATTTTATTGGATGCTTTGTTACCAAGGTAACTCAGATTGCAAACCCTGATTTGAAATCTATATAAAGGAGAACTCTAGCAACTGGGAAACCTAATCCGCACACCTCCTATGTGATACTAGTTTCATAAGCTAGAGTAGATTCTCTTGTTTTAGTTGCAGGAAATCCTACACTACACCCCTCACAAGATTTCATTAACATTCAACTCATTTTAGATTAACAATCTTAATTTTATTGGATGCTTTGTTACCAAGGTAACTCAGATTGCAAACCCTGATTTGAAATCTATATAAAGGAGAACTCTAGCAACTGGGAAACCTAATCCGCACACCTCCTATGTGATACTAGTTTCATAAGCTAGAGTAGATTCTCTTGTTTTAGTTGCAGGAAATCCTACACTACACCCCTCACAAGATTTCATTAACATTCAACTCATTTTAGATTAACAATCTTAATTTTATTGATGAATCTTTGAACAATCTTACAAGAAAAGATAAAGGAATCAAGAATAACCACTGCTCTAGATTTTCTCTCTCCTATTTACTTACTTCTCACTCAGAAAAGATCTCTCTTCTTTCCTTAACAACTGAGCAGCTATTTATAGGGAATTACATAGTGGATGACAGCTAATCTGTCCTTTATTTTCGGATATGACTTTCGACATTCTCGCATCCTTACAAATGTTAATCTCGCAAACTCTCTAATTTTCGCAGGACCATCACATTTTTCTCATGATTTAGCTGACGTCGTTTATTATTTCGTTTCTGAAGTTGTTCTGCGACAATTGCTGTGTTGTGTTGTTAATAATTTCCCTGAGGCATTATTGCTGCGATATTCTGATCTTACACCTGTAACCTTAGGTTAATGACTTGAAGACTTCATTGGGATTGTGAATCCAGACCCAACTATTTTCTCTGTAGTTGCATGTTCTGATCTTGTTGTTTTCTATCATGATTGAGTACTATCTTCTTTAATATTTGCTCGAGATTTTATCTCCGATAGGCAAGATTGAAAAGTAGTCACAAACACCTTCGTCTCATCGTTTGTGATTCCAAAATATCTTGTTTCGTTAATCGATTAAGATTATTGTTAGGTGATTGATAATACTAGGTTGTTCTTCAGGAATATAAGTCCGGTTTATCAATTGGTTCCTGTTCACCTTGATTTATCAAAAGACGGTACAAAACTCGCAGGTATTTCTGTGGGAGACAGATTTATCTATTCAGTATAATTTTCTGTGTGATACAAATTTGTTTATCAAGTCTTCGGCTTTGGGTCGTAGCAACTCTTAGTTGTGAGTGAGATCAGCTAAGGGAATCAAGTGCGCAGAATCCGGCTTGGTTCTTGAGGCGTAAGGAACGCAACTGTACCTTGATAGTGTGAGATTGATTAGGGCTCAACTACATTCCAGTCTGAAGTTAACTTGGAGTAGGCTAGTGTCTGTAGCGGCTTAATACAGTATGGTGTTCAAATCTGGACTAGGTCCCGGGTTTTTTTTTTCATTTGCGGTTTCCTTGTTAACAAAACTTCTGGTGTTTGTGTTATTTCTTTTCCGCATTATATTTTGTTATATAATTGAAATATCACAGGTTATGCGTTGAATCGATCAATTGGTAAATCCAACCTTTGGTTGTTGATTGAAATTGATTGATCCTTGAACATTGGTCTTTGGTACCGTTCAAGTTATTTCTCTTGTATTCAATCAATCTCGCAAATTCCTATTTGTTTGATTGCGGATTGAATTGAGAAATTGAGATATAACTCTTTGATACAATTTTTGTTAAGATTGAGTCAGACTGTCTAGTTTATTCTCTTAAAAGTATATTGGAGTTAGTCCATACAGATTGCTAGAGAAATATTGGGTGAGGTTGTTAGACCCCCGCTTTTTCACACATGTTTAAGTTGATTCTAAATTATTGCAAAAGTAGTTTTTTAGAAATAATAATTGTTAATCGAAAGCATGAGACATCAAAATTCTAGGCTAAGCATGTTCCATCAATAGAAAACACAATCTATCACAAAGATAAACCGATTATAGTTGGATCCTCTTTACCCGAAACAAGTATTGTGCACACCAAAGATTATGAACCCAAATCATAAATCCTCTTCGTCTTCAAATCTTCTTAGATCTTCAATAAACACCTGCACACAATCAACTTGAATCTCTTGTGGTCAATCACACACAGAACGGAGTCTGTTAACAATGGATTATCACAAGATGTCTTTAGATCTACAAACAGTCTAAAGATCCCCGTCGAAACTTCGATCTAGTTTGAGTGAATCTTATGACAACCAAACTTGACATAATAACGCTTGGTGGGTTCAACCGAGCTATGCTCTAACAATCTCCCCCTTTGTCAATTTTAGTGACAAAACTCTTACATCATATGGATAAACAAATTACAAGAATTCATTACACATACGCTTGATTCCCAAATTCAACAACACAATAATATGTATGCATTCAATTCATAAATTCCGCTGTTGACATTATAATAACAAAGCTAATACTCCCCCTAAAGGTAAGATAGGTAGATTTTCAATCCGCATATCTTTGTTATTCTCATCATATGATATGTTACTCGCCCCTTAGTTTATTCTTTACTCTTTCGTTATATCTAACGTTTAAGCACCATTGTCCTTTCCCTTAGTGATAAAAAATCAATACAAATTAATATAAGTATCACTTGTTTACTCCATATATTTCTCCCTCTTTTTGTCACAAAATGACAAAAGTACGAGCAAATAAAAAGCAAACCGGAAGGATCTTACAAATTTTACAAAGAGACTTGGAAAACCTATAAGAGTTAAGCACGAGGGTTCCACACACCATTTTTGATAACCAATATCAAAACTGAAACTACCAAGTAATTTTGTTTTGATATGTTATCAAGGAAAAAATTGCCCGAAGCAATTTTCCCTAATAGTTTAGCAAACCAAAAATTGACTAAGCACCTTAGTTCCTTTGCTAAACCGATTGTACAAATACAACCGCTTGTTCGATAAGACCAAAATAAAGATCAGAATTAACTCTATTTTTCTTATCAGGTTCTAATTATCCATATAACTTAGACCTTTCAATTTTAAACAAGAGAAGTACTAGGTTAGTTAACTAGCATTTCTTGTTAAGGCATTCAATTAGACGTGGATAACTGAAACCTTCACTGTGATAAGTCTAACTACGATCAGAATTAACTTAGTTTCTCTTATCCGGAATCGAATTGGACTAAAAAATTCATCCCGAAAACTCTTTTGTTAAGCCATAAACAATTCATAAAAATCAAGTAAATCAACTTGCATAATTATTTACCTCAACCGGAAGCAATTGAAACAACATAGACATTAAAGTGCCGCAATTGCACCTAAATTTTGTAAGCCTAAACAATTGATACCAAACAATAAAGCAAGATAACAATAGTTTTTCTTAACCGGAAACAATTGAATCACACACACATCCATACACAAATAATGGAATAAAACATCAATTGCACCGAAATTTTGTTAAGCAAAAGCAATAAATATGTGCAATAAAATCAGGCTTTTCTTAAACCGTAAAACGATTAACTAACAAAGTCGTTACCTCAAATTTCACATCCTCTTCTCCATTAAATGTTTGCATCTTCCCAGAGAGAATTGATACCAAAATATCACTATGTTGTTATCCTCTTGCAAGAAAAAAGAACAACAACAACCAACCTTTACCAGAGAAAGGTTGAAAACCGGTTTTAACTTATGCATATCAAAAGTTGAAAACCCCGAAACACATATGATTTTATGCTAAACCAAACGATTCAACTTATTGTGACTTTTTCACATATTGTTTCAATCAGGACCCCTCATGATCCTTTGATAAATCCTACCAACATGGGCTAGAAATTAATCCTGCTAAATCAAAAAGTCACCCAAACCATAAGGGTTCACACAATATGAGATCGAATATCAAGGTTATGAAAACCGAAATCAAACATCTCATAAACATACATAGCAATAAAATAAAGCATTCAAGCACGGTCTATGTAAACGTAAACTATCACAAGAAAAATTATAAACTAATAATTTTATTCATAATAAGATAGTTTTATTCATAATAGACCTTACACAATTATTGAAAGAAATAAAAAATTGATGTCTATTTTTTTTAATTAATTATTGGAAGGAACATTCCTTGTGATCAAGTATCCTTTGACGCACTTCTTCTATTTCCGATTCTTGGTTCCAAAACTCTTATTCAATCTTTAGAATTTCTTTAAGAGTTTCTGGATCTTTTCGAGAAGCAAAACTCAGATGTTTCTGAAAACAGTCAAGTTGTTTACCAAGAGTTTCAAGATGAGCTAAAAGATACTTGTTGCTAGAATTCGGTGAAATCTTTTCAACCGTTTTATTACTGGATTGAACCACAATCATTTGACATATAGTCTTATCAGAGACAGTCGTAATGCTTCTCAAGTCATCAATGTCATCTTCAACGATGAACTCACAAATCTCAGTAATTATATAAGGAAAACCGAGATGTCTCTTTATTCCCGACGAGGAAATAAAATCAGAGATTTTGATCATTTGACTGACAATGATTCCACAGAGATCAATTTGAGAGTCTCCTTTTAACAGGAAATAAACAAATTCTGCAAAATCTTTGTCCCAAGCTTACTTATCTCTAGTGCTTGCAAAAAGGGTTGCTAAACCAAGTTTGCCGAATACCCTTAGGTGGAAGGGTATATCTTTTGTTGGTAGTCTACCATTCTCCCACTCTATCAATCTTCCAATAAGATGTGTTGAAAAGGTACCGTGCTCAATTTCAACTCCAGTAATCAAGTGATTACATTTCAAAATGTACTTAATAGCATTAGAAATTGTCTTAGGATCAACATAGTAGAGTCCTTGACCAACAAGAGTAACAAAGGTAAGATTTTTATGATCAACATTATGAATATTCGCATAAAAGACTCTTACCATATCAGGTGAATATTTTTCAAAATCAAAAAGTTTTCCCCAGTTCCGATCTTGAACAAACTTCACATAATCCTTATCTTGGACATCTGGATCAAATTTCTTTTCACTGGTAAATTCCATTCCCTTGAGAGTTTCGTATTTCCTAAAACATGAGTTATGAACAAAACGAGTGAATTCATGCTTGTCATCAATACTGTTAGGGAATCTGATCCTGTCAATATCATCCCATCTAACCCGATCATCAGATGATGTCCCACTGGATTTCCTCTTCCTCGTATTTGCGAAAATATGATAAAACCTAGTTACGGTTTTGATCAATCTTCCCCAATATGTTTGTAAACATAGAAAGAGGTTATCTTTTATAGGAAGAATAAATATCAAAAACCGGAAATAATTAGATTTAGGAAATTCTACCAAAATCGGAAACCAAGGCTTGTGGGGAAACAATTCTGATTTTATATCCAGGTCTTTCTTTTGGAAAACCGGTTTTTCATGATATGGATCTTTACTACAGATTGATTCTATGTTTCTGTCCAAAAATCTGTTTACTCTATTATTATCAAAATTTCAAATTCACTCAAGAATTTTCTACTAGAGTATGCAGAGAAAAATTTGAACAAAATATGATATTTGTTAAAAATACCATTAGAATCATGAACCCTGTAATATTTCAAAAGATCACTTGCTTCATCAAAAAAGTTCTGAGGTGTATGAAGCAATCCATTGTTAATAGAATTATTAACTGAAAACTCATTCCTTGTAGGATTACATATTTTCCAAAATCGCATCCTAGATAGCGATACATTGACAGTTTTTGATCTGAAAATGTACATATATATACTTTGGTAGTTCATCCAAAATATATTTAAGATTCCAGATTTTTCAAGAACACAAAATCCATGGTTCATATAGTAATGAAATTTTTTGAGAGGAATCTTATGCATTTTCAAGATACATCATGTCTCATATAGAATTGTATTATTAGTAACAAACACAATGATATACAACTCTATCGGATCCAAAGGATTATGTAAGTCACTCAATACATACATAGATATAATTCCAATTCCTAGAACATTTAGGAATAAAAGTATTACATACTTCATTCGTGTCTTCCACCACGATCTTTTGAAGTAGTCAAATCCTGCCGTTACGTTAACTGAATCAGACATAGATTCAATTTCTTATAGGTTGGATCGCACCAAACACAGATTGTTAGATCTTTTCGTGTTTGCCTGCTCTGATACCAATTGAAAATACGAGGGTACCCAAATATACCTCAATCTAAAACTTTTCCACCTATAAGTCCTTTCTCCGAAAATGATTGTCTATGGACCGAGTCGAGACAATACAACTAATCGGTTCACACTTCGTGTGATCGTCTATGGATACGAGATCGAGATAATACAACAACGAAGTATGTTTACTTGATAAAAGGTTCGGACTTAACCAAACACAATAGGATTGCTATCAAGTAAAATAGAAATTAACGTTTGTGTAATTTACTTTAAATTATAATAATAACAATTATAATTGCGGAAAATAAAAGTAAATGACACAGCAAGATTTTGTTAACGAGGAAACCGCAAATGCAGAAAAACCCCGGGACCTTGTACAGAATTGAATACTCTCAGGATTAAGCCGCTATACAAAATCAAACCAACTTCGTATAGTTGAGACCAAGCAACTAAACCTATAGTTCACCTAGTTACGTCTGTATCCATGCGCCTCCAACTTGCAGTAAGTTACGCACTTGGAACAATTCCTTTGGTTCATATTCCAAACAGTAAAGGAACAACAAATTTGTTCGGTAACAACTCTTTTCAACCAAGTGATTTGAGTTCGACAAAAGGCTCTTCCGTTTATCTCAATAAACTCCTTTGTCAGGTCCTTAGATCTATCCAATAAAAATTACCAAAGTAATTGTCAAGATTTTGCAATCAATACTTTTAATCACAAAGAATTGTATTGATGCCAATCTACTCAATTATTCAATCCAATCTATCACAAAGATAAACCGATTATAGTTGGATCCTCTTTACCCGAAACAAGTATTATGTACACCAAAGATCATGAACCCAAATCAGAAATCTTCTTCGTCTTCAAATCTTCTTAGATCTTCAATAAACACCTGCACACAATCAACTTGAATCTCTTGTGAACAATCACACACAGAACGGAGTCTGTTAACAATGGATTATCACAAGATGTCTTTAGATCTACAAACAGTCTAAAGATCCCCGTCGAAACTTCGATCTAGTTTGAGTGAATCTTATATCAGAAGAGAAGATTCTCAAGCATAAACAAACTAGGTGCAATCAAAGTTCAACAACCATTAGTTAATCAAATCAATCGAAAACAAAAGATAAACTGCAATTATCTAGTTTCCCACCAACGGTACTAATAGAGCTTCTCAATCCCAAAGAAGTCTTTAAACCGAGCGACCATAAGAGATTTCTCCTAATTAGGTTACTTTCGTCTCCGAATAGGCGGCTCCACCAGTAACAACACAACTAGGTAGTTTTGCTGGCTCTGAGGATTAGTTTGCTCGAAATGCAAACTTCAATATTTATAGACCGAGGAAGTTTGGACACCAAGGAATTTCCTAAACCGAAAATATTCTCAAGATATGCAATATATTACCAAATTCGGTTTCCATAATTCCTGGAAATGCACTGTCCAAATATTGACCGATATCTCTTAGAAAATCTCCAACTAGTAAATGCACATTACTAATTTTTATTTTCCAAATATAAAATTAAAAACCTTAATTAAAAGATTCTCAATTTATTTTCGATCCGGGATTCTCCTTTAGCTATTAAGGAATATCTTTGAACAATAAAAGATAAGCGTTACTGCACATGTTCAAAGTATGTCGACATCTTTACTTTGTAAATCCTTTTTCATACTTACAATCTTGGAACCGATTTGCCACACTTCCAAACAAGTTTAGAATTGGCTCATATGACTTCCAAGAACTATGTGATTGATTATCCTATCAAATCACCAAACATGGGTTTAACGGTTCTGCCAAAACAAGTTTCGGTTCTACCTCCATGTGGGTACTAGAATTAGTCACGCTAGTTACCAAAACTTGGTTGAATAGGTATTAGGATCGGTTCCCACATATATATGGTATCTAACTTGTATTTGGTGCACATGTCCATAGGATCGGTTCCCAATGTCTAAAAACGTGTTGCACATGTTCATAGGATCGGTTCCCAATAACTAGAAACTTGTTGCACCTCTTACAAGGATCGATTCCCCTTTTATGATCGGTTGCACCTCTTACTAGGATCGGTTCCCCTTTTCCTAGAGTTGGTCATACCAATTACAACAAATCGATCATACCATCTCAGGTGATTACTTAAGATCGGTTTCACTAATAAAAGTCATACCAATACAAAGTCAGGCCTTGTGAATAGTTTTACCAAGAACATAAGCAAGTCATGAGCGGTTATACTAAACACACATATTGGTAATTCAAAAAGATTTGCAATGAATAACAATACCAATAAGCCCAGCGATTCCCTTTCGATTCATAACACAAGTTTATGAATTGTACTTCCTTTAAACAAATGTAAAAACATTGTTTCCTAGGACGAAATCTTTACCCATACCCATACATAATCACAATAGCATTCATACGATTATGTCGATGTCTTATATACAAAGTTCAAAAGATAAGCGTTATACTTCGTATTATATTCCTTAATATTGCGTCTAACTGGAGTATAATCATTCATAGCTTCACAGCTATGTTTTCAATATGCACAACTTGAAAGATACGTTAGGGAATGAAACAGTTCAAGTCAAATATTACTGTTTGTACCATGAGTAAAATTGTCACATATAGGGCCAGAATGTTGCATGGGCCATTGTTCAGCTGTCATCCAAGCCCGCTAACCAGTCAACCGAAGCAGTCCACCAGCCTGCCCAGTATTACAATGATCGGTCAACGGTCAAAGTCAATCGTTGGTCAACTGTCAAAGTCAGGTCGCACGTCGCACCTCTAGCCAATTTTCAGTCATGCTGCCAGATGTGCTGCTAACCAGTTTCCAGCCATGTTGCCAGATGCGCTGTCAGCCAGTCTCCATCCATGCTGCCAGCCCATTATGCCTGTCAACCACCAATCCAGTCTGCCAGCATGCGGATTAATTCAGGAGGCATGCAAAGACAGTTTCATGCAGAATTAAACAGGGAGGCATGAATGAGCAGTTTCATGCAGAATTTAACAGGGAGGCATGAATGAGCAGTTTCATGCAGAATTTAACATGGAGGCATGAATGAGCAGTTTCATGCAGAATTAAATAGGGAGGCATGAATGAGCAGTTAATGCCATTTAAGTTTATATTGAAATTAGGTATTCAAATGTATAAATGGAGAGGTAGCTGGTAGAGGAAAAGGGAGGTAATTCTATTATCAATGAAAAATCACTCCCCAAGGGGATTCGTCCGTGGATGTAGGAAAACCATGCCGAACCACGTTAAACTCGTGCCTCTCCTCTTTATGCTATTTCATGTTTTTAACCATGTTTTCATCAACAACACCAAAATCATCGTGTTTAGTGCCCAGAAATATTTTTGGTTGCAAACAATTACTAACCTCAATTGGAAGGATGATGTCGTCATTGTAGCTCCTTACTTCTTCACATTCTTCAAGTCTTCACGTAATACTTATAATGTCTCATATCCTAATACTTTCAAGCTAACCTATACGAAGTTGACTCTAGTATATAATCAAGCGACTCTTTAAATGAGTTTTGATTCACTAAAATATGACAACCAAACTTGACATACCAACGCTTGATGGGTTCAACCGAGCTATGCTCTAACACTCTGTCGCCCCAGAGATTGGATTTAACTCCTCATGATAACACCAGTGTCAATAACAAGATTAATAAGTTTCATCTTATTGGACAATTGGAGTTTTCACAATGAATGGTACAATCCTTTTTCTAAAATGATAAAATAAGAAACAATAGAAAGTAGAATTGAAAAAATAATATTAAACTCCAAAATGAAATACTGCTCTCGACTAACCCCACAGTAGGGATCCGTTTAAAATTGGGCGCCCTTAGTAATTTTCTCCTGGGGTGTAAATATCACTTTTCGAGCTAATTTTTCTGCAAGAGATTATTTCCTAAAAAACACCTACAAAGACATAAAAACCCATAATACGTACAAAATCGAGCACTAATATTACAGAAAATCGAGACAAATTCAGACACACAAATGTGTCCATCACCAGTTGGGGCTTTGCTCTATAGAGTTTGAGTCTCTTTTAGTTTGGTGGACTAATATCGAGGCTAATAATATCTTTTTTCCTTATGGGACTGTCTCAATGAGACCTGTGGAATATTTATATTTGACCAGTATATCTCATGTGGATGCGTTAGGAATCAATCATGACTTTGTCCATATTATAGGGAAGACAAGACCAGTGTATCTTGAGAGGATGTTCTAGGAGTCTGTCATGAGGCCCATGGGTAGAATGGTCAATATATCTTGCGGGGATGTTTTAGGAACCACTCATGAGGCCCAGGTAAGACTGATCGTTGTCGTATGCGTCAAAAATAATTTCACTTTCTCACTCTACTAATATAAATGAAGTACATGGTAAGAAAGAGTTTGTTCCCACAAAGAGGCTTTTGTTGTTATAAAATTTCAGTTTCTTAAGTAACCAAGGGGGGATTTTGTTTATCAATGCAATAAAAATAAATTGAAAGCAATAAAATATGAAAGTAATCAATAAGAAGAAGATATTGATCATGGGATAGTATCATTCACAAACATGTATTTTCATCAATGACTAGAATTGATATTTCAATCTCTCATTTACTAAAAGTCCTAGGATACCTTGATCGCAAGAGTATCCCGTTAATTCCCTGATTTCATCACAACCACATTAAAAGATGTATATGTGAATTCTTCCTAGAAAGCAACCTAAAGTGTAAAAGCACAATTAAGTTTAACTCCCTAAAAGCACTAAGTTCTATGGAATAAGACTAATCAAGGCAATCAAATGTGTAAAAGAACTAATTCGATTTAACCAAGGTTATGATTCATATGTGATTAGTAGGATATATCACTACAAGCACTACTCACATTTATGCTACTTGTAATCAGGAATTTATCACTTTTTCGTATAATAAAACCTAATCTAGCAATAGATATGAAGACCAATCTAATTGATTCCGGACTCAATCAAACTAGCACTCAAATCATGCAACAATATTAACAATGAATCATAAACAACAAAGTTGAGACAAAACTAATCCATTGATTTAAATATCATGCTTGAGAAATCAACTTTTATCCCATAACCAATAATTGTGTTTAGCTACTCAAATCTTTTGAGTTCATCATAGTCATAATCAAAAATGAAATGAAGAAGACAAAAAATAAACGAAAGGAAACCTAGTCGCCGCTCTCCAAAACTCCCAATAAAAAAATACGTCGTCCAAAAAAAGTAGAAACTTTTTCCTTTTGTAGCTTTTCATCTTTCCAAAACTAGGTCTTCAAAGCCCAAAGTCCAAGTGGTCCAACAAGCCCTTATAAGAGAGCCCATATAAGAGAGCGCATATATGAGATATAAGAGAAACACCCACGTAACAATTCTGCCAAAAATATGTTGTCGGAGAACTGGTGTCGGCGCCGGAAATTGGACGGAAGTTGCTCAGGTAACCGGTAAAGTCCACCCGGTCACCGGTCAAACGAGTCAACTCGGAAAGTCAACTGAGTTAGCTCGGTCAAACTCAGTGAGTAATACCGAGTCAGGTGAGCCAGACAGTCAGCCAGGTAAATGAATGAGTCAGCATCTGACTAGGCTGAATCACTTAGGCCTAGGCCATTTGCGCAGGCCAGAATCAATGCAGCACCATCATGGTGCATTACAACTCCATCTCATGCCGTGATGGAGCAACATCACTCCCACTCCCTGCAGCTTCAATTCCAGCTGCTATTCTACAATCTCAGCATCACTACATTCCACCTGCCTCGACTCCAATTGCACCTAGCCATCTCTTACACAAACTCACCACTGTAACAACACAAACAGCTTTTCAAAGCTCAAATACCACCTGCAATATCACCTCAGGCCATATCCTGCTACAATTTGAACTGCAGCTTAATTCTCCATTCTCTGTGCAATCAACAAACAACATCATCACTTCCAGGACCAATTAATCTCACCATTTCAGTTGTATTGGAATCACCACTTTGAGCACAAACCACTGCGAACCCATCTTCTGCACAAACTTCATACATTCATTTAATGCCAATTACTTAAGCCTTCACCTGTTCATACCTGTTCACAGTTTCACAACCAACACCCTCCTTCCGTTTACTTCATTGCAGCACCAGCAGCTCTGCAGTCAACCATTCACCACTGCCTTGCCACCAGCAACAGCATTAGTTCTTCCACTTCCGTCTCATTCACCTGCATCCATCCATACTCTCAGTAACACACCAGAATCAATCTCCAACTCATGCCCATTGCACCTGCAATCCATTGTCTTCCCTGCAACATAGCCGCAACTCAGCTACACATCCTGCAACTGCCATCTCACTCCTAACATTCATCTATATCATTCAAGCATCATCTGCAGTATCTCAACTCAGACCACCCACACTTCAGTTTCATGTTCAGTGGCAGCAGATCAATTTCTTCTCCATTTCAAACTGTAGTGACAACACAATCAGCTCCCTTTCTTCCTTGCCTGCAATATTCAACCTGAGCTGACCCAACAACATTCTCAGCAATCACAACTGCCACCTAACAGCTCAACGTACTAACTTGCAATACCAGCTCAAACCATCCTGTGATCAAAATCAGTTCAAACCATCAGCACCTGCATTCCTAGCATACATCTATCCATGCCAATAATTCATCACTGCAGTTCATAATACCACAGACCCATAAATCCATTTTGTAACTTTTGCTCCAACTCCACCTGCACAACCTGAAACTCATGGCATCAAACTCAAAACCCTTGTAATCTTCTCAAAGCTCAGAAGCAGCATCTCAGTCTTCTGCAGAACATCATCCTCATCTGCTGCACCACACTTCAACATCAATCCTCATCTTGAACAGCAACAATCAGCAGAACCCACATTCCATGACCCTGTAATCTCTATCTTCCTTCCAATCACCCATTCGTTCAACCATTTCAGAGCCTCAATTTCCTTTCTTTTCTTCTTCAGATCCCCTTTAAAGACAGATCAATCAACCTCTTGAATCTTCTCAGGCGTCAGCAATTCATCATCTGCAGCTCTTCACTGTAAACTTCTCTTCATCATCAATTCACCCAAAGAAATCTGAATCTAACACCAAGACAGCAGCTACAAGACCTCAGAACTGGAATCCAAAGAAAACCCATTTCAATTCTTACCCTAATTCTTCAATACTGAGCTTGAAACACTCGATTCCTTCTCAGTAAATCTCTTCCATCATCACTGCAACATCAAACCCTAACTTGAGGTTCATCTGTTGAGCTTCAAATTCTTGGTCTGAGAGCAACCAAATCGCCCCACCTCTTCTCCTTAATGAATCAGTTTCATCAGTAGCAGCTTCATCTCTTACATCTTACTATCATCACAGATCCACCTTCTAAGTCCTCTTCCTTTCACGAGTTCAACACAGAGACCACAATCTCTTCCAAGTTTGTTGTACAAATCAAATTCCAGCAAAATCCCTTCCTTCTTTGGCTGAACCCACCATGAATTCGAGTCAGTAGCATCGGTTCTTTCTCGATCTCTCTAGTTCTTTTTTACAACAACCGCAGCCATTTTCCTCTCTCTGAGAAGATAATGATAATGGTAATGATTGAGAAACTCTGAAATCTGGGTCTAGGTAGGAACCACAATTGATATAGGCACCCTACGGGCTAATACATGCCACCAGAGTAACAGCCACTTAAAAACAAAACTCGTCTTGGCATGGTTTGGCTCCCATATCACTCGCCTGTGAATCAATCCTTTTGTTCTTTTCGTTCCAAATGAATGATTTCTTCTTCTTTTACTCCAAATGACTCCAAAACACCTAAATAACTCAAAAACACAAATAAGAGACACAATTCACAAAGACAATAGCAAAGAAAGCATAAATACTAGATATAAAATTAGGTGTTTTAGACACTTATCAAATTCCCCCACACTTAGACTTTTCTAGTCCTCGAGCAAATCAGACAAAACTTATTCTAAAAGATACATACAACTCCCATGAGGGTTTATTAGAGATATACCCACAAAACCTACTTTTCCAACTTAATAGTTCTCCGAGATGATAGCATCCAACGCGCTAAGAAGACATAGAGATTCTGCACACTAGTCATAAGAAGTTATACACATATATGAACACAATCTCATCCTTAAAAGTTGAGAGAGAAATAACCATCCCTTCTCGAAAGAAATTCGGGTTCGGAGTGATCGAAAGTCTCGACTCTGCCTCACAAGAAAGGGTTTTATGAAGTTGCTCTCAATAATAAATAGCTCTTTATGGGTCACACATGTGTCGAGGTACGAATGAAGAGAGAATCCTGCGACACGTTGAATGGTAGGAAGGCAAAAACCCTCCGAATTGTTTTGAAAACCCACATCTTTTATTCATTTTGAAAACCCTTTTTTCTGACGATCTCTAAGAAAGGAAATCAACCACTTAACGAAGGTGGGAATATGCTTACTTACCTCGTTATCCGTTCGACGTGCAGTTAGCACCACTCTCACAGCATCCATAGAAACGTCTTCGGTCTTCAATCTTTGTTTTCGGTCTTCAACTCTTGATGATGAAATCTTGAACTTCGTAGAATCTTGACAATGTGATTCTTTCCTCTAATTCCTTGTTGCTTGAAACTCCATTATAAATATTTCTTCTTCCATTGGCTTTATTGAATGAATACAAAACCAAAAATGAACTAAACAAACCAAAATATGATCAATAAATATTTTTTTTCCTTTTTTTTTTGTTAAATTTTTTTCTTAACATGCAAGATAAATAAAGTAAATACAAAATAAACAAAATAAACAAAACTAATAATGTACCTAACAAAATTTCTCTTGTCTCTTTTTTTTTGACAAGGGACCTAGCATAATAATGACCATACCCCAAGTTTTTTTCTTTTTTTTTTCTTTTTCTTTTGAGACAAGAGAAAATAATACAAATACAAAATAAAGTTAAAATAAAAATGCATGTACAAAGGCCATGGTGTAAGTACTTTACCGCTTGATTCTTCACAACTTGTATGTTTCGACATCATAAACTTCTTGAGTTCTCATCTTGATAATCTTCACTCTTGTACGATAGTCTTCAACTTGTAAAACTTTTGCTCTTTGTCTTGTTGTTGTACTTGAATCTGAATCTGCTCATTTCTGTATTGTTGCTTGTAAACCTCGAACGTCTTCAACTTTCCTTCGAATTTGTGATGCTCCTCTTGTTGATGATGATGGTGTTTCTATGGATCTGTTGGTGTAGAGAGAGATAAAGTGGATGGTGACGTGTTTTCAAAGTTGTTGTAGATAGTGATAAAAGGGTTGTTTTAAGACTTGTGAAGGAAATGAATTTTAGACTTAATAAAAATTTAGAAACAAACAAAAGTTATTACAAAATTGACTTCAAGATATGAGAAAATAACCAAGACACTGATTCCACTATTACACATGAATTAATGATGGTAAATAATCCAAAACTCTAATTATCTTTTAAGTCCTTTATATCTTAATTCACTAATAATCAAGCAAATTCTCAAACATGAATTGTATCCCTTAAGCATAGATTATATAAACAAAGCATAACCTATCTAATTGAATCACAACTGATTAGGAAAATTACGCAAACAATTTAAAACTCTGCAAAAGCAGTGATTGAGTGAATTATAATTAAATATTAGAGAAAATGTAATAGTTACCAAATTATTCATGCGTAAATAACTTCCTCATTGCCTTGGTTGTGAGAGAATTAGCACATCATCATGTTGGAAACACGCTCAAAAATCATTATTATTGCTCAAAGGGTGTTTACAAATGATGAAAAGGGAGAAATAATTCAAAACCGGGTTTGTAACAATTATATTTGTTACAAACCAGAGAACTACGACCCTCGGCTGTGAGTCGTTACCACTATAGCATATAAGACTGTCTCTCGACTGTCGTATTCACTGTAGCATAAACGACTGCTTGTGTGGGTCAATGTTCTTCGTGTTCTTCAGCAGCAGCAGAAAAATGGCAGCTCTGTAACTTGATTTTTTTCGACTTTCTGGTCCTCTCTCTCTCTCCCAAACTATCCGTCCTCCTTCCATGATACCTTGTGAACATATTTATACGTGATTGCGACATTGAATCTCCTCCATTAACTCCAAATAATCTTCATTTACTCGGGTTATTTGTTTTCATTTTTATCACTGATATTGATTTTCACGCGTTCTGAAGCTTCCATATTTCCATATTTAACTTCTTCACACTCCAAATAGTGGTTAGGTTCTTCCAAACACGAGCATCACACGTCTAACTCGCTGTAATCCCGTGGATATCTTCTTCCGTGTACGTGCTGCCCTGTTTTCTTTTCACGGATTTTTCAGCCAAATTTGATCGAAACAAACACCCATACCAGCTTTGTTATGACATATCCATTAAGTTTCAGCCCTTTAATCTACCCAGAACTCCTTCAAGAATCAATCGAAAGTTACACAGTTGAGAATAAATTTTCCCGCCAAAACGAATTTTGAAATGTTGAAGATGGTGTCCCCCTAACCAAACTGGGGGTGCGAATAGCAGGTGCCCAACTGAGGTGCCCCTTAGCCAAATTGAGGGTGCCTTTAGTACTTTTCTCCGGGAGTCCAAATAGCACTTTTTGAGCAACTTTTTCCACACAAGTGTATTTCTCCAAAAACACCTACAAACACACAAAGCATCAAAATAAGGACGAAAACGAGTACTAACAATATGAAACATTGAGGACAAATTAGACACATAAATGTGTCTATCAAATACCCCCAAACTTATTATTTGCTAGTCCTCGAGCAAAACTAATAAAAAAATAAAACCGAGTTAATCTCGGGAGGGTTTACCAGAGGTGTACCCACAAAACCATTACTTCTAATTGGTCACAAGTATCCAAAGAGCTATGAGGACATACATATTCTCAACCTATCTCCAAGTAACTAGAATGCCAGAGCAATTAAAGGTGTCAGCTCTAAAGCTGACTGAAGAAAAGGGGAGACACATCCGCAACACTGCTAGATAAAGAGATATCCGCTACACAGCTAGATAAACATTGTAAGATGCGTCCGCTGCTTTACAGCTGGATAAGATTAGGAGAGAGATAAAGATGAGAGGGACATCTGCTACACAGCTGGACTAATTACGTGTGATGAGTTAAACCAATGCTAGAAAGATCTTGTGCCAGATTGAAAACGGACTAACAAAGCAACCAAATGTATCTTTCTTCGACTCTCTCATAGTGCTCAGTAGAAACAACGTCTTCTTCGGTCTTCAACTGTTGATGATAAACTATCGAACCTCATAGAACCTTGACAATTAAATCTTCTCTTCGATTTCTTGCTTGACTTATAAATTTCTACTTCCCTTTGGCCTTATTGAACAAAATGTAACGATGATTTTTTTTTCATTTTTTTCATTTTTTTTTCATTTTTTTTTTTTGAAAACAAAAATTACAAGACAACAATTTACATGGCCATGAGAGAAGGACTTTCAAAACTTGGATCTTCGCAACTTGTGATGTCTTGGTATCATGAATTCTAACAACTTATATCATTTGCTCTTATAACTTCAACTTTGATTTTTTGAATTATTCTTTTCTATTGTTGCTTCTAAACCTAAAACGTCTTCAACTTTCTTCATAGATTTTGATGTCGCTCCGCTTGTTGATGATGATAAGTTTCTACTGAGAGAGAGAGTCGTAATCCAGTAACTAAGACTACATTGTGAGGTTGCTTTGTCTTTCTGGCATTTCCTGACCTACTTGCCTTTCCATCATGGATGGTTAGGTCCATCACGGTTACCCTCTAAAAGGAACAAGTTCTCTCCTGAATTTCAAGGATCTCAATGTCTTTTTCTCTAACGTCTCAATAGATTGTTATCTCTAGCATTCCAATTTCTATATTTTCGGTGAGAAACAGTATGTAAACTTAGCTAACCGGATACCATGTGACGCTAGAAGTTTCAAAAGTGCAACTAAAAAGTTCTTCCCCACCCCCAAACTTAAATCTAACATTTTCCTCAATGTTTCTAATGAAAGAGCAATACCAAAAGTAAAATAACACGAGGAGAAGTTGGAAAGATAGTACCTGGGTGAAGAAAATCAAAAACTAATATATAACATACAACTTCCTCGATGGTCAATCAAGGGTAAACAGGGTCCTCCAGAGGGACCTCCTCAACATCACCTGTAGGAAAGGGCTCTAAAAAGGGTTTCAATCTCTGACCGTTAACCTTCGAAGAACTACTACCATCCGGTGTCTCAATTTCAACAGCTCCATGAGGAAAGACAGTGCGAACACTAGACAATACTTAAAAAAATAAGGATCATCCTGAAAGAAGTGCTTAACCTCGGCTAAAAACCTAGAACGATCTTTTTTACCCCAATGTTGGGGCATTCGACCAGTAACAAGATAATTAACTATATTCGCATACCAAGGTGCTTGGGTAACAAAGAAAAGTTGTTCATCAGGAAAACTATCCCTTATAGGAAGAGAATCATCAGGGGAATCAACAACTAGCCTAGACAAGTGGTCTGCTACTACATTTTCGGCACCCTTTTTGTCTCTAATGTCTGGATAAAACTCTTGCAACAGAAGTATCCACCTAATCAATCTAGGTTCCGTATCCTTTTTAGACAAAAGATATTTCAAAGAAGCATGATCAGTATATATGACGATCGTAGAACCTAAGAGATAGGGTCTAAACTTGTCTAAGTCAAACACAATGGCTAACAGTTCCTTCTCGGTAGTGGTATAGTTCAACTGGGCATCATTCAGAGTTTTGCTAGCATAGTAAATCACATGAAGTAATTTGTTTTCTCGCTGACCTAGCACAACACCAATAGCATAATCTGAAGCATCACACATGATCTCAAAGGGTAAGTTCCAGTTGGGTGCCTGGACAATGGGGGAGGTAGTGAGTAAAGTCTTAAGCTTCTCAAAAGCCTCTAAACAAGCATCATCAAACAAAAATTTAACATATTTTGCAAGCAAGTTGCAAAGAGGTCTAGAAATCAAGCTAAAATCCTTAATGAATCGACGATAAAAACCTGCATGCCCAAAGAATGACCTAATATCTCTTACGGTTTTTGGGACCTGTAAAGTCTTGATAAGGTCAACTTTGGCTTTATGTACATCTATACCCTTAGAAGATACGATATTCCCTAAGACAATTCCTGATCGAACCATGAAATGACATTTCTCCCAATTAAGCACTAGATTCTTTTCCTTACACCTAGTCAACACTAATGACAAATGATGCAAGCACTCATCGAAAGACGAACCAAACACTGAAAAATCATCCATAAAGACCTCTAAAAACTTTCTACCATATCGGAAAATATGCTCATCATGCAACGCTGAAAAGTCGCAAGGGCGTTACATAGACCGAAAGGCATGCATCTATACGCAAAGGTACCAAAGGGACAGGTAAAAGTAGTTTTTTCTTGGTCTTCTGGGGCAATAACGTTCTGATTGTAGCCTGAGTATCCATCTAGAAAACAGTAATTACTATGTCCAGCTAATCTCTCTAGTATTTGGTCGATAAAGGGAAGGGGAAAGTGGTCCTTCCTAGTGACCTTGTTCAATTTCCTATAGTCAATACAAACACGCCAACCCGTGGTCACTCGGGTTGGGATTAACTCATTGTTATCATTCTGGACTACAGTAATACCGGATTTCTTGGGAACAACCTGAACGGGGATGACCCACTTACTGTCTGAAATGGGGTAGATAATGCCTGCATCTAACAGCTTAAGAACCTCGGTTCAAACTACTTCTTTCATATTAGGGTTTAGTCTTCGTTGAATCTCCCTAGAAGGTTTGGTATCTTCCACTAAATAGATCTGATGCATACAAACAGTAGCACTTATACCCTTAATGTCTGCTATGGTCCACCCTAAAGCTTCCTTGTTGTTTTGAAGGACGGTCACTAGCCTACTTTCCTGATCACTATCCAAGTCGGAAGCAACAATCACAAGTAAAGTCTCAGACGGGCCTAAAAACACATACTTCAGGGTATCTGGCAATGGTTTTAGGTCCAACTTAGGAGGCTCTTCTAACGAAGGAACGAGGATAGACTTAGAAACTGGTATTGGTTCGAACTTAGGTTTCCATCCGTTACTAATGTCTAACAAAGGGGTTGAATCTAACAAAGCATTCACCTCATTAATCACATTATCATCATCGAAATCAATCCCAAAGTGAGCTAGGCATTTCTCTAACGGATCTTCTAACAAAGTGTTTGGTAATGACTCCTCAACTAATGTTCCTATCATGTTTACCTCTTCTATGATCGAGTCATCTAGTTCAGAGGGTAACTTACTAATATGAAAGACGTTCAGCTCAATAGTCATATTACCAAAGGACAAGTTCATAATACCAGTTCGACAATTAATGATCGCATTGGATGTTGCTAAAAATGGGCGACCTAAAATCACTGGTATCTGGTTCTCTGGGTCAGGGACAGGTTGGGTATCTAGGATAACAAAATCCACTGGATAAATAAACTTGTCGACCTCAATAAGAACATCCTCGATCACACCACGAGGAATTTTAACGGACCTATCAGCTAACTGAAGTGTCATCTGGGTAGGTTTCATATCACCAAGTCCTAGCTTGAGGTACACATGGTATGGAAGTAAATTCACACTGGCTCCTAAGTCAAGCAAAGCTTTCTCAACACGGTATTTACCTATTGTGCAAGAAATGGTAGGGGACCCTGGGTCTTTATACTTAGGAGTAGTGGTATTCTGAATAATGGAACTCACGTGACTAGCTAGGAAGGCTTTCTTTTGGACACTAAGCTTACGCTTTCGTGTACACAAGTCCTTAAGAAACTTAGCATAAGCGGGAATCTGCTGAATCGCATCCAACAATGGAAGGTTGATGGTTACCTGCTTAAAAACCTCCAATATATCATTAAAGGTGGACTCCCTCTTTGTTGGAACTAGTAGTTGTGGGAATGGGGCTTTAGGAGCAAAGCCGGGCTCAATATGACCCTCATTGGTCTCTTTAGAGACTCTATCAGTCTCCTCAGTTTCTGGTTCAGAAGGGTGAACCGCAGTATGTTTACTATCAGGCATGGAAACCTTGTTGTCTATCACTCTACCACTCCTAAGGGTTTTAATAGCATTCACATGATCGGATGGTCTTTCACCTATTTCATTAATTCTTCTAGGGTTGGGTTGAGTCTGACTAGGAAACTTACCTCTTTCTCTTAAAGACTCATTTATCTGACTAACCTGGGTTTTCAACTCGGAAATAGCCTGAGAGTTAGCCTGACCTATTCTCTTATTTTCTTCTCAACCTTGAGCAACAGATTGCTGAAACTGCACAGTGTTACGAGTTAACAAACCAAGAGACTCTTCTAAACTCATAATCTTTTTATCTGAAGGGTTCTGAAACTGTGCCGGAGCTGAAGGATTCTTAGTGTAGCCAAAACCTGTGGGAACCTGAGCATTACTAGACTGACCTTGATTCTGGACCTTAGACCAAGAGAAATCAGGATGGTTTCTCCAGCCAAGGTTGTAGGTCTCTGAGTATGGGTCAATCTTCTGACAGTTTTCAAACCTAGCGTTGTTATAGACAGCATGGGCTTGTTCTTCACTAACCCGACCTTCCCAAAACGAGTTATTGGGTTCTACTCCACAACTAGAGACTTGAGAGGATCTAATCCTCTCATCAGGTTCAACAAGAGACCTATGTTTAGACTAATTCAATTCCAAAGCTTCTAACCTTTTAGACAAAGCAACAAATTTAGCATCTGACCCAAAGCTTGTATCTACCATATTGGTGCTACTTCTATTGACCAAGAGTCTTTTAGGAAGTTCAACACAAGACTCCCACTGTTGGGATTTTTCAGCGATAGTTCCTAAGAAGGTAAAGGCATCATCAACACTTTTACTAGTGAACTCACCAGCACACATAGACTCGACCATGGCTTTGGTCGAATAGTCTAAACCATCATAAATAATCTCTACGAGTTTCATCTTATCAAATCCATGGTGAGGACACTGGGATAGGAGATCATTCAATCTCTCTAAAAACCTATAAAGAGATTCTCCCTCTTGTTGCGTACTGGAACTAATTTTCTGCCTAGCAGCTGCAGTTTTATGCTTAGGGTTGAACTTCATATAGAAAGCAGCAATAAGTTCTTGCCATGTTTCAATGGATTCAGATGAAAGGTTGTTCAGCCAGGTCTTGGATTTATCTCTCAAGGAAAAGGGAAACATCTTAAGTTTCAAAACTTCATCAGTAAGGTATTTTATTCTAATTGTCTCACAAATTTCCTCAAAGTACCTAATATGAAAATAAGGGTTCTCATCATCCTTTCCTAAGAATATAGGGATCATCTGAAGAATACTAGGTTTTATCTCAAAATTAGCCATAGTGGCTGGCAATTTAATGCACGAAGCTCGGTTGGTCCTAGTTGGGAACATCTAATCTTTCAAAGTTGCCATCGCTGGCACAGCTGAAGTACTAGAGGTACCTTCCTCACGAAGAGACATATTTTCAAAACTGAAGTTTCCAAAAACGGGGCTCTCAAAAGAAGAGTCTTCGAGCTCCCCGCCTTCACAAGAAGAACTACTAGGTTTATCACTAATCAAACGACCTAGAGTGTTTCTTTTCCAAGCCCGCTCTCTGATAACCTCGGGCATATACTAGAAAAACAAAAGAAAAAGAAAAGTCCTAAAAGGAAGGGAAGTTCTATGCAAACACAAACAAGGCTGACTCAACCACAGCAAACCTACTGATTTCTAGCAAACAAAAAGCATGATGGCTCCACTTAGATTGTTTCTAGACCAGCTTCTAATCCTTCGAATGGGAATTCGTTACAATTTGAGAAAACCCTTCTGGAATGAATCCGAGTCAAAGTAAGTTGAATAGAGGCGAGGGAAGCTGCGTAGAGATTTGATACCCAAGGCCTCACCGCATTCCAAGGCGGCGCAATCACGCATTCAACTCACCGAAACCATCATGAACTTCGAAGTATGCTCAAAAGAGTAACCAATATTTTTCGAACGAATTTCCTATTAAGCTCGTTACCCTATAGGTCTCATTCTATTCCAAATTTTAGGTTTAGGTTCGCGTTTGGTTTTGTTTTCCTAAGGCGGGCAAGAAGAGAACGGTGATGAAATCCGAACCCTTATCTTGTATGGCCAGTCCTTGCCCTTTACTAGGAAATTAAAGCAGCCGTTTTCAAGTCCTCAGCATATATGCAAACGAAGGAATACAGTAACTCGCTGACAGGGGATTCGCGAGTGTTTCGGCAAACTTACCTCCCGTTCCAGACGGGGGATGAACCGCTGAAGGCGACTCGGGCCACAACTCCAATGTCGTGTACGAACCCGAGGGGCCGAGGTGATATCGTAATCACCGTCCTTCTCTGCAAACAGTTTAATATTTAATACTACCCTTCCGTAGGGTTTAAAAATAAAAGAATGTCCAAATGTCCAAGCCCAAAGTCCAAAAGAAAAGGAAAGTCTAACAAAAATTAATAAAAAAATAAAATAAAAATAAAAACAAAATAAAATCTCTATCTCTTTTTCTTTCTCTCTTTTTTTAATAAAAATAAAAAAAATTCTTCTTTCGCTCCTTTCGCTTTGTCTTTTACTCCAAGTCTTTAAGTATTCACCAAAGCTTTGGCAAAATTTTCTTTCGCCCCCAATTCCAAAATCTGTAAGAAAAAGACAAAAACCCAAAAACATAAAGAAGAACAAATAAAAACCTAAAAAAAATCTAAAAACTCTAGCCTAAAGAAAAGTCCGCGTCGGCGGCGCCAAAATTTTGATGTGTTTTCAAAGTTGTTATAGATAGTGATAAAAGGGTTGTTTTAAGACTTGTGAAGGCAATGAATTTTAGACTTAATAAAAATTTAAAAACAAACAAAACTTATTACAAAATTGACTTCAAGATATGAGAAAATAACCAAGACACTGATTCCACTATTACACATGAATTAATGATGGTAAATAATCCAAAACTCTAATTATCTTTTAAGTCGTTTATATCTTAATTCACTAATAATCAAGCAAATTCTCAAACATCAATTGTATCCCTTAAGCATAGATTATCTAAACAAAGCATAACCTATCTAATTGCATCACAACTGATTAGAAAAATTACGCAAACAATTTAAAACTCTGCAAAAGCAGTGATTGAGTGAATAATAATTAAATATTAGAGAAAATGTAATAGTTACCAAATTATTCATGCGTAAATAGCTTCCTCATTGCCTTGGTTGTGAGAGAATTAGCACATCATCATATTGGAAACACGCTCAAAAATCATTATTATTGCTCAAAGGGTGTTTACAAATGATGAAAAGGGAGAAATAATTCAAAACCAGAGAACTACGACCCTCAGCTGTGGGTCGTTACCACTGTAGCATATAAGACTGTCTCGCGACTGTCGTATTCACTGTAGCATAAACGACTGCTTGTGTGGGTCAATGTTCTTCGTGTTCTTCAGCAGCAGCAGAAAAATGGCAGCTCTGTAACTTGATTTTTTTCAACTTTATGGTCCTCTCTCTCTCTCCCAAACTATCCGTACTCCTTCCATGATACCTTGTGAACATATTTATACGTGATTGCGACATTGAATCTCCTCCATTAACTCCAAATAATCTTCATTTACTCGGGTTATTTTCTTTTCATTTTTATCACTGATATTGATTTTCACGCGTTCTGAAGCTTCCATATTGCCATATTTAACTTCTTCACACTCCAAATAGTGGTTAGGTTCTTCCAAACACGAGCATCACATGTCTAACTCGCTGTAATCCCGTGGATATCTTATTCCGTGTACGTGCTGCCCTGTTTTCTTTTCACGGATTTTTCAGCCAAATTTGATCGAAACAAACACCCATACCAGCTTTGTTATGACATATCCATTAAGTTTCAGCCCTTTAATCTACCCAGAACTCCTTCAAGAATCGATCGGAAGTTACACAGTTGAGAATAAATTTTCCCGCCAAAACGAAATTTGAAATGTTGAAGATGGTGTCCCCCTAACCAAACTGGGGGTGCGAATAGCAGGTGCCCAACTGAGGTGCCCCTTAGCCAAATTGAGGGTGCCTTTAGTACTTTTCTCCGGGAGTCCAAATAGCACTTTTTGAGCAACTTTTTCCACACAAGTGTATTTCTCCAAAAACACCTACAAACACACAAAGCATCAAAATAAGGACGAAAACGAGTACTAACAATACGAAACATTGAGGACAAATTAGACACATAAATGCGTCTATCAGATGGTGCTAACTGCGAACAAGATTACAAGTGGTATGTAAGTTAGCAATTCGACGTCACCATCATGATTGATAAAATAGCACTCAAGAGATCAAAATAGTGCTTCTATCGGTGGTAGGTTGGGTATCTCACCATTCTACCCGGAGTTTACGTACGGTGACACACACTCTAAAAGCACATATTTAAACAGGTACAAAGAAGTGAAGGTCGGTGCCTCTCATGATGTAACATGGTTAGTCTCCACTATAGGGGATCACAAATATAATATCGAATTCAGTCTGCACCTCATTTGCCACTGGGATGGTTAAATCCAACTTTAACTCTCATACAAGTAAGAAACCCGATCATGTTCTCTGCCATCTCTAAGTTCAGTCACTCTTATGAGAATCTCGATGTAATCTCAGCGACATGTATACTATGTGACTCTGAACTAACTACAAGTTGGAGTTTTCTTATTCACTATTTTACACAAAAGTTGAAAATTTCATGAAAAATTTACAATGCAAATGCTTAACCACTCCCCCACACTTAAACTTTACATTGTCCTCAATGTAAATTGAATCGTCCAAAGAAAGTCAAGGTGGGAAATCTATATGATAATGTGACAAGAAATCAGAAAAACTAAAAACAAAACAAGACAAGAAAGACTAAAAATAAGAAAAGAAATAAATAAAAGACAAGAGATATTCATCATATGGGTTGCCTCTCATTTAGCGCTTGGTTTAAAGTCGTCAGCCCGACTATCTCCTTGCTTTCTATGCCTCCTCCAGAAGGAGTGCATCCACAAAATTAGCTCCTTCCACCACTTCGGAAGTGAAATTCTCATAATATGGTTTCAACCGGTGCCCATTAACTTTAAGTTCCTTGCCTGTAGCTATGCTACGAATTTCTACTGCACCATGAGAAAACACATTAATAACAATAAAAGGTCCAATCCAACGTAACCTTAATTTACCCGGAAATAAATGCAAGCGAGAATTAAACAAAAGCACTTTCTTCCCAATGCAAAATTGTTTTCTAGAAATCATATTATCATGAAATTCTTTCGTCTTTTCCTTATAAATGCGTGAGATTTCAAATGCATCATTGCGAAGCTCCTCTAGCTCTTGGAGTTGTAACTTCCTTTGCTTTTCAGCCCCATCCATCTCCATATTGCATTGCTTAATAGCCGAAAACGCCTTATGCTCAATTTCAACGGGTAAATGACAAGGTTTACCATACACAAGCCTAAAGGGAGACATCCCAATAGGTGTCTTGTATGCGGTTCTATAAGCCCACAAAGCATCATTAACTCGCATGCTCCAATCTTTCCTTGTTGGGTTCACCGTCTTCTCTAGAATGGATTTCACCTCCCAGTTAGAAACCTCGACTTGTCCATTTGTTTTGGGATGATAAGGTGTTGCAATCTTGTGCGACACATTGTACTTCTTCAACAAGTTTTGTAAGATCCTGTTTTTGAAGTGAGAACCCCCATCGCTAATTATGGCTCTTGGAATTACAAACCTTGCAAAGATATTAGCTTGCACAAAATCTGAAACCACTTTAGAATCATTAGTTGGGGTGGCCTTAGCTTCCACCCATTTCGAGACATAATCAACAGCAAGTAAGATATAAAAAATTCCCATGAGAGTTGACAAAAGGACCCATAAAATCAATACCCCATACATCGAAAACTTCAATAAATTGAATAAAAGTTTGTGGCATTTGATTTCGGGCACTTAGATTGCCTGTTCTTTGGCACCTATCACAAGTTGTACAAAATATATATGCATCCTTGAAAAAGGTTGGCCAATAGAAACCGCTTTCAAGTACCTTGTGAGCGGTTCTCTTACTCCCAAAATGTCCTCCGCAAGCATAGGAGTGACAAAAATAATTAAAATCGGATTCCGGAACGCACCTTCGTAATACTTGGTCACTACTTGTTTCCATAGGTATGGATCATCCCATATGTATTGGTTTCCTAACTTCTTAAGTTTGTCCCTCTCGGCACGAGACAAGTTCTTTGGGATTTGTTTAGACACCAAGTAATTGACAATATCGTCATACCATGGTTCTCCAAAGGCAATTGAGAATAGTTGCTCATCCGGGAAACTTTCACGCAATGGGATAGCTTCCTTGTCCACAGCAAGACGGCTCAAATAATCCGCAACGGTGTTCTCAATTTCTTTATTGTCCTTGATTTCAATATCAAACTCTTGCAAGAGTAAGATCCATCGTATAAGCCTCGGTTTCACTTCTTTCTTCATTAGCAAGTACCTAAGTGCTGCATGATCAGAAAAGACAACAACTTTTGTACCAATTAGATAAGAGCGAAACTTTTCCAAAGCAAAAACAATAGATAATAACTCTTTTTCAGTGGTTGTGTAGTTTTGTTGGGCCTCATTTAACGTTCTAGAAGCATAATAAATAGCATGAGGTATCTTCCCCACACGTTTCCCAAGCACCGTACCGACCGCATAGTCACTTGCATCACACATGAGCTCAAAAGGCTTGCTCAAATCCGGTGGTTTAATGATAGGGGCTGAAATCAAAAGTTCTTTCAAACGATTGAATGCCGCCATACACTTTTCATCAAATTTAAAAACCACATATTTTTGCAATAAGTTGCAAAGTGGTGATGCTATCTTGGAAAAATCCTTGATAAATCTACGATAAAAACCTGCATGACCAAGAAAAGAGTGTATCTCCCTCACCATAGTGGGAGGGTTTAAAGCACGAATAAGGTCTATTTTAGATTTATCGACTTCCAAGCCTTTAGAAGATATTATATGGCCTAAAACTATGCCATGAGTTACCATGAAATGGCACTTCTCCCAATTAAGCACAAGATTTGTTTCAACACATCGTTCAAGATTAGTGACAAGTTGTGCAAGCAAAGCTCAAATGAATCACCAAAGACACTAAAGTCATCCATAAACACTTCGATTATGTTTTCAACATATTCTGAAAAAAATACTTACCATACACCTTTGAAAGATAGTTGGAGCATTGCACAAGCCAAAAGGCACCCTTCTATAAGAAAAAGTACCGAAAGGACAAGTGAAAGTGGTTTTCTCTTGATCCTCCGGTGCTATCACAATCTGATTGTAACCTGAATAGCCATTGTAGGATCAGAATCTCGCAACAATAATGCCTCAGCGAAATTATTAACAATACAACACGACAGTGTCGCATAACAACTTCAGAAACGATATAATAAACGATATCAGCCAAATCATGAGAAAAGTGTGACGATCCTACGAAAATAAGGAAGTTTGCGAGATTGATATTTATAAGGTTGAGAGAATGTCGCAAGTCATATCTGAAAATAAAGGACATATTAGTTGTCATCCACTATGTAATTCCCTATAAATAGCCGTTCAGTTGTAAAGGAAAGAGAGAGATCTTTTTTGAGTGAGAAGCAAGTAAATAGGAGAGAGAAAATTTAGAGCAATGGTTATTCTTGATTCCTTTATCTTTTCTTGTAAGATTGTTTAAAGATTCGTCAATAAAATTAGGATTTTTAATCCAAAAATGAGTTGAATATTAATGAAATCTTGTGAAGGGTGTAGTGTAGGATTTCCTACAACTACATAATGGCACTAGAAACAGGGAATGAAGATTGAAGATCACCCTAGAAAAGTTGAAGATTAATATTGATTTGTGGGAAATTAGAATAATTGGTGAAAATTACAATCTCTTACAATTTTAGTATTGAAATGGCTAGAAGGAGAATATATCGAACAACCACAACTGCTAGAAGAAGAAGTAAAAGACTTGCTGGAAGGGAGAGAAGTGAAATGGAGAATCTACTAGAAGGAAAATGATGGAGAAAATCAAGTTCAACAACCAGTTCAAAACACCGGTACAAAATGAACATGATTATGATAGAGTGAGTACACACTTGGCGATCAAATTCAGCAGAAGAAGAAAGAAGCAAGAGAAATAATAGACAGAAGAGAGCAAAAAAGAAAGTAATTCATGGAGATGAGGAAATTGGAGCGTTAGAAGTTGAGACGAAGAATACATGAAGAAAGAAGAGCTGAGACAGAAGAACGTGCAAATCTAACAAGGCAAAATCACGAATTGAGGATGGAAAATATGAGACTAGAGTAGAAGATCGAGAAGTACTACAAGATCATATTCAAGATCGACTAGAAGAGATGAGGCGAAACTCACCACAGTTAATGCTGGAAATAATATTCGAGAAGAAATACCAAATCCTAATGAAGAACATCGCGAAGATAGAGAAAGGACTGATGATCGTTACGTTCCACAAAATGAAACTTTTGATGATAGGAAAAATGATAGAAATCAAGAGAATGGACAACGTCAGGGACGAAATAATCAAGATGGCGAAGGGAATCGAGAGGAAGGAAGGAGAATTTTACATGAGAGAGAAGCTCAAAGAAATCAACAAACGATTGAAGAAGAAATTGAAAGACACTATGCTGAACAAGCACGTTTAACGCGAACGTGAAAGATTGAGAGCGGAAATGGAAGAACAAGAGCTTCAGGAGCGATTCGCCAGAAATCAACAATCGAGAAAGAAGGCGTACACAAAACCGGAATAACGGTAATCTCAATGAAGAGTATGATAGAGTACAGAGGAGGCTGAAAGACAACGAATGGAATTGATAAGAAATGAACAAAATCATGGAGGGGAAAATGAAGACATCATTATATGCGAATTCAAGATAGAGATGAGGAAGAGAATCGCAGGAGAACGAGATGAGAATGATGAAGAAGAAATGCAAAATTTCGCGAGAGAAGAAAGACATGAACGCAGAAGAAGGGAGGCGAAATTAAAAAGACCAATGGATCAAAATTCAGGCGTAAATGAACAAATCTTAAAAGAATTGGAAGAAATGAGAGGAATGCTAAATAATAGAGGAGAAGTAGGCAGAAGACAATTAGATGAAGCTATAGAAGAAGCTGCGAAAACTCCATTTACAAGAGAAGTACAACTAGGAGGAATACCTCCGAAATGCAATTTGCCCGCATTAACCAACATTTTGATGGAACAACTTGTGCAATTCAACACATCAAAGCCTATGTGAGATGCATGTTGCAGTGGGAAAATCATGATGCCGTATTGTGCAAGTATTTTGCATCCAGTCTAACAGGAGAGGCGTTAAAATGGTTCGAAGGTCTACCAAAAAATACAATAACATCTTTCAATCATTTGCAGACCACATTCTTGGGGGCATATATAAGTAACAATTCTTCGCGACCTGGTATTGAAGATGTGTTTGGATTAAAACAAAGGATTGGCGAAAGTCTGAAGCACTACCAAAAGGTGGAGGACTATGTGTAGTGATGGCTGGCCGTGTGGATGAGAGATATCTTATCTTGTCATTTATCAATGCTATGTTCGCAACCAATCTATTATATCCAAATTTTCAGAGTCAAGAAACATCACAATGACGAACTGCGAGAACTTCAGGAAGTATATTGCTCTAGAGGAAAGGCAAAATGAATGGAATCATACCCAGTTGCGAACACCAGTTCACAAGCAGCGAATGCAAGCTTATTACCCAAACTAATAAACACAGTGGCGAGCACTTCGCAAGGACAACAAGAAAAGGTTACGGGCAACAATCAACAGAAACTGGTGGCTATGGGAAGCCGAGATCAAGAGGAGTATGAAAGAGAAAGAAATTTCTACAATCGTGGTGGAAATAATAAGATTCAAAGACTTGATCAGCCGCAAGAAACTTATGGAGGTCAAGACAAAATTATAGAGGACAGGAGGTCACAAGATATGGGAGAATCAAGATGCCACCTCTAATGCAAGTGTGGAGAAAATATGGGAAGCTATAATTTTGATGGAGAATATACCAACACCATGGAACATGGGAACGAACCACCTCCAAGCCAGAAGTCATGAGTTCTGTTCTTATCATCATTTCATGGACATACTACAAATGATTGCAGAAATATAAAGAGAATTATTCTGAGAATGATAGATCAAGGAAAACTAAACCACTTTCTGGTAGGGCACCACAATCTCAACCATTACTACCACCACCACCAGAGCATCACAGAGTAAACACGGTAAAGAAGGAAACGTTCTTCGTAGAAGTTGGTGCAAAAGCAAAGAATCTATTCTGTCACTCTATCGTACATTCATACAAGACAATTGAAGATTTTCATGACAATGTTTTGAGTAGAGTGTTCGCAAGAGACAATGATGGAAGAGAAATTATGAACATTGCGAAAATCTCGCCATTTGAGGAATGGCAGAAACAGACTATTTCTTTTACCGTAGAAGAAGTCCCCGAAGGTGGAGAGGTACATGAAAATCCATTGGTGGTAAAATTAGAAATTAATCCAAAACCGAAAGAAGATGAAGATGATGAAGCTGAAGACTCATGGGCAATTAATAGGATTCTAATCGATAGCGGAATCTCTGTGAACATCTTTTTCTATCATACTTATAAAACCATGGGAGGGAGAGATGATGGTCTTATACCATCAACATATAAGATATATGGTTTTAATGGTACTGCCAACAAGCCTAAAGGGGAGGTTACTATGCGAATTCCATTGAAGGGAATATCTTCTGAAATCCTATTCTGTATTGTTGATGTAGAGTCACCCTACAATGCGTTAATTTTCGACCTTGGATATACGGGATTCTAGGTGTAGATTCAACTTTCCACCAGTGCATCAAATTCCCTCACCCCAGCGGTGCAGGAATCATAAAAGGAGATTGGGTTGAAGGAAAGAAATGTTACGAAACTGAGGTAGAATCCTGCGAAGGAAGAGCAAACAAGAAGGAAAGTTAGCGACGCAAAATCAAAGAGATACAAAGAAGTGAGAGATTGATGGTGGATGGAATCGAACGAAAAGAAGAAGAAATGTTGTGAAACTAATGCTAGCTCAGAATAAGAAATGGTGAACATACCACTACCAAGGAAGCAGTAGCAGAAAATAAGATGTGTATGAATGGTTGATTTGTTGCGAAAATTTTCAAAAAGTACATTTTCCTGAATGATAAAAAAGAGATTGAGAAGTGTAAATACGATGTGATGATGTGCGAGAATCTCGCAGAGATAATGAATTCTACAAAAGACAATCAGAGAACAATGACAAAAGAGAAAGGTGCGAACCTTTATGGCATACACCCTAGTTCGCGAATACAATTTCGCAAGAGGCAAATGTAAGAACTAAAGTACGTCATATAAGGGGGTACCTGTTGCATGGCTCAGGTAAAGGCTACACCGCCATCGGAACCTGAGTCATGGAGATTTGGGGTCAATAAATCCCATCCGAGAGAGGCACCTTGGATTCTCAGCTTAAGCATATGACTTAGGTTGGGCGACTAAGGTAATAAGGACTCTCCCAAGGAGTGCAGAATTTGACCAAGGCGCCGAGGTACACGGTTGAGTCAAGAGTGCCAGGGGCGTCTGGAGCGTACCTTGCCATTCTTGACAAGTCATGGCTTATACTGCACTCGGCCCGAAGAAAACCCCACTTAGGGTGCAGTATCGTAACCATAAACCCTATAGGTAAAAGGGACAAGAGGCTTCGAAAACAACTGGTTGTTTTTAAGACCTATGGGAGGAGCCAACCTTGTATGGTAGAGGTACGCCTCCTTGAAGGGGAAACCAGGGGGGATATAAGGGGGGTACCCTCCATTAGGGAGCTGATAAGTGTCTTAAGACGCAAATGTCATGAGGATTTTTACTCGCAAGGGTATTAAGGCTTGTCATATTTGTGCGACAATCCTGAAGAGGCAATAATACTAAAGAGAAAGATAAGACAAGATCAATGGGTTTTCGCATGAAAGTGCGAAGACGTCCTGCGATTTCGTCGCAAGACGGCAATGTCATGGGGCTTTATTTTCGCAAGAAAATTTAGGCCTGTCATATTGTCGCAACTATCCTGGAGAGGCAATAATACAAAGAAAAAAGTTAAGGCAAGATCAATGGGTTTTTGCATGAAAGTGCAAGGACGTCCTGCGATTTTGTCGCAATGACAAGAGGTGGCATAATAAGACCTTTAACTAGGAAGGCAAAATAAGACCACACAGGAATAAGATTTTGAAAAGAATCAAAATTCACTTCGCATATGATTGCGAAATTATACATAAACAACTGCGAAGTTGAGGCAGAAAATAAGAAAAATCTGCAAAATCTCTCATTTAGATACAAATAACAGAGGCAAGTATGGGAATGAATGAAATTAGAAAATGTTATTTGTCTCCACATGATAGATTTAAGCAAAAATTCAAAAATTAATGATTATGTTGATTAACCGTATTGCAAGGAAGAATTGTTTTAATGAATGCAGTTCGAAATGAAAGAAACTCATATATTAAGGAATATGGGGAACCAAAAGAATTCGCAAATATACAAAAAGAAGGAATAAATGTACAAGTATTACAGAAGATCAAAGAAAGAAACAAAGACTACTTCTTAGTTGATCCTTCATCATTTTCATCAAACTTGTTCTCTTCTTCGTCTGCATTAGAACCTTTATCTCCATCAGAACCTTCATCACCATCAGATTCTTCATCATCAGCTTCGCTATCAGAAATGGTCAGACTAGGAATGTTCTTTGGGATCTCCTCCAAGAGACAAGGATAATCAGAGTGAGGAATAATATGGTCATCACAAACCATTTGAATAGTTTGATTGCGAAAATGCAGAGCGTCGTTTTTAAAGTTCGCAATAGTGATCTTGGTTTGATTCTTTAATCTAGAATATTTGTCGTTGCGAGAGGAAAGATTCTTTGCGAGTTCCTCTTTTTCAGCTTCAAGTTCCTCAACTCTTTGGCGATATCTACTTTCAGACCCTGCGAAGCATATAGCAATTAATCAGTAACTTGATAAAAACTCGTGAAAAAACCAAAGATTAATAAAGGAAAGCAGTTAATGACCTTCTCTCTCAGAAATCATATCTCTAATCAAGGCTGTATGCTCATCTTGGAGACTAACATCTACACCTAAATCTTTTCTGGCGTTATCCAAGATTGTCGCGGCCCAAGCGAACTCATCATCACTATTTATGAGAAGACGAGAACGAACTTGGTTTTCTCTCTCGCTAAGCACATCATTTTGACGATTGGCTTCATCTCGTTCAAGTTGAACCTCAAAAAGAGTCTCTTGGAATTTTGCCAAAGCCTTAACACCTTGATCAGAGATACGATCTTTATCATCTATAAGTTTGATAATCTTGGTTCTTAATTCATTGATCTTCTCTTTAGAATTGAGATAAAAACGTTTAAATTGGTTGGCTAAACCTAAACTAGATCTATGATCAATCTCTAAGAGGCGAAATTTGGATTTAAGTTCATTCAAAGGCAGAGATAAAATTTTATCATTAGAGAAACTATTCAAAGATTTATTAAGATGTTCAAGAAGATTGTCATTATCTAGGGCATCGGGAAATGAACGAAGAAGAATGGCTTAATCAGAAAGACCATAAATGTCTGCAAAAAGGATTAATCAAATAAGATAAGACAATAGGATGAATGAATGAAAGGAAAGGAGAAAAATTGCGTACCATAGAGATGATCATTAGTTTTTTGAAGAGTAGAAATTTTGTTCCTTTGTGAAGAAGTGTCGATTTCCAGTTGTTTGTTCTTCTCCTGAAGACCTTTAACTTCAGCTTCTAATTGTTCGTTCTTCTCATGAAGACCTTTAGCTTCAGTTTCCAGTTCTTTATTCTTCGTACGAAATTGAAGATTCTTCTTCTCAAGAATTTCGCGTCTCCTCTCCAAATCTGAGGCAACAACGAAAGAAGCTTTTCCAGCCTGCGAAGAAAATACAAAAAATAATTAAAATAAAAAGACATTTTGAGTCACAATAATGAAGAAGTAAAAAGACGAAGGCATACCAAACTATTGAGGGAATTTAGGAAGCTAGGAGTCACTGATCTGGAGACTCCACGAAGAGAACTATCACCATTCAACAAAGGAGTATCACAAATAGTTGCGAGAGATTTGCATATATTGGCAAGGCAATTATGTCCCATACCTTGCCAAGAATCAGAGAAGATACCAGATAACTGTGCCATAGAGGATTCAGGTGGAGAATCTTTATTCGCAGCAGAGACGTCATCATCATCTTCATAACCATCAGGGAAATTAACATCTGAAGGAGGAGGAGAATTCCCTCTCGTTCTTTTCTTTGAAGAGGATGTAGATGATTTTCCTTTGCGAAGAATATCTAAACCCTTATCACCAGCCGTCGCAGCCTTGGTGGATTCTTCTACTTCAGCAATAACCTTCACACACAAATGAAGATAAGAAACAGAGGCAACAATATATTGTTTAAAATCATAAAAGAGTATTTCTTACCTCATCTGTGTATGAGCGAAGAGCTAGCAAGGTATTGGCTTTACCAGTCCTGCGGTAGCTATCTTTCAGTTTCTGTATCTATAGAATGTCGCAAGAATCAGCGAACAAAAGAGTAAAGATAAATACAGAAATATAAAGTTGGTGAAATTAGAAGAAATATACCTCTTTCACTTTATCAGGCCAAGAGAATACCCAATGTCGATAAGCGGTGAGATTCGCAGGAATGACATTAGAACCAGCAATATAGGGTCCTTTCAGCATTAAGGGGAAGACGCACCATTTATCATCTTTGGATTGGCGAGGGGTTTTATTTATTCCAGAATTCCAATCAATGTCATGCATGAGCATTTTATCTTCAGCAATAACATCATTCCTTTTCAAGCGAATACCCCAGCAAGTATTCTCTTTCTTTATGGATATTAATTCATAATTTTCGAAGAAATTCGCTACTGTATACTTCTCAGCGACTATCTCTAGATCTACGAATTTAGGATCCCTAAGTTCTTTGGAATAAAGAGATCCTTTACCAGCACCACGGTTAGCGAACTCCAGCATCAAACGGATGCAATCCCCACTCAATTGGAAGATAGCTCGCAAAAATCCCGAGTGAGCGAGAATCTTATAGAACAGAGGAATATCTAGGTCATAAAGAGGAATAGGGAGGCCTGCGAGAATTTGACCCAGCGAAACTATGATTGATTGAACATCACAATGTTGATCAGAGAAAAGTTTGATAGAAAGAATTGACTTGGCACTTTCACCAGGAATGGTAGAAAGTGTGAAACCTTTCTCGGCAAGATCTTTTTGAACATCCTTTAAGGTTTTATCATGTTTTTGACCACTTGGAGGCATATCTAAATATAGAGTATGGGAATGGACGAAGAATTAAGAAGATTGAAGAAGGAAGATAGAAGAAAAATTACAACAGAGGAATTTACGGAGAAAATGATGAAGTTGCAGAGAAGATGAAAAAGAGAGTAAAAAAGAAGAAAAGGGAGAGTAAAAAGAGTATATATATAGGAGATTTTCGAGAAGATAAACACAATTAATGCGAAAAGACGTGAGCGGTTGAAAAGCAGCGGTTACAGAAGACCTGTCAAGAAAAAGATGGGAGAAAAGATACGTGTGATAAATGCAGAATATGAACTGATGGATAGCTGCGGCATTTCTCACATCGTTCTCTACTTCGCAGAGAAGATATGAGAAGAGGCAAGATGTAGGATCAGAATCTCGCAGCAATAATGCCTCAGCGAAATTATTAACAATACAACACGACAGTGTCGCAGAACAACTTCAGAAACGACATAATAAACGACATCATCCAAATCATGAGAAAAGTGTGACGATCCTACGAAAATAAGGAAGTTTGCGAGATTGATATTTATAAGGTTGCGAAGAATGTCGCAAGTCATATCCGAAAATAAAGGACAGATTAGTTGTCATCCACTATGTAAATCCCTATAAATAGTCGTTCAGTTTTAAAGGAAAGAAAGAGATCTTTTTTGAGTGAGAAGCAAGTAAATAGGAGAGAGAAAATTTAGAGCAGTGGTTATTCTTGATTCCTTTATCTTTTCTTGTAAGATTGTTTAAATATTCATCAATAAAATTAGGATTGTTAATCCAAAAATGAGTTGAATATTAATGAAATCTTGTGAAGGGTGTAGTGTAGGATTTCCTGCAACTACAGCCATCAAGGAAGCAATAGACAATAATAAGAGTGTCCACCTAAACGTTCAAGCATTTGATCAATAAAAGGCAATGGAAAATGATCCTTCCTAATGGTGGCATTCAATTTACAGTAATCAATACAAATCCTCCAACCGGTTTGCACACGAGTTTGGACAAGTTCATTCTTATCATTCTCCACCACCGTCACACCTGATTTCTTTGGTACTACTTGTACGGGGGTCACCCACTTGCTATCGGATATGGAGGTAGATAACACCCACGTCCAAAAGCTTTAGTATCTCCTTTTTCACAACTTCCATCATGGGAGGGTTCAAACAATGTTGCGCTTCCCTTGTAGGCTTTGCATCGTCCTCCAAATGGATTTTGTGCATACACACGGCAGGGCTTATACCCTTGATATCAGCAATTGTCCATCCTATGGCCGTCTTGTACTTCCTTAGCACCCTTAGAAGTTTTTGCTCCTGTAATTCACTAAGCTTGTTAGAAACAATCACAGGTAAGTCTTCCTTGTCACCTAAGTACAAGTACTTTAGGTGATCGGGAAGAGGTTTCAATTCTAACTCTGGAGATTTAACAATGGAAGGTACAAGCTTTTCATCACTGCATGGTAAGAAAATAAAAGATATATTATGAGTTTCCGGGCATCCTTGTAGTGAATTAAGATCACCAAGGGCTTCCTTGACTTCATTACCACACTCTACACCACTATCCATGGATGTATTTAAAACGGTTTCCAAAGCATCTTCACCATTCAATTCAAACACTTGTTGTCCCAATGTATCCATAACATCAATGGAGAAACAAGAGTGAACATCACTAGGATATCTCATCATCTCGAAAATGTTGAAACGTATTGTTTCTCCATCAAACTCCATAGTTAGCGTTCCCTTGTCCACATCAATAATGGTTTTCGCCGTTTTCATGAAGGGACGCCCAAGTAGCAATGGAAGAGACGAGTCCGGTGACCCTTCATGCATCTCTAACACGCAAAAGTCAGATGGAAATACAAGTTGATTAACTTGAACAAGAACATGCTCAACAATACCCATTGGGTAAACATTAGAGCCATCGGCTAATTGCAATACAATTCCAGCCTTTTTAAGAGGACCTAACTCAAGTGAATTGTACATAGATGCAGGCATAACATTAACGGATGCACCTAAATCCAACATAGCTTTGTTAAATGTGGTGTTACCAATTGTGACTGGAATGTCAAAGCTACCGGAATCCTTACATTTTAGTGGGAGTTTGTGTTGTAAGATTGCCGAAGCATTCTCCCCCACACTTAGCACTTCATTACCTTTGAGCCTTTGCTTATTGGTACACAAGTCCTTCAACACCTTCTAATACTTGGGAACTTGCTTGATAGCATCAATGAGTGGTATGTTCACATGGATCTTCTTTAGAACGTCTAAAATATCCTTTTCTAGTTCCGCCTTCTTGGAGTTTGCAAATCTGCGAGGAAAAGGTAAAGGAGGAACATAAGTAGAAACCGGAGTTTTAGAGTTAGGAATAGGTACCTCAGAAGTTTGGGGAGAATCATCACTCTTCTCCTCCAAAACAGGTTCCTTTGGTGTTTCCACCTTGCCCGAATCAGTAACCTCGGGTTGCACAAGTTGTGTACCACTTCTCAACGTAATAGCATTGACACCCTCTTTTGGGTTAATGGGTTGAGAAAGGAGTTTCCCACTATTTTGTGCCTTTAATTTGTTTATGTCCATCGCCATGGAGCCCATTTGTGTCTGCAACTCCTTGATAGCACTCTTAGTTTCTTGCTGAATTTCTTTAAACATGGTAGAAATGCCTTGCATAAACGTTTGAAGCTTTGCATCGATATCAGAACCTTGATTTTGAGTTGCTTGTTGTGTTTGTGGTTGCTGAAATTGTTGTTGTTGCGGTGGAAATCCACTCGGACGGTTGAAAGTAGGTTGTTGGACTGCACCTTGCTTGTTGGCATAACTAAAGTTGGGATGATCTCTCCATCCCGGATTGTAAGTGTTGGAGTAGGGATCATACCGTCTTTGCTGATTTGGAAAGACCGCGCTAGCTTGCTCCAACTCTTCACCATATGAAGGTAAAATAACTGCAGCCATATTTTCCATCATTAGATCCATATTATCCATCCTTTGATCATGATGTGATGATGAATCCGTAACTTCATGCACTCTCCTAACCATTAGTTCACCTCTTGTGTAGAATTGTTGCGAGTTTGCAGCCATGCTTTCAATCAACTCGGTAGCTTGGGCCACCGTCTTGTTCACTAGAGCTCCACCACCCGCTGCATTAAGAAGATATATATCACTTGTTTGGAGGCCTTCATAAAAGTATTGGATTATCATAGCGTCACTGAATTGGTGGTGTGGACAACTTGCCACCAATATCTTGTATCGCTCCCAACATTCATACAAAGATTCTCCTACGTTTTGCTTTATCCCACAAATGTCTTTGCGAATTTGAGTAGCCTTTGACGCAGGAAAATACCTCTTTAGAAAGAGTTTCTTCAACCCGTTCCATGTAGTGACACTACCGGATGGTAAATAATACAACCATTCCTTAGCATTGTCCGCCAAAGAGAATGAAAAAGCTTTCAACATTGCACCATCGACATTAGTCTCCGGTGGTAGCATGGCTGTGACTATGGTATGGAAATCCATGAGATGCTTGTTTGGATCCTCATTCGCCATGCTGTAGGATCAGAATATCGCAACAATTATGTCTAGGAGAAATTATCAATGGTACAGCACAATAGCGTCGCAGAACAATTCCAGAAACGACGTGAGCAAGGATCATGAGAAAGATGTGATAGTCCTGCAAAAATTAGAGAGCTTGCGAAATTAACATTTGTAAGGTTGCGAGAATGTCGCAAACCATATCCGAAAATAAAGGACAGATTAGCTGTCATCCATTATGTATTTCCTTATAAATAGTCATTCGAGTTGTAAAGAAAAGAGAGAGATCTTTTTTGAGTAACAAACAAGTAAACAGGAGAGAGAAAATCCAGAGAAGAGATCATTCTTGATTTCTTTATCTTTCTTGTAAGAACATCCAAAGATTTATCAATAAAATTAAGAGTTTAAACCTAAAAATGGGTTGATCAACAATGAAATCATATGAGGGGTGTAGGGTAGGATTTCCTGCAACTACATAATGGCGCTAGAAACAGGGAGATTGAAGATCGAAAGTTGAAGATTGTTGATTGAGAATATTCAAATCAGAAAGTGATTAAATAAATCAGTGAATCAGTTAGAAGAAAGATGAATAGAATTAATGAAAATGGAAAAAGATTGGAGTGTAATATGATAACAAAAAGCTTGATCAATGAATTCCATGAAAACATCAAAGGAAGAATACATAAACGAAATTTTGAAGGAAATAAAGTTATGGCCGTAGAAAAACATCACCCTTGAAAGATTGGGAAAAGAAAAAAATTGCATTCACGGCGGAAGAAATACCAAAAGAAAATTTGAACCATACATCTCCGTTGGTCATCACAGTGCCTATTACACGAAAAGAGAAGGAGACAACAATAAAATCCACAGGAGAATGGATGTTGAACAGAACTTTAATCGATACACGAAGTTCAGTTGATATAATATTTTATCATGCATTCCGGGGAATGGGATTTAAATACGAAGAAATGTCCAGTTCAACATATTTTGTTCACGGCTTTGGAAAATCCACAACAAAACCTAAAGGAGAAATAATGGTACGAATTCCACTTGGAGAAATCGAAACACATGTAACATTGTGCTTGGTGGACATGGAATCGCCATATAATATGTTATAAGGAAGATCTTGGATACATGCGATAAAAGCTGCGGTCTCAACGTTGCATCAATGTATTAAATTCCCCACTCCAAATGGAATAGGTGAAATCAGAGGAGATGTTGACAATGCGAAATATATGTCACAAATTGAAGTAAAACATTATGAAGACAGCAAAAAGAAACAATTTCGCAGAAATTGGCAAACAAGCAAGGAAGGAAGAAGAATTTAGAGTATATATGATAATGGCAAAAAAAGGCAAAGGAAACCCAACGAATTTCGGAAGAAGGGGAAAGACCCATAAAAGCAATAAAGAACCAACACCAATGGGAGACCTAAACCCAGTTACACTGCCGCAGAACCACAAAAGAATAACTTGGGCTGATAGAGCTTCTAATGTTGAGAATTGGAACCAAAATGGATATAGAAAGAAGAAAGAACTATTACTTGTTGCGAGAATATAAAGATATTTTCGCTAGAACATGGATGAGATACCAGGAATAGATCCATCAATTGCATGCCCAAGTTAGAGATTAACAAAAATGTGAGACTATTTAACAGAGAATAAGAAAATTGCAACAACTTACCATTCCCAAATAGAAGAAGAATTACAGAAAATGCTTGAGGCAGGAATTATAAGAGAAGCTAAATACCCAGAATGGATAGCGAATATGGTCATTGTCCCAAAGAAAAACAAAGGAATCAGGATTTGCATAGATTTCACTGATTTAAACGAAGCTTGCCCCAAAGATAGTTTTCCGTTACCAGATATTCCTCAAATGGTGGAATCCGCAGCGGGAAATGATAGGGTATCATCTTTAGATGGGTACAAAGGGTATAACCAAATCCCTCTCGCTGAAGAAGATCAAGAACATACTTCTTTATTTGCCCCTAGAGGTTTATATTGTTACACGAAAATGTCATTTGGTTTGCGAAACGCGGGAGCGGCATATCAAAGAATGATAGAGAAGGTGTTCGCAAAATGGATACATAAAACATTAGAAGTATACGTGGACGATATGTTAGTAAAGAGTAAAGAAGCTAAAGACCATGTACAAGACTTGAGGGAGATTTTTGAATCCTTAGATGCGGCAGTATAACATTAAATTGAATCCTTAGAAGTGTACTATTGGAGTTGCATCGGGAAAATTTTTAGGCTACATTATATCAAAGGAAGGAATACAGGTTTGATAGACGCATTTATGTGTCTAATATAGCTCATTTGTATATATTGTTAGTGCTCAATTTTGTACTTATTTGGTTATTTTATTTATTTGTAGGTGTTTTTAGAAGAATAAGGATTTGCGGCGAAATTGGCTGAAAATGCGGCGTTTGGACCTCCGTTGATAGAGTACCGGAAGCGCCCCAGAAGTGTACCGGAAGTACCCCAGAAATACCCCGGAGGAACCCCGGAAAAAGTGCGGAAAATGCCCCAGAGGACACTTGCTATACGGATCCTTGATTTTGGATAAGGGGTAACCTAATTACTAAGGGGTGACCCATTTCCAGGCAGCTGCTAAAGGGAGACCAGCCACAGATAAGGGGAGGTCAACTTCTCAAATTTAAAAGCAAATTTTGGCGGGAAAATGCATGCATCGTCTGGCAGATTTTGGTTCGATTATTGGAGGAGTTTTAATGCGATTAAACACCGGAAATCAGTTGGGATAATCCTGTTAGACCTAAACAGACCCTATGCAAGTGATTGGGCTGATCGAATTGGGCTGGAATGGCCGTGAGAAGCGATCAAAGTCCAAACAGAATATGTGTTCTCTGTGAAGTTTTCAAATATATTTAGAGATTCTGGGAGAGTTTTACGTTGAAGTAAAGTGTATCTAGTCTTGTTTAAGGATTAGGAGAATTTTGGAGCGTAAGAAATTGCCAGAAGACGCGTACAAAGCAACAGAAAAGAGATTTCTCTCTCAACTGCACGTGAAGAAAAAGGGAGATAAACTCGGATTTAATCGAGTTATTTGGACCCTATTGGTATATAAAGGCTGGTGGGAAGTGAGAGAAAGTTTTATCAAGAGTTAGGGGTCGATTGGGAGGCCAGCAGAGAGGCGCAGGAGGAGTTGCAGGAATTGTACCTGCTGCTGCTGCTGCCATTAACAAAGCTCGAAGAACACGAAGAACACACCAGCATAGACAGTCGTTTATCAACAGTGTCAACGACTAGCATCCGAGGGTCTTAAAACAGCAGCGTCAACAGCAGCCGTGAGGTATCGTTTTTACAGCAGTGGTATTCTATCGTTCTTCTCTGGACGCTTAAAGAGGGTCGTAGTTTCACTGTATTATATTTTTCACTCTTTTAATCATATTTTGAGCATCAAGTATGTATTTTAAGAACATGATTATTATGAGTAGCTAAACCCCAATACTGGGATGATGGAGGAAGCTGTTTTTCAGCCATGTGGTTATTTAAATAATTCTTAATTCACTTTTTGCACCGATTTTAATTGATTTATGATTTCAATTAATTACTTGTGATTTTGTTTGATGGAACATGCTTAGTCCTAGGGATTCTTGATGTTCCATGCTTATCATATACAAGTAATATTTTATGGAATCTAATTTGGCAAAGATAGAGTTAATACTTGTTTTATTTTGAGCTATAATCGCCTAGAATTATTTTCTGAGCCACTTGAATATGAAACACATTGGAATCCTGAGTCCTGGTTCCTCTTGATCTTGTGACATATTGTGTATATATTTTTGTTTTAAAAATCTTTTCAAGTCCGAGCATCGAATCCGTATTTACCGCAAATTGAATTACTACAACAAAATGGCGCCGCCGACGCGGACTTGTATATAGATTTGTTTTTAGGTTTAATTTTTTTATTTATTTATTATTATTTGTTCCTTTTTACGTTTCTTTTTGTGTCTTTGATTTACAGGTTCGAAGTGGAATACTAAGGACTTGGGAACAAAAAGCTTAAAGCTAAAGCTAAAAGCTAAAAGAAGAAAAAAACATAATTTTTTTTTAGGATTTAATTTTATTTTTATTATTATTTTTATTTATTTTTGTATATAGCTTTTATATTTTTTTTAGAATTTGTAAATAGGCTTTATTTTTCATAATTTTTGTAATTTTTGGACTTTTTATTTGGACTTTATTCTGGACTTTGGACATTATTTTTAAAAACCCTACGGAAGGGTTATAAATTAAAAAAAATTAAATACAAACTGTTTGCAGGGAAGGACGACGATTACTATATCGTCTCGGCCCCTCGGGTTCGCACACGGCATAGGAGTCGTGGCCCGAGTCGACAACAACGGTTCATCGCCCGTCTGGTACGGGAGGTAAGTCCAACCGAAACACCCGCGAATCTCCTGCAAGCGGGTTACTGTCTGCCTTAAGGTGATAATTGTTTGAGGACGAACCGGACTGTTTTTAATTTCCTAGTAAAGGGCAAGGCCTGGCCAAATCAAGATAAGGACTCGGATTTCATCACCGTTTCCTTCTTGCCCGCCTTAGGAAAACGAAACCAAACGCGAACCTAAGCCTAAAATTTTGAATAGAACGAGACCAATAGGGTAACGAGCTTAATAGGAAACTCGTTCGAAAAATATTGGTTGCTCTTTAAGCACATTTCAAAGTTCATGATGGTTTCTGTGAGTTGAATGCGTGACTGCGCCGCCTTGTGATAGCGGTGAGGCCTTGGGTATCAAAGCTCCACTGAGCTTCCCTCGCCTCGATTCAACTTACATTAGCTCGGATTGATTCCAGAGGGGTGTGCTCAAATTGTAACGAATTCCTTTTCGAAGGAATAGAAGCTGGTCTAGAAAACAATCTAAGTGGAGCCATCATGCTTTTTGTTTGCTAGAAATATTTAGGTTTGTTTTGGTGGAGTCGAGTCGGCCTTGTTTGTGATTGTGTAGAATTCCCCTGCAATTAAGAATGTCGAACTGGTATGATAGAAGCCAATACAATGAATATCGACCTGAATTTGAATATGGACATCATCAGTATTATGACCATAGTGAGAATAGTGGTTGGGGACGCCAACCTTTTCAAGGTTATGGTTCATACCATGGTGATCCCAATTACTATCCGCACGCGCATCAGTCATACGAGCAAGAAGATTATAGTACTAGTTCTTCGTCTCTAGAGGATACAATCAAACTATTGAAAAGTAGTCCTTATTATGATCCTTCAGTTCCTATTCCTTCTCTAGAAGAGACTCTTAGGAATTTAGCTGAGTCATCACGTCAGTTAGCTGAATCGACGTATAAATTAGATGAGGTGAATAACGTAGATATGGACGAAAGAACTGCAACAACAACTGAATCTGTAGAAGATATCCTCAATAGATTAACTCAAAACTTAGATCCTACACTAAGGGAGCTTTCTTTGGAAGAGACCCTTGAGAGGATAGCTGAGTCGACACGTAGACTTGAGTTAGAGACGAACGAAAGTATTGCTCGAAATAACTTGAATTGCCAATATAGTGTATCCAATAATACCCTTGAGAATGAAGATACTTTTTCACATAATCAAGATAACGAGGTTATAATTGGTAACACTACTTATTTAGATAAGGTTCAATCATCTTCGTACTATTATGATGATGAGGATAGTAGTGATGAAGAATCTGAAATATGTAGGCATAGTAATCAGGAATCTAGTAATCCAATTGAGCTTTATAATGATTATATTATTTCTAGTTCAAATCCAAATAATTATTATGATTATTCACCTATTCAAAAGGACGAGGATTTGATTAGGGATTCCACCGTTTTGTTTACGATGTTATGTCCTGTTTACGAATCCGATAAAGGTTTAGAGGAACCGGTTTATCTTGAGACTACTGTTTTCGAGTCGAACGATTTAGAAACTGTAATCGATGATGGTTTCGAGGAACGGTTTTACCCTGAGAATACTGTTTCAGAGTCGTACGATTTAGAAACAATAGTCTTAGATGAACTCGTAGAGATTAATGAGGATACACTGCAATATTACAACTTAGAAGAATCAATTGCCCATTTTCAGGAATCTGATGACCTAGAAATTAGGGAGATTGTGGCTAGTCTAACTAGAGACACTGAAAACTCTAAGTTTGGGGGTGATTATCACTTTCCTAGTGCTTTACCTTTAACTCTCAGAAAGTCCCTCACATAGGACGTGATATCCATGCCTCAACCATCTTACAAGATTATCTTCATACTAGGTTTCCCGAACCTAATGATGTCATGAAAAAAGTTCAGTCGTTAGAAACCCATCCTCTGGTTGATGTGGTTTGCCCAGGCTATGATACCCAGATTGACTTTGTTTTCCCACCAAATAGTTTTCTTCCAATGTGGGAACGTATAGATTTCAAATGTGTTACTTATTAAGTTCTGAGACTAAGCCTAAGTACTTTAGGAAATTAGAATCGACACATTTGTTCAGAATGACCACTACTCTGACTGTGGTCAACTATGTAAGTCATACCTAATTGACTTAGAGGATCCTAAATTATTTAGGTTATTTTGTGATTCCAGGTTCTTATCTGAGTTTTTCCAGACTCTAGGACCTAATAATTTGAATCCTACCTATGAGGAAATGCATCCGAGGAAAATAGTCTATTTAGACCCCTTCATAGAACCTGAACCTGAACCGCAATTAGCGATAGTTATCCAGAAACTAGGTAAGGGCATGCTAGTCTTGTACATTTTCTTGGTTCACTGCAGTTTCCTTTTGTCAGCTCTTTTTGGTTTTAAAGACCCACAGTTATTCCGGCTATTGTTATACGGTTCGAGTTGACTAAACCTTTTCTATGTCTGGCTGAAGACTTTAAACTTAGCACTTCTTGGGAGGTAACCCAAACTCATGCAACCAGGTAATATCTTTCCTTAACTCTTTTTCTTCGAATGGTAATAGTTTCTCCTTGTTCATGTTTTTAATTTTATCTTTAGAACATTGAGGACAATGTTAGGTTTAAGTTTGGGGGTATGGGAGAAACTTTTTAGTTGCAATAAATAAACTCCAGAGCCTAGAAATTTATGCCTATTGAGGATTGCACTAACTAATCTAAGTGGATGGAAGCATTTTGATTGTAGGAGTTTGAGGAACCAATCTGATTAGATGGAAACATCTAAAGAGTCTATTCATAAAAGCACAGAGCTCAGGTGTTAGAAATAACATGATAGTTTCACCATATCTCGTTGAGTCCTTTTCACTTCTATTTTTATTTTATTTTGTTTTTAAACTATGTTTCTCTAAGTAATAGGTGGGGCCCACGATTCAAGTTGTTACCAATGCTAGGGTGAATTAGAGTGATTGAGATACCTTCAGCCAAAAAAAAAAAAAAAAAAAAAAAAAAAAAAAAAAAAAAAAAAAAGTTGAAAAGAAAAGCAATGAAAAAAAAAAAAAATGGTAGTTACCAAAAAAAAAAAAAAAAAAAATGAAAGAAGAAAGAAATTGAGACCAGACCATTCGACCAAAAGGAATAAATTCAATAAAGTCGACCACTGGTACCCTTGTATATGCCAGTTGTGTTGACCTAGAGTTAGGTTATCGACCACTGGTACCCTTGTATATGCCAGTGTGTTGATATTAGTCAGACTAGTATCTCAATCCATTAGGATAGGTTCATTTTGGCGGAGGCCTTCAGACAGATATGGGAAACGTCGTTCACTTAGTAAACATCAAAACCATCTATGTTTTCTATATCCATCTTCTTGATCTATTCATGTGATTAGTTTTGACTCCGAATATGATGTCCATAGTGCAACTATCTGAGTAGAGCTCTGTCACTTTATATGAATTTTAGTATGCTTGAGTGCAAACTCGTGTACAGCAATTGGAATTTCGCATCAGGGTACTTCTTCCTGTAGTCAATAAGTATGCCAACCAAGGAGATTCTTTAGTGCCTTCCAAGGTTCTGCGTAGATAGCTAAGGTCTGGAGTACAGGTTTTGTGGGTATATCTCTGGTAAGCCCTCCCGAGACTATAACTCGGCCACTAGGGCCACCTAGGGGTTTAAAGGCTTATTGCATACGCTAAATGCAATCGACGATGCCTGCGACAGTGAGTTAGGATTTTATTTTGTAGTTTTGATTTGCTCGGGACTAGCAAATAATAAGTTTGGGGGTATTTGATAGACGCATTTATGTGTCTAATATAGCTCATTTGTATATATTGTTAGTGCTCAATTTTGTACTTATTTGGTTATTTTATTATTTGTAGGTGTTTTTAGAAGAATAAGGATTTGCGGCGAAATTGGCTGAAAATGCGGCGTTTGGACCTCCGTTGATAGAGTACCGGAAGCGCCCCAGAAGTGTACCGGAAGTACCCCAGAAATACCCCGGAGGAACCCCGGAAAAAGTGCGGAAAATGCCCCAGAGGACACTTGCTATACGGATCCTTGATTTTGGATAAGGGGTAACCTAATTACTAAGGGGGACCCATTTCCAGGCAGCTGCTAAAGGGAGACCCGCCACAGATAAGGGGAGGTCAACTTCTCAAATTTAAAAGCAAATTTTGGCGGGAAAAATGCATGCATCGTCTGGCAGATTTTGGTTCGATTATTGGAGGAGTTTATGCGATTAAACACCGGAAATCAGTTGGGATAATCCTGTTAGACCTAAACAGACCTATGCAAGTGATTGGGCTGATCGAATTGGGCTGGAATGGCCGTGAGAAGCGATCAAAGTCCAAACAGAATATGTGTTCTCTGTGAAGTTTCAAATATATTTAGAGATTCTGGGAGAGTTTTACGTTGAAGTAAAGTGTATCTAGTCTTGTTAAGGATTAGGAGAATTTGGAAGCGTAATAAATTGCCAGAAGACGCGTACAAAGCAACAGAAAAGAGATTTCTCTCTCAACTGCACGTGAAGAAAAAAGGGAGATAAATCGGATTTAATCGAGTTATTTGGACCCTATTGGTATATAAAGGCTGGTGGGAAGTGAGAGAAAGTTTTATCAAGAGTTAGGGGTCGATTGGGAGGCCAGCAGAGAGGCGCAGGAGGAGTTGCAGGAATTGTACCTGCTGCTGCTGCTGCCATTAACAAAGCTCGAAGAACACGAAGAACACACCAGCATAGACAGTCGTTTATCAACAGTGTCAACGACTAGCGTGCGAGGGTCTTAAAACAGCAGCATCAACAGCAGCCGTGAGGTATCGTTTTTACAGCAGTGGTATTCTATCGTTCTTCTCTGGACGCTTAAAGAGGGTCGTAGTTTCACTGTATTATATTTTTCACTCTTTTAATCATATTTTGAGCATCAAGTATGTATTTTAAGAACATGATTATTATGAGTAGCTAAACCCCAATACTGGGATGATGGAGGAAGCTGTTTTTCAGCCATGTGGTTATTTAAATAATTCTTAATTCACTTTTTGCACCGATTTTAATTGATTTATGATTTCAATTAATTACTTGTGATTTTGTTTGATGGAACATGCTTAGTCCTAGGGATTCTTGATGTTCCATGCTTATCATATACAAGTAATATTTTATGGAATCTAATTTGGCAAAGATAGAGTTAATACTTGTTTTATTTTGAGCTATAATCGCCTAGAATTATTTTCTGAGCCACTTGAATATGAAACACATTGGAATCCTGAGTCCTGGTTCCTCTTGATCTTGTGACATATTGTGTATATATTTTTGTTTTAAAAATCTTTTCAAGTCCGAGCATCGAATCCGTATTTACCGCAAATTGAATTACTACAACAAGGTTGATCCAGAAAAAGTGCAAGCAGTTCGTGACATACCAACACCAGCAACAATAAAAGATGTACAGAAGTTGAATGGGCTTCTAGCTTCGCTGGGGAGATTCCTTTCGCGATCATCAGACAAATGCAAATATTTTTTCGATATACTCAAGAAGGGTGCAAAATTTAAATGGAGTGATGAATGTGAAAATTCTTTTCAAGGAATCAAAGAACATCTTATGAATACAACTATTTTACAAAAGGCAGAACCAGGAGAAGAATTATTGATTTACCTTGCGACAACGTCGCATGCATTAAGTGTTGTGTTATTGCGAGTAGACGCAGGAGTGGAGAAACCCATTTATTACATTAGCAAAACTTTTAATCCCGCTGAGAAGAATTACTCAAATATTGAAAAGTTAATCTTAGCATTAGTTTATGCATCATTTAAGCTCCGCATATACTTTCAAGCACACAAGATAAAGGTATTAACAAAAGTACCAATTGAATCAGTAATGAAGAATTCTAAAAGATCAGGAAGGGTGTAGAGATGGAATGCACAAGTAGGCCACTTTGATATTAAATATGAAATTTTGTTTTCACCAAAATCACAAGTTGTTGTGGATTTCTTGGCAGAATTTCTTTTAGAAGAAGATGAAGCAGTAGAAGAGATGATGGATGTAGAAGAAGAACATGGAGATCCAAAAGATTTATTAACAGAACCAAATAGATGGGAAATATTGGTAGATGGATCATCAAATGGAGAAGGAAATGGAATTGGAATTGTTTTAATTTCGCCAGAAGGAGTAAAGATGGCTTTTTCATTCAGATTGGAATTTGCATCCACTAATAATGAAACAAAATATGAAGCTGTGATACATGCCTTAAAATTCGCAATAGAAATGAAATTAGAAAATGCCAGGATCACTAGTGATTCGCAACTAGTTGTTCGCCAAATAAAAGGAGAGTATACTACAAATGAACCATCCTTGAAGAAATAAAAGAAGCTGGTTGAAGACTTATCAGCGAAAATCCAAAAGATAAAATGGAGGCACATTTCAAAAAAGGATAATAGACTCGCAGACGCTTTTGCTTTCATCTCAAGCATGATGACAGATCCAACTGCGAGATGAATAAAAATACAAACACTTCTGTCACCATCAATAAACAAAGAAGAGGAAGATGTGGATGTGATGATAATAGAGAATGAAAAAGAAGAACAAATAAACAATGTCGCAGACTGGAGAATGGAACTTCATGCATATTTGGCGAAAGGAGAAACACCAAGAAATAGATTGGAAACACAAAAATTAAAAATCCGAGCAACGAATTATGAATTAAAAGATGGGTTGCTATACCGAAAATCCTTTAGTGGACCATCACTCAGATGTTTGACACGAGAGGAAGGAGAAAAGGTGTTGAAAATGTTACATAGTGGAGATGCTGGCAATCATAGCGGAGGAAGATCTTTGGAACATAGAGCAAAAATGCAAGGTTATTACTGGACATACATGCATGAAGATGCAAAACAAATATCAAGACGTTGCGAAGATTGTCAGCGGCATGGAAAGAAAATACATGTACCAGGAGCACCATTGTCATCTTCAACCAGTGTGTTTCCCTTTGGAAAATGGGGCTTAGACATTGTGGGGCCATTTTTACCAGGAACTGGACAAAGAAGATACTTAATAGTCGCAGCAGATTATTTCACAAAATGGACAGAAGTGAAGGCAGTACAACATATTCGCGACAAAGATATCTTTACATTCATATTCGAAAATATCATTTGCAGATTTGGAATTCCTGCACAGTTGGTATATGATAATGGGAAACAGTTTGAGGGGCAGAATATAGAAATGTTACTTAATGCATTCAAGATAAAATGTGGAAAGTCCACTCCTTTGTATCCACAAGCTAATGAGCAAGTAGAAGCAACAAATAAAACAATTGCAGATATATTTAAGAAGAAATTGGAAGGACATCACAGATCATGGTGCGAACAAGTACATAATGCAATATGGGCTTATAACACAACTAGAAGAGAAGCTACTGGAATGTCACCTTTTTGTTTAACATACGGATTTGAAGCGGTGTTACCAACAGAAGTTGTTATTCCGACAACAAAAAGAGAAGCTTGGGAGAAAAATCTTAGTGCGGGCTTAATTTTAAACAAACTTGATGAATTAGAAGAAAGAAGAGAAAAAGCTTTACAAAATATGGAGAATTATCAACGAAGATTAGCTCGAGAATATAATAAGTGTGTCAAAATACGCGAATTTAAACCAGGAGATTTAGTTCTGCGAGAAACACCAATATATCAGCGAGAAAATGGTGGAAAATTAGCGAAAAAATGGGATGGACCTTACATCATTAAGGAGATAGTTGGAACAGGAGCTTATAGATTAATGGATCCAGAAGGAAGAGATGTTGGTCATAGATTAGACAGACCATGGAACAGGTTGTATTTAAAAAGATATGATCAGTAAGAAGCTTTGAGAAGTTATGAATTCTGAAAGAATAATTGCAGAATTACTCATATCAAAAGAAGATCATGATGTGCGAAATTGTCGCAGAGATAATCACAGAACAATGACATAAAAGAAAGGGGAGAACCTTTATGGCGTACACCCTAGTTCGCGAATAAAATTTCGCAAGAGGCAAATGTAAGACCTAAAGTACGTCATATTAGGGGGTACCTGTTACATGGCTCAGGGAAAGGATACACCGCCACCGAAACCTGAGTCATGGAGATTTGGGGTCAATAAAGCTCATCCGGGAGAGGCACCTTGGATTCTCAACTTAAGCATATGACTTAGGTTGGGTGACTAAGGTAATAAGGACTCTCCCAAGGAGTGCAGAATCTGATCAAGGATACGAGGTACACGGTTGAGTCAAGAGTGTCGGGGGCGTTTGAAGCGTCATTGTCATTATTGACAAGTCTTGGCTCATACTGCACTCGGCCTGAAGAAAACCCCACCTAGGGTGCATTCTCGTAACCATAAGCCCTATAGGAAAACGGGATAAGAGGATGCGAAAACAACTGGTTGTTGTTAAGACTGGATGGGACGAGCTAACCTTGTATGGTAGAAGTACGCCTCCTTGAAGGGGAAACCATGGGGGAGATAAGGGCGGCACACTCCATTAGGGAGCTGATAAGTGTCTTAAGACGCAAATGTCATGAGGCTTATTATTCGCAAGGATAATTAAGGCTTGTCATATTTGTGCAACAATCCTGAAGAGGCAATAATACAAAAGAAAAGGATAAGACGAGATCAATGGGTTTTCGCATGAAAGTGCGAAGACGTCCTGCGATTTCGTCGCAAGACTACAATGTCATGGGGCTTTATTTTCGCAAGAGTATTTAGGCCTGTCATATTGTCGCAACATTCCTGAAGAGGCCATAATACAAAAGAAAAAGTTAAGACAAGATCAATGGGTTTTTGTATGAAAGTGCAAGGACGTCCTGCGATTTTGTCGCAATGACAAGAGATGGCATAATAAGACCTTTTATTAGGAAGGCAAAATAAGACCATATGATAAAACAAATTAATTATAAGCATTCATTACAGATTATTTTTTGCAAGAAAGATAATGAGAGGCAAGTATGGGAATCGATACACACGAAGCATTATCTTTCTTATCAACAAAATATTAAAAGGAAAAGTTGACTCCAAAGTCGATTGAAAAATGTAACTCTCAAAAGTGATAAAAATAAGACAGTTCAAGAAGACAAAGCTAGATAAGAAGCTCAAGCTTCAATATTAATGTCAGTAGCAGGAGATGACAGAAATTCTTCGCCAACATTCTCGCAAGCTTCTTCTTCATTTCGGCTTTGATCTTCGCCATGACTAGCATCTTGATTATCGTCAGCAATTACTTCTTCAGGAGAAATTTCTTTCTCATTCTGATTAACACCAGCAGATACTTCTTTAGAAGGAACCTCTTCTTCATCTTCCAAGAAATTATCCTCTGCACCGCTTTCGTAATCATAATCACTATCAGCAGGACGAGGAACTTCATCATCATCTACTTCTAGAGGATCAATTGATGTAGGAGGAAGAGAGTTGGACAGTAAGATGTCATTTACAAGGACTTCATCCCGGAGATGAACTTGGCGAAGAAGTGCTCTTTGATGATTCCTATCTTGAATATCCTTAAAATAAGCAAGATAATCAAGTCTTCTTTCTGCTCGGTCGCGAGAACCAGTAAGGGTAGAGACGAGCAATGCATTTTCTTTGCTAATTTTATCATATTTAGCCTCCAAATCAGAAATAGAAGAATGAAGATTCTTCTCAGACTCTGCGAAAAATAGAGTACGAAATTTTATTAAGATAAGGAATTCAGAGAGATATGACAAAGAAAAGATAATTAAGGCAGTCAAACTATTATGACTACCTTCCTTTTGCGAAAAAAGGTGTTGAATCAAGGATAGACAACTATTCTCCCAATGGTCCATTGCGTCATCAAATTTATCTCCAACTAAACCTTTAAGTCGAGACTGAAGATTTTTCTCTTTAGAAACAAGAAAGGCATTTTTCTTCGCAAGAGAAGAATAAGATTCTTCTAATTTGGAATATTGTTCTTTAAGCTTATTTTCCTTCACACTTAAAGATATTCTACCTTGAATTAGTGTATCTCTTTCAGCGATAGATGATTCTGTTACTTCTTTAAGTTCATTTCTCAAAGAGCGAAGAGATTGCTCTTGGTCAGCACATACTTTTTGGAGAATATTAAGTTGTTGCGAAGATATCGCCATCTTGTTTAAATAAATTCGCTTCTCTTGAGATAAGGTTATATTCTCATCTGATAAAGTTTCCATCCCTAAATTAACTTTAGTTAAGGAATAAGAAAGATGAGATACTTCATTACTTAATAGATCTTGTCTTTGAACTAATTGGGTATTTTCATTGGTAAGATTATTTATCTGATCAAGAGAATATGAATAGAGGTTATCTAATTGGTTATATTGATCCATCAAGATTTCTTTATCAACACAGGCTTCTTCAACAGCAGATTCAAATTGATATCTCTCCATTATTCGTTTTTGATTTATTGCTTAACATGCGAAAGAGGGATTTAAAGGATAATTAAACATGGGAAGGATAAAACCATCGAAAAGGGAAATTAAAGACATAGATAAGGAAATCATACCTCTTAATTCATAATTCTTCTTGCGAAGATTGTCACGATCCAGCAAAACATTCTGAAGTTTCTGGTTTTCAAGACGAAGAGCATTACATTCTTTTTCTAAAGCTGTCTGCGAAGCAGCTCTGCCAGAACCCAGATGTTTGCTCAGAATTCCGCAAACATTAGACTTGGTGGGATCAGTAGAAGACTTCTTGCCATCATCCAGAATTTCAGATAAAACTTTGAAAGCAATATCCATCCCTTCCACATTTTCTTTCGACGGAGGAAGAGACTTGGGTAGAGAACTGGTAGAGACAGAAGGTTGAGAAACATTCTCAATGGGAAGAGAAGAGGTTTCATTCGCAGAAGGATCCATAGGGGGAATTTCAATCATAGAAAGGTCAACTAAAGAAATGAAATCAGAGGCAGCATTTTCGCGAATTGGAGATAAAGGTTTATCTTGCGAAGATGTCGCAGGAGATTTGGAAGAAATGAAGTCAGAAGCAGCATTTTCGCGAATTGGAGATAAAGGTTTATCTTGCGAAGATGTCGCAGGAGATTTGGAAGAAATGAGTAGGTGGAAGGGAACAGAAGTTGGAACAGTTTTAAGGTGGCGAGATTTCTTGTGAGGTTTATGAATATCTTTATCACCCTGCGAATTACAATCCAGATAAGAAACAGAGGCAACAATATTGTTATTAGAAAAAGATAGTGTTTCTTACTACCTTCTCATTCGCAGACTTTATTTTATGTGCGACAACCTTATGCTGTGATTTGGGATTGTTAGAGTTCTGAACTGTAAATTTATTGTTGGAGCCGTTTTTGCTGAAATAACAAGAGTATGGGAATCGCATAAACAACATAAACAACATCAAATAAGGCAATAAACAAGATCAATTTCAAATATGTCAATTTCAGCAAAACTCATAAGGAAGAAAAAAAAAAGACTAACCTTGATGAATCCATGAAAAATAATAGCAGGGAGATTGTCTCGAAGAAAATTACGATCTATGGAGATCTACTATGAAGATGAAGAAGAACTTAAAAAGGTTGAAGAAGAAAAAAGAAAAGTTGCAGTAATGGAATTTGCAGAAGAACGATGAAGTTGCAGAGAGAATAAAAGGAAAGAAGAAGAGAGTGAAAAGGAATATATATAGAGGGAGCTTTTCCTCGAGAAAATAAACACGGTTAATACGGAAAGATATAAGCGGTTAAAAAGTAACGGTTACAAAAGACGTGTCGAGAAATAAATGGAAGAAAGAATACATGTGATAAATGCAGAATATGAAAAGATAAGCAGTTGCGGCATTTCTCACATCATTCTCTACTTTGCAGAGAAGATATGAGAAGAGGCAAGATGTAGGATCAGAATCTCGCAACAATTATGTCTCAGCGAAATTATCAATGGTACAACACAATAGCGCCGCAGAACAATTTCAGAAACGGCGTCAGCAAGGATCATGAGAAAGATGTGATAGTCCTGCGAAAATTAGAGAGCTTGCGAAATTAACATTTGTAAGGTTGCGAGAATGTCGCAAACCATATCCGAAAATAAAGGACAAATTAGCTGTCATCCTTTTGTGTATTTCCTTATAAATAGTCATTCGAGTTGTAAAGAAAAGAGAGAGATCTTTTTTGAGTAAGAAACAAGTAAACAGGAGAGAGAAAATCCAGAGCAGAGATCATTCTTGATTTCTTTATCTTTCTTGTAAGAACATCCAAAGATTTATCAATAAAATTAAGAGTGTAAACCTAAAAATGGGTTGATCAACAATGAAATCATATGAGGGGTGTAGGGTAGGATTTCCTGCAACTACACATGCCATGAAACTTCGGTAACTCTCTAATCAACCCCAGCTTGATCTCGAAGGTTGAATTTGTTTGGATGCACCATCGTTGTGTATCAAGCCTATGAGAAGCCAAGTCCTTGAGGGTACGATCACCCATTGCTTCTTCTTCTTCTTCAAAAGTGGTTCTTGTTCAACCGGAACCTCTTGCTCTAGAACTTCTTCTAGTTGTAAATCTTCTTCCACTTCTAACTCTTGTTCTTCTGTTGTGTCTTGACTTGGTTGGAGTATTTTGCCTCTTCGAGTAGCTATCCCGCACCTTGGATAGTTCCAATCTTTAGAAGCCAGGGATTAGGTGCCTGAAAACAATTCTCGCAAACAAGTGAGAAACAAGACAAGAAAACAAAAAGAAAATATGAAAGCAGAAATGACGATAAGAAACTAAAAACTTAATAACAAGCCGTATGCCTCCCCGGCAGCGGCGCCAAAATTTGATCGCTGTCGTATGCGTCAAAAATAATTTCACTTTCTCACTCTACTAATATAAATGAAGTACGTGGTAAGAAAGAGTTCATTCCCACAAAGAGGCTTTTGTTGTTATAAAATTTCAGTTTCTTAAGTAACCAAGGGGGATTTTATTTATCAATGCAATAAAAATAAATTGAAAGCAATAAAATATGAAAGTAATCAATAAGAAGAAGATATTGGTCACGGGATAGTATCATTCACAAACATGTATTTTCATCAATGACTAGAATTGATATTTTAATCTCTCATTTATTAAAAGTCCTAGGATACCTTGATCGCAAGAGTATCCCGTTAATTCCCTGATTTCATCACAACCACATTAAAAGATGTGTATGTGAATTCTTCCTAGAAAGCAACCTAAAGTGTAAAAGCACAATTAAGTTTAACTCCCTAAAAGCACTAAGTTCTATGGAATAAGACTAATCAAGGCAATCAAATGTGTAAAAGCACTAATTCGATTTAACCAAGGTTATGATTCATATGTGACTAGTAGGATATATCACTACAAGCAATACTCATATTTATGCTACTTGTAATCAGGAATTTATCACTTTTTCGTATAATAAAACCTAATCTAGCAATAGATATGAAGACCAATCTAATTAATTCCGGACTCAATCAAACTAGCACTCAAATCATGCAACAATATTAACAATGAATCATAAACAATAAAGTTGAGACAAAACTAATCCATTGATTTAAATATCATGCTTGAGAAATCAACTTTTATCCCATAACCAATAAATGTATTTAGCTACTCATAGCTTTTGAGTTCATCATAATCATAATCAAAAATGAAATGAAGAAGACAAAAAATAAACGAAAGCAAATCCTAGTCGCCGCTCTCCAAAACTCCCAACAGAAAAATACGTCGTCCAAAAGAAGTAGAAACTTTCTCCTTTTGTAGCTTTTAATCTTTCCAAAACTAGGTCTTCAAAGCCCAAAATCCAAGTGGTCCAACAAGCCCATATAAGAGAGCCTATATAAGAGATATAAGAGAAACACCCACGTAAAAATTCTGCCAAAAATATGTTACCGGAGAACTGGTGTCGGCGCCGGAAATTGGCCGGAAGTTGCTCAAGTGACCGGCAAAGTCCACCCGGTCACCGGTCAAACGAGTCAACTCGAGAAGTCAACTGAGTTAGCTCGGTCAAACTCAGTGAGTCATACCGAGTCAGGTGAGCCAGACAGTCATCCAGGTAAATGAATGAGTTAGCATCTGACTAGGCTGAATCACTTAGGACTAGGCCATTTGCGCAGGCCAGACTCAATGCAGCACCATCATGGTGCATTACAACTCCATCTCAGGCCGTGATGGAGCAACATCACTCCCACTCCCTGCAACTTCAATTCCAGCATCACTACATTCCACCTGCCTTAACTCCAATTGCACCTATCCATCTCTTACACAAACTCACCACTGTAACAACACAAACAATTGGTATAGTAAGATGCAACAAGTGCCCAGATTCAATTGTTTTGTACAGCAATTGAAATTTATAAAATCCATTACTAGAAAACTGAAAACCCGTTTCTTCTTACTAGCTTTACCTCTTGGTCATGGCAGATACCAGTGGGGAACTAGGACTTCTCATTTCTCAAACGCGATAAATAGAGTATATCCATGAGGTCGATCAAAGAAAACAACAATTATTGTTAACCAAGGAAAAAGTTTTACTAAAGACAAGATAAGATCCGTACACTGACAAGAAACGTGCTCGAAATATGCTATTTTCTCAAGATAAGAGAAATGGATTTAAGTTTACCATGGGTGATTCTTAAATGACTGACGCAGTATATATATTGGTCTGAAACCTTGTAGGATCAGATTCTCGCAACAATTATGTCTTATCAATGGAAGTGCACAATAGCGTCGCAGAACAGTTTCAGAAAATAACGTCAGCAAATATCATGGGAAAGATATGATAGTCTTGCGAAAATTAGAGAACTTGCGAAGTTAACATTTGTAAGGTTGCGAGAATATCGCAAACCATATCCGAAAATAAAGGACAGATTAGCTGTCATCCACTATGTATTTCCTTATAAATAGTCATTCGAGTTGTAAATGAGAGGGGGATCTTTTTTGAGTGAGAGACAAGAAAATAGGAGAAGAAAGTTCAGAGCAAGATCATTCTTGATTTCTTTATTTTCCTTTCTTGTAAGAACATTCAGAATTAATCAATAAAATTAAGAGTGTAAACCTAAAAATGAGTGATCAACAATGAAATCATATGAGGGGTGTAGTGTAGGATTTCCTGCAACTACATAATGGCGCTAGAAACAGGGATTGAAGTTGAAGAATTCTAGAAAAATAAGATTGATATTGAGATTTGTGAAAATTTAAAGTATTGATTAAGAATTTTTCATAATTTCTTGAATACTGTTAGCATTGAAGAAATGGCTAGAAGAAGAAATACATCCGAACAACCGACTACTATTAGAAGAAGCAAAAGAATTGCTGGAAGAGAAAGAAGTGAAATGGGAGAATCTACTAGAATGAGAAATAATAGAGAAAATAATTCAATCGCCAATTCAACAAACACTAGTTCAAGAGAGGAATACAGATTATGACAGAGTGAGCGTACACACTTGGCGATCAAATTCAGCAGAAGAAATAGAAGAAGAGCAACAAAATAGAAATTACAGACAGGAAGAGAGAAATCAAGAAGCAGATGAAGGAATAATTCATGGAGGAAGAAATTGGAGCGTTAGAAACATTGAGACGAAGAATACATGAAGGAAGAGCTGAGGCGAAGAACGTGCAATTTAACAAGACAAAATCACGAATTAAGGATGGAGAATATCAGATTGCAGAATAGAAGATCGAGAAGTATTACAAAATCATATTCCAGATCACTAGAAGAGAAATGAGGCAAAATTCACCCACATCAATGTGGAAACAATATTCAAGAAGAAATGTCAAATCCTAATGAAGAATATCGCGAAAATAGAGAAAGAATGATGATCGTTACATTCCACAAAATGAAACTTTTGATGATGGAAATTGGAGGAAATCAAGAGAACGGAAAATTCAGAGACAAAATAACCAAGATGGCGAAGGAAATCAAGAGGAAGGAAGAAGAATTTTACATGTGAGAGAAAATCAAAGAAATCAACAGACAATTGAAGAAGAAATTGAAAGACATAATGCTGAACAAGCACGTTTAATCTGCGAACGTGAAAGTTGAGAGCGGAAATGGAAGAGCAAGAGCTTCAGGAGACAATTCGCCAGAACAATCATGACAACGAGAAAGAAGGCGTATACAAAACCGGAATAATGATAATCTCAATGAGGAGTATGATAGAGTGAAGAGAATGGCTGAAAGACAGCGAATTGAGTTGATAAGAAATGAACAAAATTATGGAGGGGAAAATGAACGACATCATCATTTGCGAATTCAAGATAGGGATGAGGAAGAGAATCGCAGAAGAAGACGAGATGAGGATAATGAAGAAGAGATACAAAATTTCGCAAGAGAAGATAGACGTGAACGCAGAAGAAGAGAAGCAAAATTAAAGAGACCAATGGGTCAAGATTCAGGTAAATAAACAAATCTTGAAAGAATTAGAAGAAATGAGAGGAATGCTAAATAACAGAGGAGAAGTAGGTAGAAGACAATTGGATGAAGCAATAGAAGAAGCTGCGAAAACTCCATTTACAAGGGAAGTACAATTAGGAGGAATACCACCGAAATGCAATTTGCCCGCATTAACCAGCATTTTCGATGGAACAACTTGTGCAATTCAACACATTAAAGCTTATGTGAGGTGCATGTTACAATGGGAAAATCATGATGCGGTATTGTGCAAATATTTCGCATCCAGCTTAACAGGAGAGCGTTAAAATGGTTTGAAGGTTTACCAAAGAATACAATAACCTCCTTCAATCATTTGCAGACCACATTCTTGGGAGCATATATAAGTAATAATTCCTCACGACCTGGTATAGAAGATGTGTTTGGATTAAAACAAAGGATTGGCGAAAGTTTGAAACACTTGACTAAAAGATGGAGAACTATGTGTAGCGAAATGGCTGGCCGTGTAGATGAGAGATATCTCATATTATCATTTATCAATGCTATGTTTGCAACAAACCTGTTGTATGTCCAAATTTTCAGAGTCAAGAATACGATTACAATGACTGAATTGCGAGAACTTCAAGAAGAATACATTGCTTTGAGGAAAGACAAAATGAAATGGAATCATATCCAGTTGCGAACACCAGCTCACAAACAGCGAATGCAAGCTTATTACCCAAGCTAATAAACAGTGGCGAATACTTCGCAAGTACAACAAGAAAAGGTGACAGTAACAATCAGCAGAAGTTGGTAGCTATGGGAGTCGAGATCAAGAAGAGTATGAAAGAGAAAGAAATTTCTACAGTCGTGGAGGAAATAACAAGATTCAAAGACTCGATCAACCGCAAGAAACTTATGGAGGTCAAAGACCAAACTTTAATAGAGGACAAGGAGGTCACAAGGTAGTATGGGAAGAAATCAAGATGCCACCTCTAAATGCAAGTGTGGAGAAGATATGGGAAGCTATAATCTTGATGGAAATATACCAACACCATGGAACATGGGAACGGAACCACCTCCAAATCACAGTCATGAATTTTGTTCTTATCATCATTTTCATGGACATACCACAAACGATTGCAGAAATGTAAAGAGAATTATTTTGAGAATGATAGATCAAGGAAAATAAACGACTTTCTGGTAGGGCATCCACAACTCAACCATTACCACCACCACCAGAACATCACAAAGTGAATACGATGAAAAAGAAAGAAACATTCTTCATAGAAGTTGGTGCAAAAGCAAAAAATCTATTCTGTCACTCTATCGTACATTCATATAAGACAATTGAAGATTTTCATGATAATGTTTTAAGTGAGTGTTCGCAAGAGATAATAATGGAAAGAAATTATGAATATTGCGAAAATTTCGCACTAGAGGAATGGCAGAAACAGATCATTTCTTTTACCGCAGAAGAAATTCCCGAAGGAGAAGAGGTGCATGACAATCCATTGGTAATAAAATTAGAATTAATCCAAAACCAAAAGAAGATGAGGATGATGAAGCTGAAGATTCATGGGCAATCAATAGAATCTAGTCGATACTGGAAGCTCTGTGAACATCTTATTTTATCATACTTATAAAACCATGGGTGGAAGAGATGATGATCTTATACCATCAACATATAAGATATATGGTTTTAATGGTACTGCTAACAAGCCTAAAGGGGGTTACTATGCAAATTCCATTGAAGGGAATATCTTCTGAAATCTCATTCTGTGTCGTTGATGTAGAATCACCCTACAATGCATTAATTGGTCGACCTTGGCTACATGGGATTCTAGGTGTAGCTTCAACTTTCCATCAATGCATCAAATTCCCTCACCCCAATGGTGTAGGAATCATAAAGGGAGATTGGGTTGAAGGAAAGAAATGTTACGAAACTGAGATAGAATCTTGCGAAGGAAGAGCAAACAAGAAGGAAAACTGGCGACACAAAATCAAGGATATACAAAGAAGTGAGAAGTTGATGGTGGATACAATCGAAAAAGGAGAAGAGATGTTCAAAATCAATGCTAGCTCAGATAAAAAGGATGAACATACCATTACCAAGGAAGCAGTAGCAGAAAATCATAAAGAAGCAGAGGAGGGCAAAATAATAAAACAAGAAATGTATGAATGATTAAGTTGTTGCGATAATCTCGCAATAAGTAAAATTCTCAAAAATACATTTGATTGAACAACAAAATTGAGATTGCGAAATTCAGATACAATATTATGAATTGCGAGACTCTCGCAGAGATAATGAATTTTACAGAAAATAATCAGAAAAGAATGACAAAAAGAAAGAGGCGAACCTTTATGGCGTACACCCTAGTTCGCGAATAAATTTCGCAAGAGGCAAATGTAAGACCTAAAGTACGTCATATAGGGGGTACCTGTTACATGATCAGGGAAAGGCTACACCGCCACCGGAACCTGAGTCATGGAGATTTGGGGTCAATAAAGCCCATCCGGGAGAGGCACCTTGGATTCTCAACTTAAGCATATGACTTAGGTTGGGCGACTAAGGTAATAAGGACTCTCCCAAGGAGTGCAGATCTGATCAAGGCGCCGAGGTACACGGTTGAGTCAAGAGTGCCGAGGGCGTTTGAAGCGTCCTTGCCATTCTTGACAAGTCTTGGCTTATACTGCACTCGGCCCGAAGAAAACCCCACTTAGGGTGCAGTCTCGTAACCATAAGCCCTATAGGTAAAAGGGATAAGAGGCTGCGAAAACAACTGGTTGTTGTTAAGACTGGATGGGAGGAGCTAACCTTGTATGGTAGAAGTACGCCTCCTTGAAGGGGCAACCAGGGGGAGATAAGGGCGGCACCCTCCATTAGGGAGCTGATAAGTGTCTTAAGACGCAAATGTCATGAGGCTTTTATTCGCAAGGATATTAAGGCTTGTCATATTTGTGCAACAATCCTGAAGAGGCAATAATACAAAAGAAAAAAGATGAGATCAATGGGTTTTCGCATGAAAGTGCGAAGACGTCCTGCGATTTCGTCGCAAGACGGCAATGTCATGGGGCTTTATTTTCGCAAGAATATTTAGGCCTGTCATATTGTCGCAATATTCCTGAAGAGGCCATAATACAAAGAAAAAGTTAAGGCAAGATCAATGGGTTTTGCATGAAATGCAAGGACGTCCTGCGATTTTGTCGCAATGACAAGAGGTGGCATAATAAGACCTTTAATTAGGAAGGCAAAATAAGACCACACAGGAATGAGATTTTGAAAAGAAACAAAATTCACTTCGCAAAAGGTTGCGAAATTATACAATAAGAAAAGTTTATGAAATCTCTCATTTGGATTCAAATAACAGAGGCAAGTATGGGAATGTATGAAATTAGAAAATGTTATTTGTCTCCATATGAGAGATTTACTCAAAAATTCAAGAATTAATGATTATATTGATTAACTGTATTGCAAAGAAGAATTGTTTTAATTTACGCAGGCAAAATGAAAGAAACACAAATATACAGAAAGAAGAAATAAATGTACAAGTTTACAAAGAATCAAAGAAATAAAGACTATTTCTTGGTTAATCCTTCATTATCTTCATCAGACTTATTCCTTCTTCTCTGCGTCAGAATCTCATCACCATCAGAACTTCCATCACTATCAGATTCTTCATCGTCAGCTTCACTATCAGAGATAATCAAACTGGGAGTATTCTGTGGGATTTCTCTAAAAGACAAGGGTAATCAGAATGTGGGATATTATGATCATCACAAACCATCTGGATGGTTTGATTGCGAAAATGCATAGCGTCATTCTTAAAATTCAATGATTTGATTTGATTCTTCAATCTAGAATACTTGTCGTTGCGAGAAGAAAGATTCTTTGCGAGTTCCTCCTTTTCAGCTTCAAGTTCTTCAATCTTTTCACGATATTATTTTCAGAATCTGCGAACAAAAGACAACCAATTATTAACTTGATGAAAATCATAAGAAGCAAAAGATTAGTAAAGAAGAGCAATTAGCAACCTTCTCTGTCAGAAATCATGTCTCTAATCAAGGTGTATGTTCAACTTGGAGACTAACATTTACGCCTAAATCTTTTCTAGCATCATCTAAAATTTTCGCAGCCCAGACAAATTCATCCTCACTACTTATGAGAAGACGAGAACGAATTTGATTTTCCCTTTCGCAGAGTTCAATATTCTTGCGGTTAGCTTCATCTCGCTCAAGTTGAACTTCAAGGAGAGCCTCTTGGAATTTCGCCAAAGCCTTGGCACCTTGATCAGAGATACGATCTTTCATCTATGAGACCGCTAATTTGGTTCTTAACTCATTGGTTTTCTCTTTGGAATCAATAAGGAGACGCTTAAATCTGTTGCTAAGCCTAAACTGGATCTATGATCAATTTCTAAGAGGCGAAATTGATCTAAGTTCATTTAGAGAAAGAGATGAAATTCTATCATTAGAAAAGCTATTTAAGGAATTGTTAAGACGTTCAAGAAGGGTATCATTATCCAAGGCATTAGGAAATGAACGAAGAAGGGTAGCTTCATCAGAAAGACCATAATGTCTGCAAAAAGGATCATTTAAATAAGATAAAACAACAGATGAATGAATAAAGAGAAAGAGAAAAGTAATATACCGTAAAGCTGATTATTAGCTTGTTGAAGACTAGAAATTTTGTTCTTATACGAGGAAGAATCAATTTCTAATTGTCTATTTTTCGCGAAGACCTTTAACTTCAACTTCCAATTCTTCATTTTTGCGAAATTGAAGATTCTTCTTTTCAAGATTTTCGCGTCTTCTCTCTAGATCTGAGGCAACACAAAAGAAGCTTTTCCAGCCTGCGAAAAAATAAAAATATTAATATAGAAAGAGATTTTGAGTTATAACAATGAAGTAAAAAGATAAAAGTATACCAGACTATTGAGAGAATGCAAGAAGTCGGGAGTCACTGATCTAGAAACTCCGCGAGAGCTATCACCATCTAGTAAAGGGACATCACAAAGGGTAGCGAGAGCTTTGCAGGTATTTGCGAATGGCTATCTCCCATTCCTTGTAGAGAATCAGAAAAGAGGCCAGAAAGCTTAGCCATAGAAGATTCAGGTGGAGAATCTTCAGTTGCAGCGAATATCATTATCCTCATCATCCTTGTCACTTTCAGAATTTTCGTTAGGAAGAACATTTGAAGGAGAAGAAGAACGAACTTTTCTTTTCTTTGGGGGAGGACCAGTTGATTTTTCTCTGCGAAGAGCACCTTTACCTTTATCGCCAATCTTCGCAGCATCAGCAGATTCTTCTACTTCACAATAATCTTCGCACACAGATAGAAGTAAGAAATGGGAGCATGGGAATAACAGTACTATTTAAAGTCATAAGAGAAAATTTCTTACCTCATCTGTATATGAGCGAAGAGCTAACAGAGTACTAGATTTCCCAGTCCTGTTATAACTATCCTTTAGTTTTTGGATCTGCGGAATATCGCAAGAGTTAGCGAACATAATAGTAAAAATCAATAAAGAAGTATAAAATGAGTTAAAGGGGAGAAGTATACCTCTTTCTCCTTTTCGGGCCAGGAGAAAACCCAAGGTTGATATGTAGCGAGATTCGCAGGAAGAACGTTTGATCTAGCAATGTAAGGACCCTTTAGCATTAAAGGAAACACGCACCATTTGTCATCTTTGGATTGGCGAGGAGTTGTGTTTTTACCAGAATGCCAGTCAATATCTTGCATAAGGATTTTGGATTCATCAATGTTATCTTTTCTTCTTAATCGAATACCCCAGCGAGTATTCTCTTTCTTCATGGAGATAAGTTCGTAATTTTCAAAGAAATTCGCCACTGTATACTTCTCAGCAACTATTTCTAGGTCTGCGAATTTTGGATCCTTAAGTTCACTGGAGTAAAGAGATCCTCTACCAGCACCACAATTAGCGAACTCTAGCATTAAACGGATGCAATCCCCACTTAGTTGGAAAATGGCTCGCGAAAATCCCGGATAAGCGAGAATTTCATAAAATAAAGGAATGTCTGGGTTATAAAGAGGAAGAGGGAGACCTGCGAGAATTTGACCTACCGAAATTATGATTGATTGATCATCACAATTTTGATTGGAGAAAAGCTTGACAGAAAGAATTGATTTGGCATTCACATCAGGAATGGGGGAGAGTGTAAGACCTTTATTAGAAAGATCTTTTTGTACATCTTGTAGATTCTTCTCATATCTATGACCACTTGGAGCCATGATTGAATAAAGGGTATGGGAATGTATGGAAAGTAAAAGAATTGAAGGAAGAAAAAATTACAGCAGCAGAATTTGCAGAAGAATGACAGAGTTGCAGAGATGAGAGAATAAAAATAGAAGAGAAAGTAATGAGAAAAGTGGAAATATGGAGGGAGAAGAGTATATAAAGAAAATTTACTTCTCAAAGAAATAAACACCATTAAGATGAAGAGACGTGAGCGGTTGAAAAGTAGCGGTTACAGAAGACGTGTCAAGAAATAAGTGGAAGAGAGAGAGTACGTGTGATAAATGTGGAATATGAAAAGATAAGTAGTTGCGACATTTCTCACATCATTCTCTACTTTGCAAAGAAGATTTGAGAAGAGGCAAGATGTAGGATCAGATTCTCGCAACAATTATGTCTCAGCGAAATTATCAATGGAAGTGCACAATAGCGTCGCAGAACAGTTTCAAAAAACAACGTCAGCAAATATCATGGGAAAGATGTGATAGTCTTGCGAAAATTAGAGAGCGAAGTTAACATTTGTAAGGTTGCGAGAATATCGCAAACCATATCCGAAAATAAAGGACATATTAGCTGTCATCCACTATGTATTTCCTTATAAATAGTCATTCGAGTTGTAAAGGAGAGGGGGATCTTTTTTGAGTGAGAGACAAGAAAATAGGAGAGAGAAAGTTTAGAACAAAGATCATTCTTGATTTTCTTTATTTTCCTTGTCTTGTAAGAACATTCAGAATTTAATCAATAAAATTAAGAGCGTTAACCTAAATGAGCTGATCAACAATGAAATCATATGAGGGATGTAGTGTAGGAATTCCTGCAACTACAAACCTTGTCTAATACCAGAAGCGCAATATCCAAAAACAGAGCACAAATGCCACCTGCAATATCACCTCAGGCCATATCCTGCTACAATTTGAACTGCAGCTCAATTCTCCATTCTCTGTGCAATCAACAAACAACATCATCACTTCCAGGACCAATTAATCTCACCATTTCAGTTGTATTGGAATCACCACTTTGAGCACAAACCACTGCGAACCCATCGTCTTCACAAACTTCATACATTCATTTAATGCCAATTACTTAGGCCTTCACCTGTTCATACCTGTTCACAGTTTCACAACCAACACCCTCCTTCCATTTACTTCATTGCAGCACCAACAGCTCTGCAGTCAACCATTCACCACTGCCTTGCCACCAGCAACAACATTAGTTATTCCACTTCCGTCTCATTCACCTGCATCCATACATACTCTCAGTAACACACCATAATCAATCTCCAACTCATGTCCATTGCACCTGCAATCCATTGTCTTCCCTGCAACATAGCCGCAACTCAGCTACACATCCTGCAAATGCCATCTCACTCCTAACATTCATCTATATTATTCAATCATCATCTGCAGTATCTCAACTCAGACCACCCACACTTCAGTTCCATGTTCAGTGGCAGCAACTCAATTTCTTCTCCATTTCAAACTGTAGTGACAACACAATCAACTCCCTTTCTTCCTTGCCTGCAATATTCAACCTGAGCTGACCCAACAACATTCTCAGCAATCACAACTGCCACCTAACAGCTCAAAATACTAACTTGCAATACCAGCTCAAACCATCATGTGAACAAAATCAGTTCAAACCATCAGCACCTGCATTCCTAGCATACATCTATCCATGCCAATAATTCATCACTGCAGTTCATAATACCACAGACCCATAAATCCATTTTGTAACTTTTGCTCCAACTCCACCTGCACAACCTGAAACTCATGGCATCAAACTCAAAACCCTTGTAATCTTCTCAAAGCTCAGAAGCAGCATCTCAGTCTTCTGCAGAACATCATCCTCATCTGCTGCACCACACTTCAACATCAATCCTCATCTAGAACAACAACAATCAGCAGAACCCACATTCCATGACCCTGTAATCTCTATCTTCCTTCCAATCACCCATTCATTCAACCATTTCAGAGCCTCAATTTCCTTTCTTTTCTTCTTCAGATCCCCTTTAAAAACAGATCAATCAACCTCTTGAATCTTCTCAGGCGTCAGCAATTCATCATCTGCATCTCCTCACTGTAAACTTCTCTTCATCATCAATTCACCCAAAGAAATCTGAATCCAAGACAGCAGTTACAAGACCTCAAAACTGGAATCCAAAGAAAACCCATTTCAATTCTTACCCTAATTCTTCAATACTGAGCTTGAAACACTCGATTCCTTCTCAGTAAATCTCTTCCACCATCACTGCAACATCAAACCTATTAGAAAATAATATATGAGAGTCTATATTTAGGAGATATGCACATTAAGTTGTGAGAGTTATATTAGGAAAGTGTCTATGTTTAGAGTTTGATCTTAGTTAGGAAAGTATCTTGATTGGTCGTCAAGTTTGTGAACAATATAAATAGGCTGTTAAGCCATGAAAGTTGAGTACCGAATTATTATCAATGTAGTCTTTTATGCTTCCGCGTTTATGCTCTCCTCTCTCTTGCTCGATCCTTAACATGGTATCAGAGCAGGTTATTTGTGCTGAGTCAGCAGTTGACCGCACCTTTATTTCCGCGTCACCCGATTTAATTGTCCACGTGTTTGTAAGACCCGCCGAGGCTATACGTGAGGGGGCGTGTTGAGATTATTATTAGTCCCACATGGTTGGGTTATTTAAGATCCTGCGGTTTATAATCTATTAGGGTCTCTCCACTCATTGCCAATTGGCTTTGAGTTGGATGCCCGCAGACTTTAATATGGTATCAAAGCCAGGTGAGAGGGACAGGAGAGGTAGAAAGAGTTAAAGAATCTTCATAAGTTTTGGTAGAGAAATCGAAAAAAAAAAAAAAAAAAAAAATCTGTCGCAGCCCTAATCTTATATCCAAAACTTGTTACCTGCCAGGGAGATCGGTCTTGAGCCAAATGGAGAAGGAATCAGTACCATGAATATGAGTTGATGCCGACTGGATCATAATAGGTATGCTATCTTCACGTAACAATGGTGCTTGGTTTCGTTACCTACTGAGTTTTACGGCTCGGACAATGGAGTTACTGTTATCGATTCTTGCCGTTAAAGATGGAGGAGATTAGGACATGGATTTGGTGTTACAGCGAGAATTGAAGTTATGTTAGTATTTGACAGCACGAAACCGTGAGAACAGGGAGAAAGAATAAAGATCTCTGTGTACAAATTGACGATGGTTAGATGTAAATTAAGAGTTAAGTTCCGTTGGGATTCATAAAAAAAAAAAATCGAGTTTAGGGCATGTTGTTGATGCCGATGAAACATGGCAGACGAGACACTGCTGTTGAAGAAAAAGAAAAAAAAATAATTAAAAAAAAAAATATTTGGTTGTTCCGTCTAGTTTTGTTAGCTGTTGATCAAGCCTGGGATGAAGAATGTGAAGATGGGTTATTACTAATGGAGCTCAATTGTTCGGAGGATTACTGATTGAGAAGATTTGCTCGATCTAGTTGCTGCCATTAATATGAGGATCAACAGAACAAAGAGAGAGTGGTTGCGGTGAAGCTAAAGAAGGAAGGGTTGAGCTGTTATTGGCTCGAGAAAGTGAGAAGAACTCTAACGAGTTGATGAATGGAAGAGAGCATACTGAGCTTGGCAGTGACGAAAAATATGAAATGGTGGCTTGTTGAGGAACTGTGGGTGGCTACCAGCGATAGAAGGTCATGCTGTCGAGTGCTGATGACCATGGGAAACATAGAAGAGATTATGAAACAGAGAGATCGTGATGTTTCTGCCGGATTTTAATGGTGGTGATCGTGTTCGTTGATACGGAGCGAGTTTGCTGCCAAGATGAAGGAATTTGAGTAAGGAGCAGTTGCTGTTAATGGTGACTTCTGGTGCTGGTCATTGCATTGTGAGAACGAGAGAGAAGACTTGAGAAGACAGTGAAGATGTGTTAGCTGTGAACAGAGGTGACAATGGAGTTGGTACTCCAAGTTCGACAAAAAAAAAAAAGTTTTATTGAAAATTGTAACAGTATATGTGAATGTTACAAATATTAGTGTTACAGTTGCAGAAGAACTGTTGCTGTCGAACTGTTACAGAAGTGTTACAGATTGTGAGTAAGTGTGACAATGGTGATATAACAGTAAAAAAGTGTGATAGTTTCTGTTAGAGGTGTTGCAGAAAGCTGTTCAACATGTTGGAAGAAGTGAAGTGTGGTTGAAGAGTTTGTGGCAGAAACTTAGAGATCCTACAAAGTGTGGCAGACTTTGTAAAGACGACAAGATTGTGATAGAATCTTGAAGAACAAAGAAGTGTGAAGGTTTCGCAAAAATAGCGTGACTAGAACAAGAGAAGAAGAAACAACATTCATGTTGTGAAGAAAGAAAAAAAAAAGAGAAGAAAACAATCACCAAGAGGTGATGAGAAAAAGAACAACAATAATAGGTTGAAATCCTATGAGTTGTCGAGAGAGTACAAAAAGTATTCTATCGAAGAAACCAAGAAAACAAGAGTACAAGAAGTATTCTTCAGAAGATGGGACCGCAATGTCCAAAAACTATAAATGGGACCGAGATGTCCTAAAACTATGAAGATGGGACCGAGATGTCCTAAAACTACGAAGGGGACCGAAATGTCCTAAAACTATGAAGATGGGACCGAGATGTCCTAAAACTACGAAGAGGACCGAAATGTCCTTAAACTACGAAGATGGGACCGTAATGTCCTTAAACTACGAAGAGGACAGAAACGTCCCTAAACTACGAAGGGGACCGAAACGTCCTTAAACTACGAAGATGAGACCGTAATGTCCTTAAACTTCCGAAGATGGGACCGTAATGTCCTTAAACTTCCATTGGGACCGTAATGTCCTTAAACTTACGAAGGTGACCGAAACGTCCTTAAACTACGATATGAAGATTTTTTTTTTCACAAAAGTGTTGAAAAAAAAGAAGAAAACTGAAGTTAAATTTCTTTTGTCCAAGATGGGGATTCGTGATCTACATGCTCCATCTTGAGGGAGGGTATTAGGAAATAATATATGAGAGTCTATATTTAGGAGATATGCACATTAAGTTGTGAGAGTTATATTAGGAAAGTGTCTATGTTTAGAGTTTGATCTTAGTTAGGAAAGTACCTTGATTGGTCGTCAAGTTTGTGAACAATATAAATAGGTTGTTGAGCCATGAATGTTGAGATACCGAATTATTATCAATGTAGTCTTTTATGCTTCCGCGTTTATGCTCTCCTCTCTCTTGCTCGATCCTTAACAAAACCCTAACTTGAGGTTCATCTGTTGAGCTTCAAATTCTTGGTCTGAGAGCAACCAAATCGCCCCACCTCTTCTTCTTAATGAATCAGTTTCATCAGTAGCAGCTTCATCTCTTACATCTTACTAGCATCACAGATCCACCTTCTAAGTTCTCTTTTTTTCACGAGTTCAACACAGAGACCACAATCTCTTCCAAGTTTGTTGTACAAATCAAATTCCAGCAAAATCCCTTTCTTCTTTGGCTGAAACCACCATGAATTCGAGTCAGCAGCATCGGTTCTTTCTCGATCTCTCTAGTTCTTTTTTACAACAGCCGCAGCCATTTTCCTCTCTCTGAGAAGATAATGATAATGGTAATTTGAGAAACTCTGAAATCTGGGTCTAGGTAGGAACCACAATTGATATAGGCACCCTACGGACTAATACATGTCACCAGAGTAACAGCCACTTAAACAAAACTCGTCTTGGCATGGTTTGGCTCCCATATCACTCGCCTGTGAATCGATCCTTTTGCTCTTTTCGTTCCAAATGAATGATTTGTTCTTCTTTTACTCCAAATGACTCCAAATCACCTAAATAACTCAAAAACACAAATAAGTGACACAATTCACAAAGACAACAACAAAGAAAGCATAAATATTAGATATAAAATTAGGTGTTTTAGACACTTATCAAAGACGAGTCGTGGCCTAGAATATACATGACCAGTTGTATCTCGCGGGGATGTACTCTGAATAAGTCTCTGATCTCAAATAGGGGCGAATGTCGTACTTACCAGAGACCTTAAGTCTCTGCTCATGCTCATGAGTCAGCTGTGGACATTTGACGAGTCTTTAGAGACTACACGACCAACGTTTCTTACATGGACATATGCTAGGAATCATGGCATCATGACCAGCGTGTCTCGGGGGACGTATGCTATAAGTACACCAAGGGTTGAATCTCTCGTGAGAGTTGATTTGATCCATAAAGAATAAATTTTGTATTTCTGAAACGAGGGATGAAGCTAAGATTGAGCTTGTATTTTCGAAATCAGGACTGAGGTTAGGGTCGAATTCGTCTGTTAGCCACCAGGGTTGAAACCAAGGATGAATTTTGTCTTTTCGTAGCAAGGGATGAATTCATAGATAAGCTTGTATTTTTACGATGAGGATTGTAGTCAGGATTGAACTTGGCTTTTAGGCACTAAGGGTAATAAACATGGATGAACTTGGTATTTTGACAGCGAGGGCTGTGGGCAAGGCTGAGCTTCGTCTTTTGGCGATAAGGGTTGAAGTCGAGGTCGAACTTCATCATTTGGCGACGAGAGTTGTATCTTATATTCGAAACCTTGCTTATGCATTGAGCCTCATATTTTGAACTCCATTTTTGTCGTGGACATTGAGGGATCTTTAGAATAACTGTTTATACTCCTGATGTACAAAATTATCATTTTACCCCTGGTCTCAGAATTCACCTAAAATATTTTACCCTTTGCTCAAAATTCACCATCTACAACAATTATCTTGCGTTGTTTTGAGAAGCAATGATTAATCATTTTGGCTCAACCTATTTACGAAACCCAACCGATGCAGATGTTAGAGAAATATTAAAGCAAAACCATGAAAGGGGATTTCTTGGAATGATGGGTAGTCTTGACTGCATGCATTGGGTATGGACCGGTTACCATACTTATTGGGCAAGTCAGTGTAAGGTTCACTACGAAAAACCAACTGTTATCCTTGATGCTGTTACTTCTTATAATTGTTGCACAAGTCACCTTTGTTTGAAGATTTAAAGTATGGAATTAGTTCTAGAGTAAATTTTATTATCAACGGTCATCGTTTACACTCATGGGTATTATCTTGCATATGAAATCTATCCAAAATGGCCAAATTTAGTTCATTGTTACTGTCAGCCCCCTATGGGAGAAGTGGGTCGTTCATACACGTATTTTAATAGTAGACAAATGGAAATAAGGAAGGATGTGGAACGGGATTTTGGAATTCTGAAGCGGAAGTTCGCCATAATTTGTGGGCCTTATCGTGGTCTATGTCCTCGTGAAATTCATAAGATTATGCTCACTTGCATAATTATGCATAACAAGGTAATTCAGAAAACCCATCATAATAAGTATTGGGCTAACCATGAATATGAATCCTAGGCATTAAATCTTCACACCTTCACTCAAGATTTTCTCTACTTTCTGGGTAATTTATGGATGATCCTAGCTTTACTAAAGATGAATATTTATCTCTTCGTAGAAACTATGTAATATACCATCGAAAGAAAGGTGAAGAAAAAAGGATGAATGATTTACCTAGTAAGAGTTATTGGGGAAAAATTCATGAAACCTTTTGCACAGAGACATGCAATCCTCATAACCGGGATCAATCTGCTTTGTTTTGTCAATTCATGAATACCAAAAAATATCTTGTGAAATTTTATAGATATGAGACGGATTATCATTTGATATCGTCTTAGAGGTGACACCAATGCTGAATTGGAAGTGCGAACTTGAGACGAATGACGAAGATCAAAACGAAATTTTTTTGAATACGAAGTCCATTTCTAAATTCTTAAGGAGTTTCTCATAAGTACTCATATAGGATGTTAGTTTTTAGTGGTATGTTGGTTAGTTTTAATGAGATATTGTCAAGTTTAAGTTTTAATGAGATGTTGTCAAGTATAAGTTTTAATATGATGTGGTTTAATTATAGTTTTATGTATTTTTTTCATGCAAACCATTTATGTAATTCAAAATTCAAGTAATGGAAAACTACATAACTTCATTCATCTTAAACAAACTATTACCTTTTAATTAAAATTAAAGTTAATACATTAATTAATGAAGTGGATATGCTCCATCGTGTTCTGATTCATCATCATCTTCATCTTCATCTTCATTTTGACCACCAAATTATTCAAAATTTCTCTTGTTACGTTTTTTCTTCCAACTCTTCTGCTAACATGTCAAATTCCATCTCCCATATCATTTTTTGCCGGTCGGTCATAAATGAGGTGTTTGCACCAAAAATCTTATTCTTGTTATAGTCTACTACAAACCTATTTTGAGTTTGACGATGTTTTTTCATTTCCCTAGTAATTAATTTACGATCAACTGCTTTATGTTTTCGACAGTATTCTGATGATCCATAAAAGTTTCCAAAACAACCTTCGGTTTCTTCTCCTTCTTGTGTAGCTTTTCTCGCTGCTCTTGCATTGTTTCTTCCTTGTTGTTTTTTTTTAATTGCAGCATTGAGATTCAAGTTGGAGTTTTGGTTTCTTGTGATGTCTGGTGAAGAAAATGTATTATCTAGAGGGGGTTGAGATGGTTGTGAACTTGGTGTTGAAAGAGAAGAAGGGTGTGGTAACCTTTCAGGTACACGCTGCATATTTGCTAATACTTCTGGATTGTTTTAGGCAACACTTTCAAAATATGATAAAAACTTTCATAAGATTTTTTCCCCCATTCTTGTGGTGCCAATCATTTCGACACTTTCGTTCCTCATCAACATCAACAAGACCGCTCGCTCGAACACGAACAGGTTGCATTATAGCATCAACATATAAGGAAACCTAGGCGTTAATTATAACGAAGCGACTCGACAATCTTTTTGCATCACGGTCGTTGATGTTCATTGTTTCATCACGGAATTTATGAAATATTTTATTCCACAACTTGCTACTTTGTTGTTGAGCACCATTGATACTATGTTGTGTAAAAAATACATAGTTTTCGCAAATGCTTTCATCTTCGGCTATGGTAGATTTTGCACCACTAGTTTTGTTACGGTTTTTCAAATGAGAATCAAACTGAGAATTCATATTCCAAAAATTACACAATAGTATTGAATTGTAGGGAATGTGGTAGTTGGGTGATGAATTTGTGTTAGATTAATATAAATGTAAGAAATGAGAAAAGTATAGAAGGTGTGAGTTGAAATGAAGTTGGAATTGGGTATTTATAGGAGGGTGGATTTATGGTCGTTGGATCAGATATACTTAGCGATGTAGTCTGCGCCGGGCGGTCGAGTCTTTACCGCTAGCATCTTAGTCTAGCTTGCCCGATGTAATTCAAACCGAGTGGTCGAGTCTCCACTGCTCTGTAGATACTAGACCTTGCCTGGATAAGTGGCAAATTTGCCACTTTGCCATGCCCATAGTGGGTGCAAAAGAGAAAACTCACTTCTTTGTCATGCTCATAGGAACCATCCTTACAAGTTAATTTGGAGAAAGCATATACCATATAAGGTGTAATACCTTATATTGGTATCCATTCCAAATTAAATTCAAACCGTGGATAATTTAAAAATACACAAAATTGGTTAAAAAGACCAAAATCAACAATTCCTGGGTGAAAAGGACTTTTAGATTTTGATACTGTTTAAATGGACAAAAATGTAAAAATAGGCAGGATGTAAACAATTTCATCCTACCCATTTTCAAATACTTTTTCTTATTTTTAATTTACATCAGGATGCATCCAGTTTCATCCTTACTATTTTTTAAGTTTAAGTCAGGATGAATCCAGTTTCATCCTTGCTATTTTTTAGTGTCTATTTCACCCATACTAATTTTTACTCGTCCATTTGAACCATGTTTTAAAAATATTTGGACAAATGACCCGTTTTCCGTTAAAAATAAGGACTTGGTCAATCATTGTTATCAAACTGAAAGATATTGCAGAGGGGATTAATATTTTTTCTTGATCATCAAATTTAAGGAAGTATGAAATCTGAGTAGTCAGATTTTGCCAGGGATGGCATACAAACCCGACGTTCCTAAACAGAGTCAGTATCAGTGTGATAGGTGTTGAAGATGACGGGGAATCAAGAATCTGATGATGGTAGTTTCTCCTTCAAAGATTCTAAATCCCTGCAAAATTAATTTTCTTCATCATTTGATCCAAGTACATCAAATCCTCATACCGTGATGGGTTTCAACGGAAAAAAGAAAAAAAGATATACAACGAAGATTACAGCAGAAACGGCAGTAAAAGGGAGGAGATAAAGAAAACGAGAAAAGAGAAAACCCGGTGTGAATAAGCCATCACTAGATATGAAAAAGAGAATAATCAATCATGACCGTAGAAGGAATTTTGCAGGATTTTTATTTAATAAAATTAATAAAAGTCTAGTCATAAACGGTCAACTACAGTCAACGTCCATTCCAGGTACCAAAGCCTAACGTTGGACAAATGTTAGACCAAAGTCTAGTGTTGGTCTAAACCCGAGTACCAAATTTCAATTATCCCTAGTTAATCTTGTGAATCCCCATAAAATGACTCTTATCACTTGTTTAAACCCCAAATGCCCCACCACCCTAAATTGCACACATATCGTGATGATGATCAAAGAGCACAGAAAAAATTTCCATCTTTTATAAGTAACACTAGAAATAACCCGTGCCGTAACGGCACGACATGCGAAGATACAATTTTTTATGATAATAATTTTAATAATTGCCACACCTCATCATAAGACTGAAGTCGACTCGTAAGAACTCGTCGCTATGAAAACTTTAAACATTTTTCATCAGAATACTTAACAAATGAAAACTTCCAACTTTTTTTTTTTAATTAGTATAGTTTTAAAAAAAAAAATGAATTAAATGATATTTTTTTATTAAAAATCACTTGTCTTATTTTGGCATTAGATAAAAAAAAAATTACGATACCCAAAGGTTGCATATCTTTGATGAAATCATTATGCAGAATCCTTATCTGATGAACAATAAATGTAATTACATCCTCCCAGAAAAAACAATGAGTACCCGTAAGGTAGATGTTGTTTATTCTAGACTCCAAGTCATCAAATTCAACAAAGGAAAAGGCATGCTCGGTATTCCATTTGAAGAATAACCGATGATCATTCTTAGATGGACAAAACCTAGATTTCTCCATTGTGGTGTTGAACTTGGCGAGTGTATAGAGCCCTCCTTCGTGGGCAATAGCCCAAACTTCCATATCAATTTCTTAGGGACGATGCCGTGTATGGTATCTCCTTGTGTAGGATGCAAAAATTGATTAGAATATTATTTTATTGTATTTAAAAAAAAACATTAGTTTCATTCAGATCGCAATAACAATATACTCACATTTTCGTCAATCATTAGTAAATCCAAAGTAGTGACTTTGTTCGTCGCCATGAAATCAACCTGTTCCCATTTTCTTGCAACACGAAACTTGAGCTCCGAAGGTTTGTTTTCATCACAATCATGCATTCTCGAAAAGGAAGCAAACACGTTTTGGGTAATGCTTTTCTTGGGGCTGCAACTAATCATGTTTGACATGTTGATACTCTTAAGCTAAAAATTTCACTAAAAAAAAGTTGGGAATGAGTGAATGAATGGGAAATGTGTGAATGGGTGGATGGGTGTGGTTGAAGAAATGCATTCCCATATTTATATACCCGCTCATTGAACAATGTAATAAGTGTACCTTTTAATTTATTGGGTTTTTTTTTTCTTTTTCTACCTATTATAGATGAATAATTAGGAGCATGGGAAGAATAACCATTTCGATGCATGGTATTGATGATGGTGGGAGGATAATTAGGAGAGAAATGGTGAGATTTAATTCTGAAGCTTTAATTCTATCTATTTTTTGGTAAGTGTTTCAATTCAAAACGGTAAGCTTTAATTCTTAAATATATAACGTTTTAGATGCTAGTTGAGATTTAAGCCTCATGGTGAGATTTAATCCAAAATCTTAGACGTGCATGCCCCATATACTATCCGATTAGGTAAGTATTTCAAAAGATATAACTTTAACCGTGCATGCCCACATAAGATTAGGTAAGTATATCAAATGGTGAGATTTAATCCCTATTGAGTTGTGCATGCCCTAAATTTAGCCGTTATTAAAAGTAGAAATTCATATCTTTTAATGATGTTTCCTTTTTGGTTTCTCTTACGTGTAAAACTAATCTTATTCTTGTATTATTCTAACAAAATATACTCTTATTTCCTTCTCATATGTAAAGATATTCTTATTCTTATATTATTTTAACAAAATAATGTCTATCAATCAAAATGAGAAATTGGTTTTAAAAAAATGTTTTTGAAGATCCTCCGTTCTTCCTCTTTCTAGCTGCAAAGTTTCCTCGAAATAGTTTGGGAACATATATTTATTTTGAGAGATTTCTGCAGCATTTCCTTTCTAAGTATATATTTTTCTAAAGTTCTTTGTTCTTCGGGTTTTACATATGGCAACTCTAATGTTATTTTTGTTTTGCAGGTTGATTAAAGTTGGCTTAGGCCTAGTTTGGTATTGCTGCGGCTTTCGCAAAAGCACTTTTCTGTTGTGCGTTGCTGTGCTGTGCTGTGAGAAAAAAGCAGTTAGACGTTTGGTAAAATATTAATTAAAGTTAAAGCCGATTAACAAAAGCAATCAAAGTGTGTTTGGTAAAATATCATATTCAACCATTGTTGTTGTAGCAAATGACAAAAACATACATATATCTGAAAATAATTTTGTTTCAATTTTATGGGTTTAAAATAATTAAATTTTTTACTATTAACTATAAACTTATATAATATTAAATTTGCTTAACCACTTTTTAATATATATATATATATATATATATATATATATATAAAATAATTTTCAAACAAAAAATCAAATTAAAATTAAGTAATTATTTAATATTATTATCATCTGTGTTATTAAACAAATATTTTATTATATAATATTTTTTATTTTAATTTTATTTTATAATAAAAATCAAGCTAAAATTAAATAAAAATAATTTTATATTAGTTTTGCATGGAGTTAGTTGGTAGCCTAGCAACAATTTGCGCCCAAACTCCTTTTAATATTTGTTTTTATTTTTATTTATGACAAACTAAATGAAATAGTATCATAAAATGTTTGAAAATACAATATAATAATATTTAAAGAATAAAATATAAGAAATAAAAATTGATTGCATATATATTTAAGGGTAATATTTGTCATTTACAAAATAAAATAAGGACAAAATGGATAAATCAAACATTAAATTTTGGTGGGACCAAAGCTTATGCTTTTGTAGCTTTTCAAAGCTCCTCCTCCCCAGCTTTTAAAAATTGAGGAATTTGAGAAGTGCTTTGGGTAAAAAGCATTTTGATTTTTTTTACCAAACACCAATTTCAAAAAGTATTAACATATATAGGTTTTGAAAGTTCTTTTGGAAAAATAAAAGCATTACCAAACCCAGCCTTATTCGATTGCCATTTTTTTGGGGGTTTTACATATTACAACTCCCAAGGTATTGCACTCCATGTAACTTTCCTCACCTTACTCAATTGTTCCATTTTTCTAAAGTTCTTTGTTCCTTGGGGTTTACATATGGCAACTCTAATGTTATTTTTATTTTGCAGGTTGATTAAGGTTGGCTTATTCGATTGGAATTTTTTTTGTTCAATGAGTACAATGGAAATTATGAGTACATTGGAAATTATGGTAAGATCTAATCCTTATTTAGCCGTCAAATTGATTGATTTTCTAGGGTGCCAATGCCATTTGTTCAATGAGTACAATGGAAATTATGCTTTGTATTTTTGAATTTTTTTCATGAGTAGAATAAAAACTATTCAAATTATTTTAAAAAAGAATCTATTATTTGTGTTTTGCAGATTGTTGAAGACTGACCCCCCCCCCCTTTTTTTTTAAGACATGGCTAAAAGTTATTGTAGCAGTTGAAGATTGACACCTTTTTTTTTTCTTTTTTTGAAGACATGGTTAAAAGTTATTGTAGCATTTATATTTTAATTATTTTTGTTTGTAATGCTACCATTTAATGGTTGTAACGTTTAATTGAAGAGGAAGTAGTTAAGAGGGCTAGAAGGAGGTTACAAACACCACAGCCGCTAGATGTCTTTTGTTAGGATGAGACTGGGGTGGTCGGATCACATGTTTGTCTCTCAAAATGTTATCCGATCATCCAAGGCTCAAAAATCTATGTTGTTTTGTATTATAGATAATATAAATTCTCCTTTCTTCATATAAATTTAGATAATTTCATTCACATCAGTCACTCAGTTTATTCATTTAGATCAAGTCGATTATACCATTAATCACGTCTGTTACATAGACATCAAGTGAAATATAACTCAAATCCATTAGTCTTTCCTGATTAATTCTTAAGTCTAATTCAGATTAAGCCCTCAATCAATACACCACTTTGGTATTACATTGCCTCCTTTCTAATTTCGTAACTCAATTAAGGACAAAACATTATAACCTTCCATATCCACCAAGCCCACAAGCATGACCTGACATTTTTATCGGGTACATGTAGTGAGCTTATTGCTTTCGTTTCTTTACTCAGAAAATTTGACAATCTTATAATTCGTGAATTACAACCCATTCCTCACCCTTGTACGCAATAATGAACATTTTGGCATGGAATTTATAATGTATTAACAATCCAACAACAATACAAGACTTGAGAGAGTTGATAACGTCACACAATCCCAATATTCTATTCTTATCGGAAACATTAGATAATGAAAATCATATGACGGGCCTCGGCCATTCCCTACAGTTCCAGAATCTATCATTTGTAGCCAAGATCGAGAGGAGAGGCGGACTCTGCTTAATGTGGAATTTCAACCACAATGTCTGGATTTTGCTTCAATCCCAAAGCTACATTCATGTCATTGTCACTCCTCGGCTCTGGGAAAGCCATGGATCTTCACTGGCATGTATGCTCCACCACTTCCAGATGCGAGAAATGATTTTTGGCAAGACTTCCCAACAATCTTCCCAAAAATCAACAATGCAAAACATCATGGGTTTTTATTGAAAACTTTAGTGACGTCATGGATCAAACATAAAAAAAAAAAAAAAAAAAAAAAATGAAGACATGTGACATAAGGATAGACACAGCCTTTCCTCGTAGTAACAGATCAAATGGGATTTATTGATCTATGATTTCGGGGAGACCCGTACACATGGACAAATCATCAACAAGGGAAAGATAACATAATGTAAAGATTGGATAGGACAATAATAACCAAACATTGGCGCACTGCTAACCTACATGTTGTCGTTATTCATCTACCGAGAATAGCTTCTGACCACGCACCAATTATATTGCAAACCAAAGTTATTGACTGGCATGGATAAAAACTATAAATTTGAACACCTATGGATATGTCACCGTCATCTCGGGCAGATAGTCGGTTCTGCCTGGTCTCATAAGACAAGGAACCTGCAATTGAAGCTCATCGCAATAGCCAAGTCCGTACACATGAAAAGATCATCAACATGGGAAAGATAACATAATGTAAAGATTGGATAGGGCAATAACAACCTAACATTGGCGCACCACTAACCTACATGTTTCCGTTACTCATCTACCAAGAATAGCTTCTGACCACACACCAATTCAACTACAAACAAAAGTTATTGACTGGCAGGGATCAAAAAACGATGGCAATCTCACCGTCATCTTGGAAATATAGTCGGTTTTTCCTGGTCTCAACAAACTAACATGGAACCTACTCTAAACCTGCAATTGAAGCTCATCGCAACAAGACAAGTCCTCTCAGATTGGAATAAAAAAGCCTTTGGGCACCTCCAAAAATGATCCGGAAATCAACAACACAAATAAAAATGGCACAACATCAATATTCCATCTGAAGTGGCGATGAACTAGACTATTGGTTAACTCAAGAAAAACAACTTAGGAACTGTCACCTAACTCTGCTTCAATGTCATGCAACATACTGGCAACAAATATCCAGAATCCAATAGCTACAATTAGAAGACAATAACACCACATTCTTCCACACGAAGGCAACCATCCACCGAAGTCGTAACAACATACAACAATTACAAGACTCACAAAACAACTAGGTCACAGATAAAGGTAGGGTAATTCGGCTCATTCTTGATCATTACACCGATCAATACACGACACAAAGTACAATAATAGACGAAAATCTATTTGCGTAAGTCACTCCCATACTAACGTCAATATAATGTGCCATACTCACTGAGGATGTATCCACAACGGAAATCAAGCGAGCTCTATTCTCCATTAACTCTGAAAGTGCTCCTGGAGCTGATGGCTATAACAGTAAGTTCTTGAAAGTTTTTTGGGAAACCACCCACAGTCAATTAATAGCCATGGAAAGTAGCTTTTTTATAACCCTAAATATTCAGCCCCTCATGAATCAGACAAACATCACGCTAATACCCAAAGCAGACCATCCTTCGAAACCATCCCGATTCAGACCGATTGGCCTCTGCAACATTACATATAAATTTATAGCCAAATTTTGGTCAACCGCATCCGACCTCTTCTTCCATTTTTGATCATCCCTTATCAAAGTGCTTTTGTGTCTCAACGATTGATAAACAACAACATAACAATTGCAGGGGAGCTATTTCATCATACAAAACCTATGAAAACCAAAGATCCTAAAATAGATCTAAAATCATATATCCAAAAAATTTATGATAGCTTAGATTGGGGTTTCATAAAAAATGCTTTCACCAAATTTGGATTCCCAACCACTTTTATAATGCTATGTATAGCCTCAGTTACCTAGTCAGTCAACATCAATAGCACACCACATGTTTATATAACCCGTATGCATTATACAATGAAACCTTCTCTGTCATGAACCCGTTCTCATGGTTCAGGAGTTACTAAGGGCTAACCGGTTCTTATGGGTGCTTGTTGCTATCCGTCACTTAACTGTCCGTTTATCATTCCGTTAATCTATTTTAGTTGTTAATAGCTTGTGTGACTCACACGTAGGGCAAGCGAGTCGAGTCTAGTACTTATAGTCCAGTCGTGTCTGTATTCAGATCAATGAAGAATCAATAATTAGAAACTGCTTTTCTCCCTCAAACTTCTTTTCTACCCATTCTTAATCTCTATCCTTACAGATTTGAGTTGCTTCTGAGCTAATTTGTAGTGTAGATCACTACAAATGGTATCAGAGCACTCGATTCTGAGTGACCTTCCTATCATGGTGAACAACAAACTCGAGTTGGAAGATTTGGATAAGCAATTAGTTGTTGTTCTTCACTCTCAAGAAGTAGTAGCAAAGGCTTTGAAGAATAACCCGTCTCTTGGGATTTTATCCAGATGCAAGGAAATTTTAGCAGTGGAGACCAAAAACCTGTTATTATTGGAGTATCGGATGTATGTGGGTGAAGATGTTGATGAGGAATGGAAATATAATTCAGCTAAAAGTTTTGAATTAATCTAATCTGTGTTGAAGGAAGTGACGTTTTTGGAGAAATAAATCGATCAGAAGATGGAAGAAACTTCCGTTGATTCAATGTTGGTAAAGGATTTCATTCACAATTCTCCAACTCCTACAACATCAGAAGAAGGTAATTGTCGATCTAGACCCAAAATTGATTTTGCTGATATTGATGGAGTCGGTTCTACCAATTCAGTTAAGGAATACAAGGTGAGGTCTAAATTTCTGGATTATCAAGAGGGTAAACCCTTCTTTTCTGAGCATAATTCTCGTAATGCTATTTTGGATTTTCAAGTTAGGAAGGTTACAAATGATGAGGAAGACAATATTAATCAATTTACTTCTTATATATCCCAAATTCTCAAGGTACTTTCCAGCCTACATGTATCTCCAATTACTTCTAATTGTGTTGGTTTACCTAGTTCTGATTCAGGCACTATGTTATTTGATCGTGGGAAATGCCTTGAAGCTATCAGAAGGTATTCTTATTATGTTCGAAGTAATTCGGAATTCAATGGGAAATATGTTTATATGCTAGTTCTTCAACAAGGGTGGAATTCCAGTGGTAACAGAGATTATTCTCTCACACAACTTATAATGGATAAGGTGAATTACGAATTACTAGCTAATGAATGTTTATTCCTTATCTTTGATTCTTCTCGTAAGGTATTTGATCGTGGAAAAGGATTCCAAATGATTATGGGGTATTTTTATTCAGCTATTGATTATGAATGTTGTTTTGATACCATTACTTCTGGTCTGATTGTTCATATTGTGTCAATTTCTATGGATGAGCATAGTAAAAATTCTGTTTATGAGCTGATTCTAGAACTTGGCTATGGTTTAGAATTGTTGTTTGTGCATCCGAATGTGTTTGTGTTTATTAAAAATGGTGACAATCATGATGCTCGCAAGTTGTCTGGTAAAATATTTCAGCAAGTTATTCTTCCATGGACTAATGGGGTACTTCTAGTGACAAGGAAAAATAAGCCAGAGAATACTCAAGAACTATTTGAGCAACTGCTTGTGAGAGATTTCAGACTTTCTACACACATGGAAGAGGATTGGAAGGAGTTCATGGAGCAGGAAATAATCACAATCAACAACACTATGCTACTAGCTTGGAAGTTAAACCTTCTACAGTTGAATCCTTGGGTTTGCTTACCAGAGATTGAACTATTCATATTTTTTCTACCTGGAGAGTATGAGAAGAAAATGCATGGTAGTGTTGTACAGAGTTTAAGTGAAGATGCATATTCCTTACTTTGGAGGCTTTCAAGTGGACTATCTATTGGTATTAAGCTTCTCCATGTTGGTTCAATGAAGACCAGTTTTAATGCAAGAGCAAAAAGAGACATATCGAAGATTCCTGTAGGGAGTTTGAGAGCTAGTGAATTGTTCTCACAAGAATGGCTGGAAGTGTTAACTCCAGAAGATAATTTTGTTAGACGCCATGGTTATTCTCTTATGGTGACTCTGTTAGCTGTTGGGAGTTATTGTCAGCTCTTGAAGGTGAGTTTCTTCTTTCCCAGTCCCTTTCATATATCTATAATGAATGATGACCAAAATACCAGAACGAAATTTATGAAGGCGACTATGATTCCTGGATTGTTTGTTCTCAACACCTTTGAGGATACTTGGAAAATTGTTCGGCTGAAGAGGGGTTGTAGAGTAGTGGCGTGCTGGGTGAGAAAAGTAAAAATAAAGGAGATGCTTGCAAATGATAGTGTTGGTGAAACCAGTAGACATGAATGGTTGGAAGAGATGCTTATGGGAGTTAATGGTTCTTTTATTCAGTTAGGAGTTGCAGGTTTGAAATTAACAGTCATGGAAACTCAAATATGCAGCCTTATAGAATATAATGGAGTTGTTTGTGATGTTATACTTGGCATAAGCAGATTACTACTGAAGACTGTATTAAAAGAGTTCACATATGCTGTTGCAAGAGCTATCTCTTCTATGATATTTATAGAATCAGTTTACTTGTATTCAGTTATCGATTCTATTTTGGAATTTGGAATTGATTCTTCTGACATCAAGATAGATTTCAGATGGGACATAAATGTGTTTGATTCAGGGTCATCTGTTGCTGTTGAAAGATGGAATTTGACAAATTTTCTCTCAGGATGCGTAATACGAAGCAAGACTTGTGAATGTACAGCACAATTTGGATGTTTCATTCGGAATAACCAACAAGTTTGGATGCAACTGAAGCCCTCCACATCTAATGGCACAGCACCAAAGGGGAAAGAAGAGACTATAAACTCCATGCTAACAAATCAATTCCAGAAACTCTCATATCACAGAGCAACTACTGCTTCTAATTCAGTTAGATACCATATCACCAGGGTCAGTATGCTCGAACCGTGGGAAGTGAAGGTAATCCTGGTAACTGCACTGTGTAACATATCTACCGATAGTAGCACTGGGTTCTCTTTTAGTCGAGGGTGCTGGCAGCAGTTATTCGTAACTATCAGAATAAAGAGTCTGGACAAGGACATTGTGCTGGCAGTTGAGTATCTCATCGTAAATAACCAACAAAATTTGAAGCAACTTCAGCTGTCCAAGTCTACTGACATCGCAACAAAAGGGAAAGAAATGGCGGTTGACTCTATGCTGCCAGCAAATACATCTCAGGAATCCTCAACACACATCCCTATTTCAGCTCATGATTCAGTTGAAGGTCATATCGGTAGATTCATTATGCACAAACTTGAGCTGAATACTTCATCTGTTGAGAAAGAGAAGTTTTATGTGCTAGAAGGAAACCTGAAAATTCATGTTGATGACTTAACTGGAAGTGAAGTAAGGGTTCTGATTCTCAGAGGTGCTTATACAGTGTACAACTATTTTGGTTTCGTTACTCATGGCTAAGAGTGATGTCTTTACTAGCATTTACCAAGAGGTGGGTTCTGAAGATACGAAGTATGTTTTCTTTGGAGAAGCAAGCTAAGAATACCTGAGTGTTTAAATTTGCAAAGTTCACAATTCTTACTATATTCGATATGTGGCTACAAGTCTGCAACAGTTTTTTCATCGGTCAAGATCATTTTGTATCCTTGAGGACAAGGATGATTTGAAGGAGTAGGATTTGTCATGAACCCGTTCTCACAGTTCAGGAGTTACCAAGGGAAAACCGGTTCTTATGGGTGCATGTTGCTAGCCGTCACTTAACACTCCGTTTATCATTCCGTTAATCTATTTTAGTTGTTAGTAGCTTGTGTGACTCACACGTAGGGCAAGCGAGTCGAGTCTAGTACTTATAGTCCAGCCGTGTTTGTATTCAGATCAATGAAGAATCAATAATCAGAAATTGCTTTTCTCCCTCAAACTTCTTTTCTACCCATTCTAAATCCATATCCTTAGAGATTTGAGTTGTTTCTGAGCTAATTTGTAGTGTAGATCACTACATTCTCTCTTCTTATATATTCATAATCTGTGCGAAAATCCTGTCGATAAATTTAGGGAACCTGGAAGCCAAAAATCTGGTAGGGATCTTCGCATATCACAAAAGGCAATGCACATATAAATTTGATATATACAGATGACCTCCTCATCACCTATAAGGCGTTGCAGGAAAGTAACAATCATCTCAAGATGTTACTTAGGTCCTATGGTTCCTCAGTAGGTCAGATAATCAACACATCTAAATATACAATCATTCACCATTAAAGACAGGAGCAACATAATGTGGGTAGTATACATTAATTTTTGGACATGCCAACCACATCAAGTTCTCCAATATACCTAGGGAACAACTTAAACATGGGAGAACATCTTTCCATATCTTCGCACTTTTGATCCAAAGACTGGAGCGTAAAGAAAAATGATGGATGACAAAATTCCTTACACCAGCAGGAGGTTAGTACTTATTAAAACTTCACCGACTCCTACATCCTACCACCTTATGCAAATACAACTTTTTTCAACCCATGTACACAAACAAATAGATCGAATCATCCAGGAATTTTTTATGGGGCCATGATTCAACCGCTAAATAACTTCATCTTATAGGTTGGAACAAGCTGACCAAACCGATTATAGAGGGGGTGGGGGCGTTTGAAATAAGGTAAAGTAGTTTTCACAATAAATCGTTACTCATAAAAAGAATTTGGAATCCACACTCCATTTGTACCATCCTTTATAATGAGAAATATCTCCAACATCAACCAATCCTCCAAGGAACTACTCACATCTCATCCACCTGCAGTCCGCTATGGAAACAGCTGGCCTCCCTCATACTCTCCTTCTTACAACTAGTTTTTCATCAAATTGGAAACGTCTTGGCAACCCCTATCCAAGTTAACTGGATACTGAAAAAGCGGGGGTCTAATAATACCACCCAATATTTCGCTTAACAATCTGTATGGACAAACTCGAATATACTTTTAAGAGAATCAACAAGACTCAATCAATTAAAAGTATATCAACGAGTTTATATCTCTCTCTTGATTTGATTTCCTCAAAAAGAAACTGCGAGTACTAATAAAGTACAAGGAGCAACTTGGATGGTACCAAAGACCAATATCCAAGTGTCAATCAATATCAATCAACATCTGTTAGGTCGGATTCTCCAATTGATTGATCTAACGCACAACCTGTATTATTTCAATTATAAAGATAAAACAATATAATGCGGAAATTGAAATAACACAGACACCAGAAATTTTGTTAACGAGGAAACTGCAAATGCAAGAAAACCCCGGGACCTAGTCCAGATTGAACACACACTGTATTAAGCCGCTACAGACACTAGCCTACTCCAAGCTAACTTCGGACTGGATTGTAGTTGAACCCCAATCAGTCTCCCACTGATCCAAGGTACAATTGTACTCCCTACGCCTCTGATCCCAGCAGGATAATGCGCACTTGATTCCCTTAGATGATCTCACCCACAACTAAGAGTTGCTACGACCCAAAATCGCAGGCTTTGACAATAAACAAATCTGTCTCACACAGAAAAGTCTATCAAAGATCAATCTGTCTCCCACAGAAAATCCCTAAAGTTTTTGTTCCGTATTTTAATAATAATCAAGGTGAATAAGAACCAATTGATAATCTGGTCTTATATTCCCGAAGAACAGCGTAGATTAATCAATCACCTCACAACAATCTTAATCGTATGGTAGCGAAATAAGATGTTGTGGAATTACAAACAATGAGACGAAGATGTTTGTGATTACTTTTTATATCTTGCCTATCGGAGATACCAAATATCAAGCCAATCAATCTGATTGTACTCGTACGATAGAAGATGCAAGATCAGATCACACAACTACGATAAAAGTAGTATCGGTCTGGCTTCACAATCCCAATGAAGACTTTAAGTCGTTAACCTGGTTTTAGAAGAAGAAAACCAAAGGTTAAAGGAGAACCTACTCTAGTATGCAAACTAGTATCACACATATGATTATTTTTGCACAATACTAGATGTCTCCTTTATATAGTCTTTCAAATCAGAGTTTTGCCTTGGTAACAAAGCAATCAATATTCGCCGTTAGATGAAAATATGATTTAGATTCAAGCTAATATTTCTCAACCGTTAGATCGAAAACTTAGCTTGTTATACACAAATGAACTGCACGCTTCTAGGTTTGTTAACCGTACCCAAACGTGTACATTGTTGGTTCAACAATAGTTAACCAAAAGGTTATCCATATGAGCATTTCATATCAACCATGTTCTTCTTCACCATAACTAGTTCAAATGACTCAAATGAACTAGTTAGAGAGTTGATCAATTGCAAGGAAATCTTGTGTAACTACACAAGATACAGTTGAAGGAAAGATGATTTGATTCCCTTGAATCGGTTCATGAACTTTTATAGCCACGGTTTGCAAACTGCATTCCTTAGTCTTTTTAAAGTTTAAGTTCAGAAAACATCTTCAGATATATAACCTTCTTAAGTTCGCACACTAGGTTCGCGGACTTAAGCAACCAGACAGAGTTTACAAACTCCAGCAGAAATTCTCGGGATGAGAACTTCGCCGGTTCGCAGACTGGTACTCACCCAACTAGTTTGTCAACTCCAGCAGAATTTCTCGGGATGAGAAGTTTGGCAGTTTGCGGACTTGGCAACAAGCCATTCTTACATTTTCTCTTGATCAACAAAGTTCGCAAAATTTGGTTCAAGGAATAGGACTTATACATAAATGTGTTTCCACAATAATGCTTATGTCCATCATTGGTTATGTAATCTAAACTCTCATTCCAATCATTGAAACATTCTTAGAGGATGTTATATAGTTGTTACAGCATTTCTCGTCAAAGCAATTTTCAAGAAGATTGAAACATATCATGACTTTCGTCACTGGGTAAAGATAAACTTGGTCGAAGCGAAAAGCTTACCAACACATATTTCGAGATATAGATAGGCGAAGTATACTCGGCTCGAAATACCAAATGTGTATAATCTAAGTCTATATATATAGCATACGACTTTTTGTCTCAAGAAGTAGGAGATAGAGTAGATAGACTTTTGAGTGACAGATAAGTTCAAGTCTTCACATACCTTTTTGTTGAGAAGTTCCACCGGTTCATTGAGTAGTTCTTCTACTTATATGATGAATCGCCATGAAGTCCTTGAGCTCAACTACACTTTACATCCTAGTCCGAGACTTAGCTATAATAGACTAGAAATCAAGATTTATAGTTTTGATCACTAACATTGACAAACATGCTTGAGATAGCAACACATGCGAGTTCGACCGAGCAATGCTCTAACAATCTTCCCCTTTGTCAATTTTAGTGACGAAACTATCAATACATATGGAATATAAAAAAGATAAAGAAACTTAAGTAGGTCCTATTCCACATGTCTAATCTTCAACATTCCTCGAAATCTTCGTCACTTCCAAGTACTTCAATGATCCCGAAGGTTGTAAGTTTAGCATCACCTTGTTGAAGATCCGTAGCTATAACAATGAGAAAGAATCGATCTCGATCATTGTTATACAATGTCATAGTATTATTACACAGCGTCAAAGTTCAATTGTATCACAACTTCAACAACAATACTATGGTGATATGTATTACTCCCCCTTAGTAAATACTTCATCTCACATGGAAACCACTCCCCTTACATATGACCCGAAGACCATACGTATTTGTAATGTGAACTACATATTAATTCTCCCTCTTTTTTTCAATAAAATTGGCAAAGGTACAAGAACGGGATCATAATGAAATTTCCGTAAGAGACATTTCATGACTAAAAAGAAAGAACACACCTCATCTTATTTAGATGCAATCATATAGCCGAAGCTAATAGCATTCATCAAGGAGTTTAAAGATACAAGATAACCGCTCTAAAATTCCACAGCCGCACACCCCTCAAGATATGACCATTAAGCACAAGTTCAAAATAACTTTCCCCCATTTGATGTCATTCCCGAAAGAACAACAAGAGCGACCTTAATTTCAAAAGAAAAGAAGGATTTTGAAACAAAAATGACACTAACAAGACAAAGACAACTCTACAGAAACTGAACTAGAGTAAACCTACTGGAGTTTCAAACTCAATTGCCCAAAAGATAGAGACAAGCATAGGGGCAAGAGTTATATAAACGTTTTAATGAACCAGAACAACACCAATAGACTGCCGCAAGTGTTGAAACGTAGCAGTGTCTAATGGTTTGGTAAGAATATCAGCCAATTGTTGTTCGGAACGCACAAATTCCATACTGATGATACCATTTTCATAAATATCACGAATAAAATGGTACCTTATGTCAATGTGCTTTGTTCTTGAGTGCTCAACGGGATTCTCAGTGATTCGAATCGCACTAGAGTTATCACAAAATATCTTCATTTTTCCAGTATCAACTCCATAGTCAGCTAGCATTTGTTTCATCCATAGGAGTTGAGTACAACATGATCCAGCAGCAATATATTTTGACTCACATGTAGACAGGGATTGAGAATTTTTCTTCTTGCTATGCCAAGCTACAAAATTCAGACCTACATAGTACAAACCCCCTGATGTACTTTTTCTGTCTTCTACACATCCTTCCCAATCAACATCTGAATAAGTAGATAGATCAGTGTTAATATCAAAAGTGTAAGATAAACCATACCCGGCAGTGTGATTAATATATCTAATGATCATTTTTGCAGCTGCAAGATGAGATTCCTTTGGATTTGCCTGAAACCTGGCACAATAACCAACACTGAAGGAAATATAAGGTCTAGTAGTTGTAAGATACAAAAGGCTACTAATAATAGATCGATACAACTTTTGATCCACTTTTGCTTCTTTCTCATCTCTATGTAGTTTACCAGTAGTGGGCATATGTGTTAATTTTGAGGAAGACTTATCCAGACCGAACCTTGTCACAAGGTCTCGAGCATACTTCTCTTGGGATAAGTAAATTACATCCTTATGTTGTTGAATTTGTAATCCTAAGAAGAATTTTAATTCACCAACATTGCTCATTTCAAATTCCTTAGCAAGAGAGACTTGGAAGTCCTTTGCAAATTTTTCAGAAGTTGATCCATAGATGATATCATCTACATAGATTTGAGCAATAACCACATCTTTACCACTCCATTTGGTAAACAAAATTTTATCTGCTCCGCCTCTTGAAAAACCTTTTCTAATGAGAGAAGTAGTAAGTTTTTCAAACCAGGCTCTAGGTGCTTGTTTTAACCCATACAATGCATTTTTGAGCTTTAGCACATGATCTGGGAATTCAGGATTTTAAAACCCCTTAGGTTGAGCGACATTGACTTCCTCCTTTAAAATTCTGTTTAGGAACGCGGATTTTATATCCATTTGAAACAGCTTAACCTTAAGAAAACAAGCATGAGCTAACAAGAGACGAATGGACTCAAGACGTGCCACAGGAGCAAAGGTCTCATCAAAGTCAATCCCTTCAATCTGTGAATATCCTTGAGCGACAAGTCTAGCTTTGTTTCTGACAATCGTGCCAAATTCATCAGACTTATTCTTGAATATCCATTTGGTACTATTGGATGGACAAGGTACAAGTTCCCACACATCTTGCCTTTGAAATTGATTTAACTCTTCATGCATCGCATTCACCCAAAAGGGATCGTTCAGAGCTTCATCAATATTCCTTGGTTCTACTTGTGAAAGATAACAACCAAAATTGCACATATATTGAAGTTGTCCTCTTGTTTTGGTTGTAGAATCTCTTCCTCCAATAATACTGTTGGGATCATGATTCCTTTGAACCCAGAGATGTCGTGGAGGGACATGTTCTTTTTCTTCAGGAATGGCTTGATCGGTGCTCTTCTCCCCGTCACTAGAAATGTCAGGATCAGTAACTGTTGGGATAACTTCAACTGATTCTGGAATTTCTTTGACTTTCTCAATTGTCTCGGTTGGAGGCAACTCAGCAGGAGAATTATCATGACGAAAGTTATTAATATCGTCGATGATAACATTAGAAGATTCCATCATGACTTGTGTTCTGAGATTAAACACTCAAAAACCACGACTATCAGAAGCATAGCCAAGAAAGATACCTTCATCACTTTTGGTGTCGAATTTCCCTTTCTGTTCTCGATCTTTCAGAATATAGCACTTACTTCCAAACACCCTGAGATAGTGTAGGTTGGGTTTCCTTCCGTACCACAACTCATAAGGAGTGTTAAGGGTTTTAGACCGTAAATACACACGGTTGATCAAGTAACATACTGTAAAAACAGCTTCTCCCCAAAATCTTAATGGTAAGTTTTTGTTATGGAGCATTACCTTGGCCATTTCTTGAATATTCCTATTTTTTCTTTCAGCAACTCCATTAGCTTGAGGAGTAATAAGTGGTGAGTATTGTTAAATGATTCCCAGTTCGTCACAGAATTCAAATACTCTGGTGTCTTTGAATTCAGTTCCATGATCGCTTCTAATTTTCTTTAGCTTGCGACCTTGTTCTTTCTGGATCCTTTTAAAAATAATCTTGAATTCACTAAGAGTTTCATTCTTATGAGATAGGAATGCAACCCAAGTGAATCTGGTGTAACCATCTACCATAACTAAAGCATACTTCTTACCAGCAGCAGTGGGTTGTTGAATTGGTCCGAAGAGATCCATATGAATTAAATCAATTGGAGCTTTAGTGAGAATATCTCGAGATGATTTGTGGTGGACCTTCGTTTGTTTACCATTTTGAAAGGCACCACATACACCTTCAATCTTTGCATTGATTTTGGGAATGCCTCTAACAAGTTCTTTGTTAATGATCTTAGTTAGAAGACGATAATTGATGTGACCAAAACGCTCATGCCAAAGATGTGTAGATTCCACCTTAGTCAAATTGCAACGGTTACTGAACTGAGTATCGAAAAGATAACAGTTGTTTTTACCACGAGTTCCTTGAAAAATTAATTTCCCGGTTTTGTCTACAATTTCACATCCGTTTGCATTGAAGACAACTCGATGGCCTTTGTCACAGATTTGACTAATAGAAAGAAGATTAGCAGTCATACCTTTTACGTATACTACATCATGGATTTATGGAACACCGGGCAGTTTGATCATTCCCTTCTTGCTGATGTAGCAAAAATTCCCATCTCCGAACGTTACAGGACCTCCTTCATAGTCAATAGACGAAACAAACCATGTGAGATCGCCTGTCATATTTCTACTACATCCACTATCAAGAAACCAGTGAAAGGGAGACGTAGATCTTAAGGCAAAGGCACCCATACTATTAGTACTTCTCTGTTTAGAGTTTCCTACTAGTTTTGTATGTCCTGTCTGAGTATCAAAAAGTTGTTTAGCTTTCTTACAAAGATCATTTGCAACATTTAGGCTCCTTTGAAACGACATACAGACTTGTTGACGGTGATCGGAAGAATCACAACACCAACATGTGCCAAGACTTTCAAATTTGTCTAAGTGGTTCCTAGTCATATCAGTTTTCATAACAACTGGTCGCTGATTACCATCTGATTTACGACTATTCTTTAAGGAGGAACAACTGGAGTTACTCAGATTCATCAAGGGACTTTTACAAGATATCAAATCCTTAAGAATTGCAATTTCTGCAACAAGACCAGAGTTGATCCAGATTTGTTCATCCAACCCTTTTTGAAGAGTAACCAGCTTATCAGAATTTTTCCTACGTTTGGTTTTTAAACCTGGTGATGCGTCAATTGAGACAATTGAGACTTTATGGTCCATATAGTCAGATCGCTACAAACACAGACTTTTGAGGTCTTGAACGTGTTTGCCTGCTCTGATACCAATTGAAAAGCGGGGGGTCTAACAACACCACCCAATATTTCGCTTAGCAATCTATATGGACAAACTCGAATATAATTTTAAGAGAATCAACAAGACTCAATCAATTAAAAGTATATCAACGAGTTTATATCTCTCTCTTGATTTGATTTCCTCAAACAGAAACTGCGAGTACTAATCAAATACAAGGAACAACTTGGATGGTACCAAAGACCAATATCCAAGTGTCAATCAATATCAATCAACAACCATTAGGTCGGATTCTCCAATTGATTGATCTAACGCACAACCTGTATTATTTCAATTATAAAGATAAAACAATATAATGCGGAAATTGAAATAACACATGAAAAAACGGGGGTCTAACACCACCACCCAATATTTCGATTAGCAATCTGTATGGACTAACTCCGAAACACTTACTAGAGAATCAACTAGACAGTCAGACTAAATCTAGATAAAAGTATCTCAATGAGTTAATATCTCTCTCTTGTTTTGATTCACTCAAGCTAATAGAAATCAGCGAGTCTATAATCAAACACAAGGAATAACTTGGACGGTACCAAAGACCAATGTCCAAGGATCAATCAATATCAATCAACAACCAAAGGTCGGATTTCCAATTGATTGATTCAATCGCACAACCTGTATTATTTCAATTATATAAACAAATATAATGCAGAAATAGAAATAACACAGACACCAAAATTTTGTTAACGAGGAAACCGTAGAAAAATCCCGGGACCCAATCCAGATTGAATACACATTGTATTAAGCCGCTACAGACACAAGCCTACTCCAAGCAAACTTCGGACTGGACTATAGTTGAACCCCAATCAGTCTCCCACTGATCCAAGGAACAGTTGTACTCCCTACGCCTCTGATCCCAGCAGGATACTGCGCACTTGATTCCCTTATCTGATCTCACCCACAACTAAGAGTTGCTACGACCCAAAATCGCAGGCTTTAACAATAAACAAATCTGTCTTACACAGACAAGTCTATCAAAGGATCAATCTGTCTCCCACAGAAAAACCCTAAAAGTTTTTGTTCCGTCTTTTGATTATAATCAAGGTGAACAGGAACCAATTGATAATCCGGTCTTATATTCCCGAAGAACAACCTATATTAATCAATCACCTCACAACAATCTTAATCGTATAGTAGCGAAACAAGATGTCGTGGAATCACAAACGATAAGACGAAGGTGTTTGTGATTACTTTTTATATCTTGCCTATCGGAGAACTCTCACGATCTCAAGCCAATCAATATGATTGTACTGTTACGATAGAAGATGCAAGATCAGATCACACAACTACGATAAAAGTAGTATCGGTCTGGCTTCACAATCCCAATGAAGTCTTTAAGTCGTTAACCTGGTTTTAGAAGAAGAAAACCAAAGGTTAAAGGACAAAAAAACTCTAGCACGCAAACTAGTATCACACGTAAGGTGTGGGGATTAGTTTTTCACAATACTAGATGTATCCTTTATATAGCCTTTCAAATCAGGGTTTTGCCTTAGTTACAAAGCAATCAATATTCAACGTTAAATGAAAACCTGATTTAGATTCAAGCTAATATTTCTCAACTGTTAGATCGAAAACTTAGCTTGTCATACACAAATGACTGTACGCTTCTAGGTTTGTTAACCGCACCCAAACGTGTACATTGTTGGTTCAACAATAGTTTACCCAAAGAGGTTAACCATATGAGCGTTTCATACCAACCATGTTCTTCTTCACCATAACTAGTTCAATTAACTCAAATGAACTAGTTAACAGAGTTGTTCAATTGCAAGGAAATCTTATGTAACTACACAAGACACAATTGAAGCAAAGATGATTTGATTCACTCGAATCGGTTCATGAACTTTAATAGCCACGGTTTGCAAATGCATTCCTTAGTCTTTTAAGATTAAGTTCAGAAATCATCTTTAGATATATAACCTTCTCAAGTTCGCAGACTAGGTTCGCGGACTTAAGACACCGGATAGAGTTTACAAACTCCAGCAGAAATTCTCGGGTTCGAGAAATACGTCGGTTCACGGACTGGGTTCGCGGACTTGGCTCACGCAAGTAGTTTGTTAACTCCAGCAGAAATTCTAGGGGTTGAGAACTTCGTCAGTTCGCGGACTTGGCATTTTCCATACTTCCGGTTCTCTTGATCAAAAAAGTTCGAAAACTTTGGTTCAAGGAATACATTGGTTATGTAATCTAAACTCTCATTCCAATCATTGAAACATTCTTAGAGGACGTTATATAGTTGTTACACTATTTCTCGTCAAAGCAATTTTCAAAGTGATTGAAACATTCATGACTTTCGTCACTAGGTAAAGATAAACTTGGTCGAAGCGAAAAGCTTACCAACACATATTTCGAGATATAAATAGGCGAGGTATACTCGGCTCGAAATACCAAATGTGTATGATCTAGTCTATATATATAGCATACGACTTTTGTCTCAAAGAGTAGGAGATAGAATAGATAGACTTTTGAGTGACAGATAAGTTCAAGTCTCCACATACCTTTTTGTCGAGGAGTTCCACCGGTTCCTTGAGTAGATCTTCTACTTGTATGATGAATCGCCATGAAGTCCTTGAGCTCAACTACACTTACTATCTTATTCCGAGACTTAGCTATAAGAGACTAGAAATCAAGACTTTTAGTTTTGATCACTAACATTGACAAACATGCTTGAGATAGCAACGCATGCGAGTTTGACCGAGCAGTGCTCTAAGAATCCCCCCCCCCCCTTGTCAATTTTAGTGACAAAACTATCAATACATATGGAATACAAAAAAGATAATGAAACTTTAGTAGCTCCTATTCCACATGTCTAATCTTCAACATTCCTCGAAATCTTCGTCACTTCCAAGTACTCCAATGATCCCGAAGGTTGTAAGTTTAGCATCACCGTTGTTGAAGATCCGTAGATATAACAATGAGAAAGCATCGGTCTCGATTATTGTTATACAATATCATAGTATTATTACATAGTTTCAAAGTCCAATTGTATCACAACTTCAACAATAATACTATGGTGATATGTATCACTCCCCCTTAGTCAATACTCCATCTCACATGAAAACCACTCCCCCTTACACAATGATCCGAAAACCATGTGTATTTGTAGTGTGAACTACATATTAATTCTCCCCCTTTTTGTCAATAAAATTGGCAAAGGTACAAGAACGGGATCATAATGAAATTTCCGTAAGAGACATTTCATGACTGAGAGAAAGAAACACACCTCATCTTATTTAGATGCAATCATATAGCCGAAGCTAATAGCATTCATCAAGGAGTTTAAAGATACAAGATAACCGCTCCACAGCCGCATACCCCTCAAGATATGACCATTAAGCACAAGTTCAAAAGAACTCTCCCCCATTTGATGTCATTCCCGAAAGAAAAACAAGAGCGACCTTAATTTCAAAAGAAAAGAAGGATTTTGAAACAAAAATGACACTAACAAGACAAAGACAACTCTACAGAAACTGAACTAGAGTAAACCTACTGGAGTTTCAAACTCAATTGCCCAAAAGATAGAGACAAGCATAGGGGAAAGAGTTATAGAAACATTCTTAGAGGACGTTATATAGTTGTTACACCATTTATCGTCAAAAGCAATTTTCAAGACGATTGAAACATATCATGACTTTCGTCACTGGGTAAAGATAAACTTGGTCGAAGCGAAAAGCTTACCAACACATATTTCGAGATATAGATAGGCGAAGTATACTCGGCTCGAAATACCAAATGTGTATAATCTAAGTCTATATATATAGCATACGACTTTTTGTCTCAAGAAGTAGGAGATAGAGTAGATAGACTTTTGAGTGACAGATAAGTTCAAGTCTTCACATACCTTTTTGTTGAGAAGTTCCACCGGTTCATTGAGTAGTTCTTCTACTTGTATGATGAATCGCCATGAAGTCCTTGAGCTCAACTACACTTTACATCCTAGTCCGAGACTTAGCTATAATAGACTAGAAATCAAGATTTATAGTTTTGATCACTAACATTGACAAACATGCTTGAGATAGCAACACATGCGAGTTCGACCGAGAAATGCTCTAACAATCTTCCCCTTTGTCAATTTTAGTGACGAAACTATCAATACATATGGAATATAAAAAAGATAAAGAAACTTAAGTAGGTCCTATTCCACATGTCTAATCTTCAACATTCCTCGAAATCTTCGTCACTTCCAAGTACTTCAATGATCCCGAAGGTTGTAAGTTTAGCATCACCTTGTTGAATATCCGTAGCTATAACAATGAGAAAGAATCGGTCTCGATCATTGTTATACAATGTCATAGTATTATTACACAGCGTCAAAGTTCAATTGTATCACAACTTCAACAACAATACTATGGTGATATGTATTACTCCCCCTTAGTAAATACTCCATCTCACATGGAAACCACTCCCCTTACATAATGACCCGAAGACCATACGTATTTGTAATGTGAACTACATATTAATTCTCCCCCTTTTTGTCAATAAAATTGGCAAAGGTACAAGAACGGGATCATAATGAAATTTCCGTAAGAGACATTTCATGACTAAAAATAAAGAACACACCTCATCTTATTTAGATGAAATCATATAGCCGAAGCTAACAACATTCATCAAGGAGTTTAAAGATACAAGATAACCCCTCTAAAATTCCACAGCTGCACACCCCTCAAGATATGACCATTAAGCACAAGTTCAAAAGAACTCTCCCCCATTTGATGTCATTCCCGAAAGAACAACAACGAGCGACCTTAATTTCAAGAGAAACGAAGGATTTTATTGGACACCAAAACCATAAGAATTATTTTTATATCCAAAACTCAATCAAATTATTCATAAGTAAACCCATGAATAATCTAATCTGAATACATAATCAAATTAACCACAAAAGTGATCAATTTAATTCATTGTGCTCAGCATAAGTAAACTTACGGAGCAACGACTAAGTTAATCATACAAGAGAGTGATTGGATTAATCGTTCATGTACTCAACACAAGAGAACTTGTGGAGTAATAAATAAATAAACAAGGAGATGATTAATTTAGTTCTAAATGCTCAACATAACGTACCTCACGGAACAACCAACCAAGCTAATCAAAAATAATCAACTTAGTTGTATCGTGCTCAACATAAGACACATCACGGAGCCTTACGGTAATACAAAAAGGTGGATCAATGAAGATCTATACCGTGGAATACACAAGGATTCATTCTTTTGCACAAGCATATACAATAGCAATAATCCTTGGATACAAAAGATTTTAACCTATATTCCGTAAAGGGTTGACAATATAGTCTTAACTTTTGTATATGTCAAAAGTCTACTCATTCTTAAACCAATACATGAATACCGATCGTGAACGACTTTACTTTTGACAAAAATATGGGACAACAAAGTTCACAGACGTAAACACAAATATCCCATAACAAGTTGCAATATAACAAAATCAAAAATATTGCGAAACATCATCCTCCAAATAGATTTAGAATTTTAAACCACAAACCTAAAAACAAGAAGATGAAAATAATAGCTATGTGTAGTCACAATCATCGCTATTCAAAGCACTAGTTATTCTTCCAACTATGCCAAAAAGAAGACATACTAGGAAACTCAAAATTAGACTCTTATGATGCATTTCACTTACTTTGAAGGTTCTTCTCGCATTCCCTATATTCGTCAAGCTCATCTTCGATTAGATCAATCCTAGATTCAAGATTATCCATCTTTGTTTCAAGTCTTTTGGAGGAAGCTTCGAGTTCGCTTTTCAGGAGACGTACTTGCTCCAAAACGAGATTCATGGTTAAAGAGAGCTTATCAAATTGTGAGACAGAAGGAATTTCATCATAGGATGAGATACTCTTGTCATAACACATTTCGTTATCAGAAGAATCAACCCGAATCTTCTTTGAAGGAAATAGAACAGTCCATACATCACTTTCTTTGCTAGAAAGGCTAGAGAAGGACATGATAGAGAAGATAAATGAAATGATCCTTCAGAAGAAAAAAAAAGGACTTCAATTTAAAGGAATGAAGATGGAAAAATTCCAAAAACGACCTTTAACCAAACCCTAACAGAATTCGGTTACCTTCAGAAAAAGTCTTTTAAAGAGTCAGAAACCGTACATGAACAATCAACGGTACTAGGGAAGAGTAGACTAGGGAATAACAAACACATTCCATTACAAACATCTTGAAAATCATGATTCTTGCTTAAGAGGAGCAGACGAGAGAATCATGAGAAACAAGATTACGGTTTATTCCAATCCAATCGGACTGGGGTATTTCTCATGAAGAGGGGAATTGTTTGTTAAATCAAGTTTATGCTTACTCTTTAAAAAGGAGTTATGCACATCATTCTTTTCCCTTTTAATCACAGTTTTGAGGAACTTGAATGTTGAATTGCGCAAATCCTGCACTGTTCTAGAAATCAATTTTTTAGAGAAAATTTTTTCATAGAAGGTTTCTTTTTCCCTTTTTGCACACAGCGTTTAGCAGAGTAGGACTGCATTTGACTACTTGTGCTAAGATGATCCTGATTTTTACTCAAGGAACCCGAAAATTTTGGTTGCATCTTGTGTCTTTCTGTATCACTCTTGTTGTCAAGATGACTAGGGAATGATACAAAGTCAGGTGACATTTGCTGACACAGCTTATGGGACATGGACGGAATAATTCGGCATGTCGTATAAGGATCACGATTGTTATTTTCAGCAAGGAGATTAAAAGAACATCCATGGTTTTCATCCTCAGGATAATAATCAAGAGTATTCATCCATGCTTTAGTTATCTTATTCTCCTTAAAATCTGGACCATTGAGAGTATGAATACTTTTACAGCACAAGAGACTAGTTTCGCTAGTGCAGTTTTTCTGAACTCTCTTATCCCTCTTTTTGATCAATTGAACCTCTTTTTGAGACTTTCTTTTACTTCGTCTAAGAATTTTCTTAAGCTGTTGTATAAGCAGAGACAACGTAGAAATAAAGCAATTCTCATTTTTATTAATCAGATGAGGGCGGTGAGATTTTCCATCAGTAGTAGTAATATGATTACTAGACTTGTGATGTTTATCTTTAAGTTCGCGATCGAAAATTTTAAGCTTCCCAACAAGCGTATTTCGCGAAAGAGTATTAAGGTTATTTCCCTCAACGATGGCATGTTTTTTAGATTCGTATTTAGATGACAGCGATCTGAGAATCTTCATCACAATTTCCTTTTAAGGAATAGTCCTACCTAATGCACATGATGCATTAACAATTTCAGACATTTTGTGATAAAATATCAAATGAATCTTCTTTTGCCATATGAAGGTTCTCCCATTCGGAATTAAGGTTTTTAAGCCTAGCTTCCTTTTCGCTGGTGCTACCTTCAAATACAGTTTCTAAAGTATCCCGAGCATCTTTAGACGTGGAGCAAGAAGCCACATGGTGTCGAAGATCTGGGGTAATGGCATGCATGATGGCATTCAAACCGTCGGAGTTTTGCTTTGTAGCAAGAGACTCAGCAGCATTATATGTACCAATGTTTTTAGGCATGATAGCATCTTCAACTATAACGACGGGAACCTCATAGCTATTGACAACATAAACCCATGATTGGAATTCACGCGATTAAAGAAAAGTACGTATAGGAATTTTCCACCATAGGTAGTTTGAGCCATCGAAGACTGGTGGTATATTAACTGAGATAGCACAGCTGTCCATAGAGTCAGATCGCCACAAACACAGACTTATAAGGTCTTGAACGTGTTTGCCTGCTCTGATACCAATTGAAAAAACGGGGGTCTAACAACACCACCCAATATTTCGATTATCAATCTGTATGGACTAACTCCGAAACACTTACTAGAGAATCAACTATACAGTAAGCCTCAATCTAGATAAAAGTATCTCAAGGAGTTAATATCTCTCTCTTGTTTTGATTCACTCAAGCTAATAAAAATCAGCGAGTCTATAATCAAACACAAGGAATAACTTGGACGGTACCAAAGACTAATGTCCAAGGATCAATCAATATCAATCAACAACCAAAGTTCGGATTTCCAATTGATTGATTAAAACGCACAACCTGTATTATTTCAATTATATAAAAAAATATAATGCGGAAATAAAAATAACACAGACACCAGAATTTCGTTAACGAGGAAACCGCAAATGCAGAAAACCCCGGGACCTAGTCCAGATTGAATACACATTGTATTAAGCCGCTACAAACACTAGCCTACTCCAAGCTAACTTCGGACTGGACTATAGTTGAACCCCAATCAGTTTCCCACTGATCCAAGGTACAGTTGTACTCCGTACGCCTCTGATCCCAGCAGGATAATGCACACTTGATTCCCTTAGCTGATCTCACCCACAACTAAGAGTTGTTACGACCCAAAATCGCAGGCTTTAACAATAAACAAATCTGTCTTACACAGACAAGTCTATCAAAGGATCAATCTGTCTCCCAAAGAAAAACCCTAAAAGTTTTTGTTCAGTCTTTTGATAATAATCAAGGTGAACTGGAACCAATTGATAAACCGGTCTTATATTCCCGAAGAACAACCTAGATTAATCAATCACCTCACAACAATCTTAATCGTATGGTAGCGAAACAAGATGTCATGGAATCACAAACGATGAGACGAAGGTGTTTGTGATTACTTTTTATATCTTTCCTATTGGAGAACTCTCACGATCTCAAGCCAATCAATATGATTGTACTCTTACGATAGAATATGCAAGATCAGATCACACAACTACGATAAAAGTAGTATCGCTATGGCTTCACAATCCCAATGAAGTCTTTAATTCGTTAACCTGGTTTTAGAAGAAGAAAATCAAAGGTTAAAGGAGAAAGGACTCTAGCACGCAAACTAGTATCACACGTAAGGTGTGGGGATTAGTTTTACACTACACTAGATGTCTCCTTTATATAGCCTTTCAAATCAGGGTTTTGCCTTAGTTACAAAGCAATTAATATTCACCGTTAGATGAAAACCTGATTTAGATTCAAGCTAATATTTCTCAACTGTTAGATCGAAAACTTAGCTTGTCATACACAAATGATTGTACGCTTCTAGGTTTGTTAACCGCCCCCAAACATGTACATTGTTGGTTCAACAATAGTCTACCCAAAGAGGTTAACCATATGAGCGTTTCATACCAACCATGTTCTTCTTCACCATAACTAGTTCAATTGACTCAAATGAACTAGTTAAGAGAGTTGTTCAATTGCAAGGAAATCTTATGTAACTACACAAGACACAATTGAAGCAAAGATGATTTGATTCACTCGAACCGGTTCATAAACTTTAATAGCCACGGTTTGCAAATGCATTCCTTAGTGTTTTAAGATTAAATTCAGTTTTCATCTTTAGATATATAACCTTCTCAAGTTCGCAGACTAGGTTCGCGGACTTAAGACACCGGATAGAGTTTACAAACTCCAGCAGAAATTCTCGGGTTCGAGAACTACGCCGGTTCGCAGACTGGGTTCGCGTACTTGGCTCACGCAAGTAGTTTGTCAACTCCAGCAGAAATTCTCGGGTTTGAGAACTTCGGAAGTTCGCGGACTTGACACTTTCCATACTTCCGGTTCTCTTGATTAACAAAGTTCGAAAACTTCGGTTCAAGGAATTCATTGGTTATATAATCTAAACTCTCATTCCGATCATTGAAACATTCTTAGAGGACGTTATACAGTTGTTACACTATTTCTCGTCAAAGCAATTTTCAAAGTGATTGAAACATCCATGATTTTCGTCACTAGGTAAAGATAAACTTGGTCGAAGCGAAAAGCTTACCAACACATATTTCGAGATATAGATAGGCGAGGTATACTCGGCTCAAAATACCTAATGTGTATGATCTAGTCTATATATATATATAGCATACGACTTTTTTCCCAAAGAGTATGAGATAGAATAGATAGACTTTTGAGTGACAGATAAGTTCAAGTCTCCACATACCTTTTTGTCGAGAAGTTCCACCGGTTCCTTGAGTAGATCTTCTACTTGTATGATGAATCTCCATGAAGTCCTTGATCTCAACTACACTTACTATCCTAGTCCGATATTTAGCTATAAGAGACTAGAAATCAAGACTTATAGTTTTGATCACTAACATTGACAAACATACTTGAGATAGCAACGCATGCGAGTTTGACCTAGCAGTGCTCTAACAACACAAACACCAGAAATTTTGTTAACGAGGAAACCGAAAATATAGAAAAACCCCGAGACCTAGTCTAGATTGAACACACACTGTACTACGCCGCTACAGACACTAGGTTACTCCAAGCTAACTTCGGACTGGACTGTATTTGGACCCCAATCAGTCTCCCACAGATCCAAGGTACAGTTGTACTCTCTACGTCTCTGATCCCAGCAGGATACTGCGCACTTGATTCCCTTAGCTGATCTCAGCCACAACTAAGAGTTGCTACGACCCAAAATCGCAGGCTTTGACAACAAACAAATCTGTCTCACACAGACAAGTCTATCAAAGGATCAATCTGTCTCCCGCAGAAAAACCCTAAAGTTTCTGTTCCGTCTTTTGATAATAATCAAGGTGAACATGAACCAATTGATAATCCGTTTTTATATTCCCTAAGAACAGCCTAGATTAATCAATCACCTCACAACAATCTTAATCGTATGGTAGCGAAACAAGATGTTGTGGAATCACAAACAATGAGACGAAGATGTTTGTGATTACTTTTTATATCTTGCCTATTGGAGATATCAAATCTCAAGACAATCAATCTGATTGTACTCGTACGATAGAAGATGCAAGATCAGATCACACAACTACGATAAAAGTAGTATCGGTCTGGCTTCACAATCCCAATGAAGTCTTTAAGTCGTTAACCTGGTTTTAGAAGAAGAAAACCAAAGGTTAAAGGAGAACCAACTCTAGTACGCAAAATAGTATCACACGTAAGGTGTGGGGATTAGTTTTGCACAATACTAGATGTCTCATTTATATAGTCTTTCAAATCAGGGTTTTGCCTTGGTAACAAAGCAATCAATATTCACCGTTAGATGAAAACCTGATTTAGACTCAAGCTAATATTTCTCAACCGTTAGATCGAAAACTTAGCTTGTATACACAAATAAACTGCACGCTTCTAGGTTTGTTAACCGTACTCAAACGTGTACATTGTTGATTCAACAATAGTTAACCAAAAGGTTAGCCATATGAGCATTTCATATCAACCATGTTCTTCTTCACCATAACTAGTTCAAATGACTCAAATGAACTATTTAGAGAGTTGTTCAATTGCAAGGAAATCTTATGTAACTAAACAAGACACAATTGAAGCAAAGATGATTTGATTCACTTGAATCGGTTCATGAACTTTTATAGCCACGGTTTGCAAACTGCATTCCTTAGTCTTTTTAAAGTTTAAGTTCAGAAATCATCTTCAGATATATAACCTTCTTAAGTTCGCACACTAGGTTCGCGGACTTAAGCAACCGGACAGAGTTTATAAACTCCAGCAGAAAACCTCGGGATGAGAACTTCGTCGGTTCACGGACTGGGTTCGCGGACTAGTACTCACGCAACTAGTTTGTCAACTCCAGCAGAATTTCTCGGGATGAGAAGTTCGGCAGTTCGCGGAATGAGTTCGCGGACTTGGCAACAAGTCATTCTTCCGGTTTCTCTTGATCAACAAAGTTCGAAAAATTTGGTTCAAGAAATAGGACTTATACATAAATGTGTTTCCACAACAATGCTTATGTACATCATTGGTTATGTAATCTAAATAATCATTGAAACATTCTTAGAGGACGTTATATAGTTGTTACACCATTTCTCGTCAAAGCAATTTTCAAGACGATTTAAACATATCATGACTTTCGTCACTGGGTAAAGATAAACTTGGTCGAAGCGAAAATCTTACCAACACATATTTCGAGATATAGATAGGCGAGGTATACTCGGCTCGAAATACCAAATATGTATAATCTAAGTCTATATATATAGCATACGACTTTTTGTCTCAAGAAGTAGGAGATAGAGTAGATAGACTTTTGAGTGACAGATAAGTTCAAGTCTTCACATACCTTTTTGTCGATAAGTTCCACCGGTTCCTTGAGTAGTTCTTCTACTTGTATGATGAATCGCGATGAAGTCCTTGAGCTCAACTACACTTTCTATCCTAGTCCGAGACTTAGCTATAATAGACTAGAAACTAAGACTTATAGTTTTGATCACTAACATTGACAAACATGCTTGATATAGCAACGAATGCGAGTTCGACCGAGCAATTCTCTAACAGATACTACAATTTGAAAACCTTGATCGTTCTCTTTGTGACCCCATCCAAGTATTTATTGATATCATTGACCCTATCTCTCACCACTGGAGACACTACCAGCTAAATAACCTCCCTCATGTAGCATATCAACACATCATAAGCATCCACCTTTCTATGGACAACACCCCATACAAAATCATATGACCACATTCAAAATCCGTAAAATATACCACTGCCACCGGATACAAATGTTTAACACAATTGGATAACCATTCTCACCTCAACCTCTTCCAACCACCAAGTTCTTGTGGACCTTACCGTGTCCACCAAAAATTCATTTTTTCTACCGACCTTCTTTATCCTTACCACATCAATCTCACTAACTCCAATCTCTTCCCACGCTGCAATGCTGAGAAGGAATCAGCTGACCACATTTTCCTTCACTGTCTGATAAAGGTTTCTACCTGGCACAACCTACTGTCTAGCCTATCAACTAACCAAACCACCAACCACAAACCTCCATTTTCCCTAAACCCCCGAACAACCATTTCTCTGATGCTGCAGAAAAATGCCCATAAATCTTCAATTACAGCATTCCCTTTTCTCTTTTCGCTCTGGACAACCGGAAATGAGCTCATTTTCAGAGAAAGCCATACACCGCCTGAAGACATTTTGTCGGAAGCTTTAAGTCAACAACAAGAATTTGAGTGGACTAAAAGCAAGCGCCCGTCGTTAGTCCCCGGGAACAACCTATCAGTATTCCAACAGGCAACATCCGTGCTAATCAACTATATTGGTAGGCTGGTCCATTCTAGATAGAGACTGGATAAAAATCAACACTGATGGAGCTGCTAGATAAGGGTCAGATCACGTTTCATTTGCAGGGATTCAGATGCGAGAACTGTGATGGCCTTAGCACAACCGCTGGGAGTAACCACTGCGCTATCAGCTGAAACTTAGGCCACTCTAATAGCAACCAAAACTGCAACAGAAAGACAATTGTCAAAATTCCAATTTGAAACGGACTACGAAAATGTAATGCGCTTCATAAAATCTTCCGTGGAACCGCCATGGTGCATTGCAAGAATGCTTGCTGAAATTAAGAAGAGAATGCAACAAATTCCTCACTGCGATATACAACACAACTATAGAGAAGGAAACCAAGCAGCCAATGGATTAAAAACTACGCAACGAATGGATACTAATCAGGAAACCTCTCGACAACAATCTAGGACCATGCAACCACACCTTTTCTTAACCAGATTGTACGAAATGATTTCATGGGTACTAAATTCCCACGTGTAATCGCCTTTTAATTTTTCTAATTCATCTCATGCTCAAAAAAAAAGAAGAGGTATTTTAGTACTTATGCTATTTGTAGATGTCACTGTGGTACAGTGGTAAAATTGTTGAGTGATGATACCAGCAATCTGAGTTCGAAACTCGTCAGCATCGGGATGAGGAGTTTTTCACTCTTTTTTCCTAGCTACCTGGACGTGTAGGTGGTAAACCTCTTTGAGGTTTAAAGTTAAACTTTAATATAATTTTTGACCTTTAACTGACAGAAAGTTACACGTGTTAGCATAGTCAACATGGGTCCACATCCCAACTACTAAACTAGGCATATATTAGACCAAACACCGTTTCCCGACATAATTGAAATGCCAAATATCAAATAACCAGCGACCCAATTAGAAATGGGTGTCCTCTTCTAACCAGTAAAAATTATCTTCTTAAAATAAAATCGATTAAGGATTGACTTGCTTGACATCATCATATTCTTCATTTTTAAAGTTAAATACTTGGCTATAATCATCTCGTCCTCAGGACCTCAGGTTCCATCCATCTTTCATTTCATCATCACAAGTTAATGTAAATGTATCTGGGCTTAGTGTTATTGGACAGCGTATCCTTGATTTTGTCGAATAAGTGTGGAAACGCGTCCATTACAATTGGGAAACACTAAAAAAATCAATGAAGATGAGTTACTTTAATCTTTAATGTTAAGATAACTCAGAGATTTAGCCAATAGTCATCGAGATTTAGATTTAATCATACCATACGCGTAAGCAAATTCACTTGTTTTTATTCTCCGTGATTCTTAAAAAATTTGTATCCTATTCAATCCAATGGATTTTGCTTCAAAATAAAATAAAATCCAATGGATTCTTGTTAGAAAGATTTTCCTGTGAAATTTCCACGGATATGATACGATCAAAATCATAATCCACCATGGTCTACTAGGCGCGAGTGAGGTTTAGTCGAACATATACTCAGAAATTCGAAACCATATCCACCTCCACCTTAGCAAACGTTGTTATTATTGTTCACTTTCTCGGATTTTAGTTTATCCAACTTTGCTAGGCTTTTTCTTGCTTTTGCCTCCCAAATCTAATTCAATCACGCTCATTCATTTCCTCAAACTAAAATAGTACTGTATAATTAAGCTTTTGATATCAGACACAATCTTATTGCTAATGAAAAGCTGGCGTGATCTTTTCATAAGAGACATAGGTTGTGTTTGTATGCATTTTAAAAACACCTTCTTTCTTTTTTCTTTTTTCTTGAAAACGCATTTGCTAAGGTAGTTTTAGAAAACGTTTTCCATTTTTCTTTCCTTTTTTTGAAAACAGGAAAATGAAAACAACAAATAATCGTTTTCTGTGTTTTTTTTTCTTCTTCTTTTCAGAACAAAGTAAGAGCTTCCGAAAAGAATTGCATGTACAAGGATTGTTTTTATCATTATCTCGACGAGTCTTTACATTTAATTTAGTTTAGTTGATTTTTCATGATTTTCAAAACGGTTTTTAAATTTCCTACCAAATAGCTTTTAGAAAATGAAAACAAGGAAAAAGAGTATGTCAGTAGAAAACTATTTTTAAAAGTCGTACCAAACAGAACCTTAGGCTCTGGCAATGTTTTTTTCTTTTTCAAAACATACATACACTAATATGTTTTGATATTGGTGTTTGGTAAAATATATTATAAATATTTTTTATGCAAAGCATTTCCAAATTTCCAACTTTTAAAAGCCGAAGACAATGTGCTTTTAAAAGAACGCGAAATTGGGGATAAAAACCTATTTGGGGATAGAGGAAAAAGACAAAAACTGGATCCAAATATAAAATCAGGGTCACCCCTTATCTAATTATTTTTTTAAATCCTAATCTACCCCTCACTAATTAGGTTTAATGGTCAATAATAATTAGTAAAAATCTTAAGTATTTGTTAAATGATTAGTGTGTATTTGTATTTTGGTGAATAAGATGAGAGTAGAAAGATGGAAAACAATTTTGAGAGGGAACTTTTTTTGGTGAAAGTGGAGGACGATTGTGAAGAGAGAATTGCTGCTAATTAAGAGGTTGAAATATTTTTTTTTCTTCTTTGAATCCACCTTTGTTGCAGCTGAAATAGCTCGATGCCGGCATTGTATTCAACCGAGAAAACCATGCCGGCATTTGTTGGAAATTTTCATAAATGTTTACCACTATCCGGGGGGTCCGGGAAGGCGTAGCCCCAAAATTTTATGGTTTTGATCTTCAAAACCTAAATTTTTTGGTTTTAATCGGTCCACTTCCTGCACAGTCAGTTAATTCTCGAGCATGCCGGTACCTATGCCGGCATAGTATGTTGCTTAAATTTCTATGCTGGCACATGATGAAAAGTATCCAGGAAACTTCAATTTTTTTTCACTTGACTACCGGCATTGATAGATTTCTATCGAGTATGCCGGCATGCAGTTCCGACATTGAATGTTAGTTACCAAGTATGCCGACACCATTTTCCGGCTTAATCTTCATCAATTTCGGCATGATATTCATCACTTCCGGCGATGTAATTTTTTTTTATTTCCGACATGGTCTTCATCACTACCGGCATGCTCTTCATCTATGCCGGCATGGTCTTCATCACTACCGGCATGGTCTTCATCTATGTCGGCATTGGTCTTCATCACTTCCAGATGTCTTCATCACTTCCGGCATGGTCTCCATCACTTCCGGCATGGTATTCATCACTACCGACATGGTATTCATCACTACCGGCATGGTCCTCATCGCTTCCGAATGATAAAAAAAAAATCGTTTTCAAGGGAGTGGGGAAATGGGGAAAATTTAAAAGGGAAGAGAATTTGATAGGGAGTAGGGAAAATTTAGAGTTTGAAAGGGAATGGGGAAAACTCTAATTTGAAAGTGAGTGGGATAAATGGGGGATATGATTTTGTTTTTTTATTTTTATTTTGAGCAAAAGGTATTTTAATATTTTCATATCCAAAAATCACCCCTTAGCACACACCATGGGTCGGGGGAAGTAATCTATATCCCCCAATTTCGCGTTCTTTTAAAAACCACAAAATCATGGTCTCACCTAATTTTAGTGCTTGATTTATCTTTTCTATCACCATTTTATACTTATAAATGACAAAAACTTATACACAATCAATTTTTCATTTCTTATATTTTATTATTTAAAAATTAATTGCTATTAGTGTATTTAAAAAAAAATTATGGTTCCAAAATAAAAATGTTAAGGTATTGTTGGTGTGGTAAAAATACGAAAACTATCAAGTGAAGTAATATAGAACAAATAAAATAACCCTAAACACTCATCTAAACTGGAACAAAAGGAGTAACAAGCGGGCTTGTAATCTTTTTTCTTTTGAAACATGGATTTTATTTAACTAATTAAAGAACTGTTACACGAGTGTATATGATATTATATCCAAAAATTCATCAATTACAATTGGAGCGTAACCCCATGAATCTATAGTAACAAGACCAGCTTGATCAACAGTATTCGCATCAAAGATGCATCGAGGGAAGATGTTGAAGTTAAGGTCGGAAAACCTCCGACGAATGCCTTCCACAAGAAAACGGGCTTGTAATCTTGTGCGTCCATGATAAATTTCATAAAAGACAAAAAAAAATTATAAGCGATTGCCTTTCTTTTAAGCCCTTCAGCAGCGATCATGGTTGTGAGATCCTACGAATTGTTGTTTAATGTGAAGCTAAGAAAGTAATTAGTTCTTAATCACACGTGTCATCACCCTTCACTACAAGTTTATCCCTGGAGTCCTGGACCCTGCCCATCAGAATCTACCCTACAAGTAAACATACACAAATAGTTGTCTGATTAAAGGAAAGATCACACCACCACGCATCCCAAAACTACAAATACAAGCTGTTCCCACGACATAAATTTCAACCTCAAAATTCTTCTTCTACTTCACACTTCGCAGTACTTTTTCCTCCCTTAAACCGGTTGCATAATTTAACCTGAGACTTCAGACAGATTAAGAACCATGCCGAAGGTTTATCCAAACGAAACAGCAACGGAGCAAACAAAAACCCCCCAACATATTTCAGACAGGAAAGTGGAGGCATTAACAGTATGGAAAAAATCACTTCTCTTCAACAGTGACGGTTTTACAGTTTTTGATACAAAAGGAAATCTTGTTTTTCGTGTTGATAATTATCAATCCGGAAGTAAAAAGGAAATTGTTTTAATGAGCGGCACCGGAAAACCTCTTCTTACTATCCGTCGTAAGGTGAGCATAGTTTCAGTCATTTATTTGTTTCCAAGGGCCTTTTACTCATGATTTATTAATGGCGCCTAACTTTTTTTTGTGTGTTTACAGAGAACGAGTTTTGCAGATAATTGGATGGTGTTCGACGGGGAAACTGCAGTTAGTCCATTATTTCTGGTGAAGAAGCCCGTGAATTTCTTGGCTTCAAAGGACCTAGCACACGTGATATCATGTCAGAGTATCAACGGTTTAAATAAGAATTTGATGTATGAGATTACCGGGTCGTATGCACACCGGTGTGTGGCGGTATATGATAACAAGAAAAGACTTGTAGCTGAAATTCAAAGGAAAGAAGCTAAAGCAGGTGTAACATTTGGTGGTGATGTATTCAAGTTGACAGTACAACCCGAACTTGATCAGACAGTTGCGATGGCTCTTGTTATATTAATGGAACAAATGTTTGGATTGGGAAGATCAATCAGTTTACGGTAATCAATGAGGCAGTGGATGATGAATGGTTTGATGAGCTAGCAAAAGCCTGGAACCCCAAAAAGAGAAGTTATCCTGTTTTGGGCTGACGAGATGATACCGATGTCGAATTGTGTCGTGTCCCAGCACCTCAGAAAATTAAACACCCCTGCACGCAGGCTCAACTACAATTCCGAGGTTACTGCTCCTGAATCGCCAACCTGAAATGCTCAAAATGCTACAATGATCGCTTATGGACATGGATAATAGTGCAGCCTGAATGCCAATTCGCTAGGCATTGACAGCCCAAGCTAAACTAAATCTCTGAGTCGTCAAACATCAAAATATTTGATATGTACTCATTAAAGTATAAAATTAAATGTATATATCGTCATCTTGGCACTAAAAGGCAGATGGTGCCAACAACCAATGTATGTACCCTGTAAGTATTGTTTATGTCGAACTAATAAGGTTCAACATAATTTAATATATTTCTTGTGTCATTAGACTGTATATATAAAATTGTTTCTTTGTCTACACGATTCACGTTCATATTTTCATCGTATCTGGTAATAAAGTTTTCGGCTTTGACATATCTTTGAGCTTTAAATCTAAACCAAATTTTCAATAGGGTCCTTTATCATGTCTAGTTTGGTCATGAGTGTTAGCTCATCTGTAAATATCCGTCATCTTGGGTGTACATTTTTTTTTACCAATACAAGTTGGCAAGGACTCAAAAGTCCCATAACACTAAGCTGAAATTCGTCTTATTATTAGTAACTAGGATTTGGCCGAAATAAACCAATCACACTCTCAAATTCCATTTTAAAATGGACTACGATTTCTCCTTTTAGCCATACCCAAGAATTATGTGCCAAACAAGACGTGAGAAGTTTGAGGGACTAGTAGGTGCAGCTCAACCACCGCCCCATGATCACAGGTTTTAGGTGTGTGCGCTTCAAAATATCTTATGGTCGGTGGGGCAAGGTTGAAACTCTAAGATCGGGTCTTATGGAGATGCCCAATCTTTTCCCAAATGCCTTTACACATCAACATGGGAATATCCTAACTCTAGTGGTAATTTCCTATTTTGATGAAAAAACGGAGAATGGTTGGTCGTTTCTTAAAAAGTATGAAACGGATAATCATTATCCGTTCATCTATCTTGACCAGTCAACTTCCCCTTACCCGTGCAACTATTGCCCGTTCAGGAATAAGTTAAACAGGATTTTCGAGCAGCAGTAACATCTCCATTCCCTTCTGTTGTGTTGATGTAGGACATCTAGACCAAGTCACCCCCGTTTGAACATGATAGTCAAACATTATTCTATTTCTAGTATTGTTCCCTAATTTATGATTTCCCTATTCTAAAACTGTTCTAGAACTTAATAGTTTCCTAGTTTAGTATGATTTCCTTTTTCTAGTTTTACTACGTTTAGGAAATAGTGAAGCCTATATAAGAAGAGGCCTAGTCTTGTAGAATTTCTACACATTCAACATTATTATCTTATTTGATTTATCAAAGATATTTTATTTAGTTATTGTTCTCTAGTTTTCTTATAGCTTTTATGAATCTATTGATTTCACACTAGTTTTCACTGTCCTTTGGATCCTTGATCCAAGTTATTACGCTTCCGCTACGTTAAGTGGTACCAGAGCCTCGATTGAGAGCCTCCACTAACATGGGTGATAAGAAGATTGAAGAGTTAAAGACTAGTTTGAAGAAATACCTAGAAGCTGATGTGCAAGCAATGAGAATCAAACTAAAAACGGAGTTAACCACTGAGTTAACCACAATGATAAATGAACGTTTTGAAGATTTTAAATAGTGGTTTTCTACCAAGTTCATGGGACACGAAGGAAAGAAGGTAAACGAAGGAAAGAAGCTAATTGGAGAATTACCTAAAACCCAAGCTGAAATTGTCCATCTTCATACTTCTACCCCTCCCAACTCCACCACTCATCTTGAAACCCCTCCAGTCACTTCCCAACCTTCTCACAGCCATGATACTTCCAAAAATAAGTCATATTACCATCCATTATTCACTACCCAACTTACTCTTCCTGTCCACCTTACACAACCCCACAATTTGAATTTTTTGAAGATTTCAGCTCTTACTCTACTCCCCATAACTTAAACAAATCTTCTACAAAGCAGCAAGCAGTTGATGTTGAAGACTATGAGCCATATTATTATCCTCCACCACCGCGCCATCAGAGGAACATGGGAAATCCACAAACCTATCGCCCCCAAGGCTGATAAACTCCGTTTGATGGACTTCTACACATTGAAGATTTCTTAGATTGGTTGTGTACAGTTGATCGTTTCCTTTCTTATATGCGCATACCTGAAGATCAACAAGTAGAACTTGTTGCTTTCAAGCTTACAGGGCCATCCTCCTCATGGTGGGATCATCTTCAACTAGAAAGATCCAACCAAGGAATCGACAAGTTCAATCCTGGCTAGCCATGAAGCAGCTATTAAAGAAGAGGTTTCTGCCTCCGGATTACATGCAGACCTTATTCATCACTTTACAAAACTGTCGTCAAGGAAACCATTCAGTATAAGAATATGTGACTGAATTTTCGCGTTTATTGTCTTGGAATCAGCTGAATGAGACGGTTGATCAAACAATTGGACGTTTCATCAACGTAATTGATTGGAATATATAAGAAAGGTTAGCTACTCAACAATATACTTCTCTTCATGCTGTCATTAATAATGCTCTAAAAATAGAATCTTTCATGCTTTCTCCACAACCATACCCAAAAACCTCATCCTTTAGCCCTAGATAACCTCTATTTCAAAGTTTTCCCAATAGGCAACAACCATCTCCATACCAATCTCGTATTTCTCCTACTACCACTACCATCCAACTATCTTCTTCCCAAACCCCACCTGCCACGAAGGCTCCGCCACCTCCACCCCAACCTAATAATGCCCAACTCATTAGGTCAAGACCTCCAAACCCTTATGCCTACCCAACTGAAAACAAGTGTTATAAGTGTAAGCAACCAGGGAACATATCAAATCAATGTAGAAGTGGGCGTACATTAATGACCGAAGAAGAATCTGTTGTGTATGAGGAAGAAAATGAAGATGTTCATAGAAATATCGAAGATATACAAGCATATACAGAGGAAGGAGATGAAAGTGATTATGACTCTTATGTTATTCGAAATCTATTGTCCATTCCTCGTGTTGATTATCCAACCCGTAATCGTCTATTCCGCACTCAGTGTCGTGTGCAAGACAAGATATGTGATATGATCATTGACAGTGGAAGTTGTCAAAATATTGTTTCCTCTACTTTGGTGGTAAAGCTGCAATTATCTACTCATCCACATCCAAAACCATACTCCATTGGTTGGATTGATGATAACAACAAGAAGAATGTAGATTCTCAATGTTTCGTGTCATTTAAAATTGGAGCATATAACGAGACAGTGGTTTGTGATGTTGTGGATATTACTGCTTGCCACATATTACTTGGACACCCATGGCTATATGATGTAGATGTCACTTATCGAGGTAAAGCTAATACGTATTCGTTCATGTACAATGGTAGCAGAATCACATTGCAACCATATTACGCGAAACCTAAGCCAAGTCTACAACAATAAGAGACTACGATGTTGGTTTCCCCGGATATCTTAACAGATGCACAAGAATCAGGTATGATTTATGCCTTAGTTGTACAACCTTCTACTCATGATCTTCCTACAACTATTCCTACTCAAGTGAAGTATTTACTAGATGAGTTTGCATGTGTTTTACCATCTGATATGCCTGATTCTTTGCCACCTATGAGAAATATCCAACACCAAATAGATCTTATGCCTGGTGCAAGTTTACCTAACCTTCCCCACTACCGTATGAGCCCTAATGAGCACGATATACTTCGAGGTCAAGTGGATGAATTGCTGTCTAAAGGTTTCATACAACCTAGTTTGAGCCCTTGTGATGTTCCCTCCCTCCTTGTGCCTAAAAAGGATGGAACTTGGCGTATGTGTATCAATAGTAGAGCTGTTAACAAGATCACAATCCGTTATCGTTTTCCAATTCCAAGATTAGATGATATGCTTGATATGCTCTCCGGTGCCAAGATATTTTCGAAGATTGATCTTAAAAGAGGGTATCATCAAATCAGAATTCGACTTGGAGATGAATGGAAGACTGCATTTAAGACAAAGGATGGTCTCTTCGAGTGGCTTGTTATGCCATTTGGATTGTCTAATGCTCCAAGTACATTCATGAGGCTTATGAATCAATTTCTACAACCCTTCATTGGTATGTTTGTTGTGGTTTATTTCGATGATATCCTTATCTATTCGAAATCTGAAGAAGAACACCGTTCTCAGTTGTGGGCTGTTTTCAATGCTCTCAAAGAGAATGAATTATTTATCAATCTAAAGAAGTGTCAATTTTTCACTTCTAAGGTTCTGTTTTTGGGTTACGTTGTTTCTGCTGATGGTATTCAAGTAGATGATTCTAAAATCATAGCTATTCGTGATTGGCCTACTCCTAAGACAGCCTCCGAAGCTCGAAGTTTTCATGGTCTAGCTTCCTTTTACCGTCGATTTATAAGATATTTCGGCTCTATTGCATCCCCTATTACTGACAGTTGGAAGGATAAAAGGTTCGTATGGACGGATGAAGCTGAATCAAGCTTTCAATTACTCAAAGAAAGGCTTACTTCTGCTCTTATCCTTGCACTACCTGATTTCAACAAGCTTTTTGAAGTACATTCTGATGCTTCTATATTAGGAGTTGGTTCTGTTTTGTCACAAGAAGGTAAACCTATTGAATTTCTTAGTGAAAAAACTTACAGAAGCTCGTCAAAAGTGGTCTACTTATGAGTTAGAATTCTACGCGGTGATTCGTGCACTACGGAAATGGAGACATTATTTAATACACAAGGATTTTGTCTTGTATACTGATCACCAAGCCCTCAAGTATATTCAGAATCAATCACCATCCAACAGAATGCATGCTAGTTGGATTTCTACCTTACAAGAATATACTTTCTCTATTCAGCACAAGTCTGGTTTAAACAACGAAGTTGTTGATGCACTTAGCCGTTTCAATAATCATAGTGCTCGCGAGTTTCTCCTTGTTACCATCCGTGCTGAAGTGATTGCTTTTGACTCTCTTAAGGAATTGTATCCTACTAATCCCGAATTTTCATTACTATGGCAGAAGTGTTCTTCCAAGCAACAAGATATGGGCAATTTTGCTTTACATAACGGGTTTCTTTTCAAAGGTAGTCGTTTATGCATTCCTGATGGTTCCATTCGTGAACACCTTATTAAGGAGTTACATAGTAGTGGTCTTTCTGGCCATTTCGGGCGAGATAAGACTATATCTTTAGTCGAAGCTCGTTATTTTTGGAATTCTCTCAAAAAGGATGTCCATGATTTTGTGCGAAGTTGTATGATTTGTCAACGAAGTAAGGGTCATGCACAAAATACAGGATTATACATTCCTCTTCCAGTTCAAGATGCTCCTTGGGAAGATATATCAATGGATTTTGTGCTAGGTTTACCAAGAACCCAAAGAGCTCATGATTCTGTTTTTTTGGTTGTTGATCTCTTCTCAAAAATGGCAACATTTTATTCCTTGCAAGAATACTATGGATGTTGTGACTACGACAAATCTTTTCTTCCGTGAGATAATCCGTTTGCATGGTATTCCAAAGACCATTACTTCTGATCGAGACACTAAATTCTTAAGTTGGTTTTGAAAGACACTTTGGACTCGTCTCCAAACCAAACTACAGTTTAGTAGCACAGCTCACCCACAAACAGATGGGAAAACTGAAGTAGTAAACCGATCATTAGGGAATCTTATTCGTTGTTTATCTGGAGACAAGCCACAACAGTGGGATTTATCTCTTGCTCAAGCTGAATTTGCCTACAATTCAGTTCCTAATCGATCCACAGGTTATGCACCTTTTCAAATCGTTTATTCTAAGGTTCCTAACGACACATTGGATCTTGTCTCTTTACCATCAGTACCTAGTTCCAATGTTGCATCTGATTACATGATCGAGTCCCTACAAATGCTACATGATAAGGTCAAGAAAAACTTGGAAGCTGCTAATGCCAAGTATAAGCTAGATGCTAATCGTCGACGTTGTTTTCGGTCTTATGAAGTTGGTGATCTAGTTATGGTGTACTTAAGCAAGGATCATTTTCCTACTGGCACCTACAACAAGACGAAGTACAAGAAGATTGGCCCCATTCGCATTCTCAAGAAGATCATCGACAATGCTTACGTTGTTGACCTCCCAGCTCATATGAATATCTCGTCCACATTCAACGTTAAGGATATCTTTCCTCAGGCGATGAGCTTTCTCTTCCAACACCGAACTTGAGGACGAGTTGTTTTCAAGAAGGAGTGCCTGATGTAGGAAATCTAGACCAAGTCACCCCCGTTTGAACATGATAGTCAAAACTTATTCTATTTCTATTATTGTTCCCTAATTTATGATTTCCCTATTCTAAAACTGTTCTAGAACTTAATAGTTTCCTAGTTTAGCATGATTTCCTTTTTCTAGTTTTACTACGTTTAGGAAATAGTGAAGCCTATATAAGAAGAGGCCTAGTCTTGTAGAATTTCTACACATTCAACATTATTATCTTATTTGATTTATCAAAGATATTTTATTTAGTTATTGTTCTCTAGTTTTCTTATAGCTTTTGTGAATCTATTGATTTCACACTAGTTTTCACTATCTTTTGGATCCTTGATCCAAGTTATTACGCTTCCGCTATGTTATGTGTCTTTATGAACCTCTGAATTATCGATTTCTCCACTCCCTTCTCGTTGTCTCTTCAAATTCAAACACAAACCATTGTTTCAATTGCACCAGATCCCCTTTCTCATCTCTAATTTCAATGAAACCCTAAGTTCCTGATCTCTACAACCTTCCTGAATTCAAATTTATCATCTCAATTTTGTTCTTCTTTCTTCTTCTGAACTGACATCCATGGCCTTAGGTCTCTCCATTTTGTTACAGCACCTTCAGGAATAGAGCGGAATGATGACGAATAAACGATTGTTGCTGTCATGGTTTAGATCTGTGAATGAATTTAAAGACATGGGTTTGGAGCAGAACTGTTGCTGGTGATGATGGAAGAGTGATGGTGTTGAATAAAGAACATAAAGGGGTTTTGCTCATAAATTCTCTTGATGCCAAATTCTGGTTTTCATCTCTTCAATCCTTTAGCTGGTGAATGTCTTGCTGGTGTTCTTTCTACACCGATCAATTCTCTTAATTGCGTAGTTTGATTGATGATTAAAGATTTTTATAAGCCTCCAATTGAGTAAATGAAAACAATTCTGGATTGTTCATGAACTCACTGTTTCCATGGTCGCAAAAGATTTGATTAGAGGGAGCCAAAAAAATCAGTAATAAATGTCAAGAAACGGAAGATGGTTATCCGGGTTTTCCATAGAAAACGGTTAATCATTGTTCGTTTTTCACTTTTTGAGAACGGAAGATCGTTGCCCGTCTTCAGAGTCTTGTCGCTGGGATTCCCAGAAACCAGGGAAGGCTAGCGGGAAGAGGGGATTTAGGTGACGGTTTTTTTGTTTGGGAAGACCTTGGGCATGCCCATAAGACCCAGTCTAAACCCCCACCAAATTCAAAGTTGAATCACTGAACATGAGTACGACTACTGTATGAGTAAAAGAAGATGATGACTAACCTGCGCCAAATTTGTGATTTAGGTAAGCATGTTCTCTGCCATTTTTAAAGTTCGAGAAAACATATGTAAAGAAAAAACATTTGTAAATTGTGTTTAAAATTTTTCTTTTGTATATTTTCCCATGCAACACCCTGTTATGAACATCCTAGTAAAATCAAGCGAAGGTAAGTTTAAAACAATGTTTGAAAATTTATGCTCTACGTTCCTGTCAAAATATAATCCGCTTTGAGATATCAAACCTCATTATTCATAATTTTTAATTTTTACCGTTAATTTTCAAAATAGCAAATGATGATATTATACGCTTTAAATTGTGCTATTTTCGGTGTGAATGTAGAGCATTATAAATGGAACATATTACCAACTCTTAGATTTGAATTCACTATTATTTTGTTTTATAAAAAATAAATTAATTAATGTTAAAATTGTGAAACAATGTGAGAATAACCACGGCAACTGATCCCCTATAAGAGAATGTGCTATGAGTCCCTTTCAAAATTGAGTAAGGAGAGGGTGATAGAGTTCTTTTCCCACCGTTGGATAATGTGTTAAATAGAGAGGTTGGAATAAAAAATGTGTGAAATGGGGGACATATAAAGTGCCTCTCAACCCTATAAAAAATGTTTTTCCTGAAATATATGTTTTTATTAGTGGTTATCAATGTTGAGCGGCAAAAGAAGTTCCGCTAGCTCCACCAAGCGTTATTGTTTTTGCCGCTTATTGCATACTACTCCATCTGATCAAGTATGTCATTGAATTTAGCAGGTAGGGGGATGTTCTACCCCAATAGTGGGAAAAAGTTTGTTCAATGATGAAGTAGCGTTTTGCTCCCCATAACTATTGATGTATAAAAATTGTTTTTCCTGAAATATATGTTTTTATTTTTGTTTTTATTAGTGGTATCAATGTTGAGCGGCAAAAGAAATTCCGCTAGCTCCACCAAGCATTATTGTTTTTGCCGCTTATCACATACTACTCCATCTGATCAAGTATGTCATTGAGTTTAGCGGGAAAGGGGATGTTCTACCCCAATAGTGGGAAAAAGTTTGTTTAATGATGAAGTGGCGTTTTGCCCATAACTATTGTTTTTACGAAAATACCTCCACCAGATAAAAACAGAGTTGTGTTGCTGAATGATTGATCTTTTGTAACACTTACTAAGAGTAAGAATAAGAATATGAAGCGAAACTATGTTTTCTCCCACTTTATTTGGATTTTAGAAAGGCCGAAAGCCGAACTAATATTCACATGTGAAGTATCCAACTATTCTTTGTTTTGATTTTATCTTAAACTCATCTCCTTGAATTTTCTTTTATAACGAAGGGTTAGCTAGGAACTCGTAACTAGGGATTATAGTTCGTCCATAATATTGAGTTTGAAGGGGTAAACGATCTTGAAGCAATTCATGGTGGTTAGACCGTTCACCATCTAACTTCCTGTCATATTATCTTGTAACTGATTTATAAGAATTTGGAGTGACTTTGCTTCTTCTCCTTGTTGAGTTCTGAAGAATGCATCTGCCTTACCTTTATCGGCTCGTTGTGCATGAATTATGGTACATTAAGACGACTTGAGAAATATCATGATGGAGCCATTAGCAACCGTCCACGGCAACAACTTCTGCTTGTAATCTCTCAGCTGGGATGTAGAATTCTAAGAGTTTTCATAAGAGAATTGTGTCATGGTACCTTACCTTATGTGCGCACGACACTCATATGAGATGATTTTTCTCCATTAATGGTGACACTCAATCTTCGTTACCACATGTTGAATTAAGCAGCATTCAGGGATTTGTTTGAGTTCTTTCAATAATTTAGGAATGCAAGTTTTCTGCCTTAATGTCGGTGGATTTAGATTATGTTAAAGTGAATGCTCTGGTTGAATCCATGTGCATTGGTATGTCAATTCTGTTGCCAGATTCAGATACCAAAACCATTTATTGATTTGTAGCCTACTAAATCTGCTTCAATCAAGACTAGATTAGGTGGTAGAACTCTTAGGATTATCAAAGTTACTATTGAAGACTCAAGATCACACGAGGACATCATTTGAAAAGCTTCATCTAAAGTTAGTAACGGTGACTGATTATCCTTTTAGATTCTTTTCCTTTCTATCTATCCATTTGTCATAGCAAAGTCAAATACCTTAGTAACTATTGAATTGCAAATAAGTATTGAACCAATCGGGCAAATTTCTATGAACTTTGCGCGTTTGAGTTCATGAACCTAAATAGTGATTTCACGGAGCCACACAACGTAGGAAGTTCCTGAACTCCATATATAATACCCAAATTTTTCTTATAACGGATACTCATGTGTCATTGCACGAGATGAAGCTTCATATTAATCTTGTGTTGCATGCTCTGGGATACGTCACTTTTTATAATGGCGCATCAGCTTGAATCTATGATGCATCCTTAGTACACGTGATGCGCATTTTGTCTCAGTATTCATCATTTGCCAATGGTGCGTACTTTGTGGTACGTTGCTGGATAGGATAAATACATCAACTCGAACATGTGATGCTTGCAAAAGTGGTGTATCATCTAAGGAATATTGATGGTACGGCATTATTATGCTTGTCAGTTACTAAAAGATGCAACATTCCTCTATGTTTCTTACCTAAGAAAGCATTAATAATGCTCGTTTCATCTAATACTGCACCAAAATGGAATTGGGTGGTCATGGGTGTCATTTTTCTCCCAAAATTCCAAGTGTTTAAAATGTGAATAAGACTACGGTGCATTCCGCAAGTTGGAAATTGGCTAAGAACGATGTATGCGTCTTATGCATTTACTTGGATGTCGTATGTCACAAAAATGTATTAGGACTCGATGCATGACATTGAACTCCACAATTCATAATTCTAAAAAATTTCAACAAGATATATATAAGGAGGAGGTGTTGAGTGAAGGGGAAATGTATCTATAAGCTACAAATCTTATACAATAGAGCATATTTGATGCGAAAGCATCATTATTCCATGTTGCTTATTCGAGGAAGCTTCATGATGCGTTGGCCTGATTGTTGATGTGTTGCATACTGAGAATGTATCACTTTTATGCACTACGAAGAAAAGGTGCATGTTGCACCAATTTGCATATCATGAACAAGAGGATGAATAGTTGCAAACTAAGTGCCATCAATGATTATACATCCCCTGCGAAAGTCTGTTGGCCTATACACATTAGGATTTGCTTGGCCTTTTGCCTTGCAACACGAGTTAGCTTTAGTTGTTAGTTCCGAAATTGATGAATTACGGTCCGTGCTAGATCCATTCATGGTACGTGTTGGGTACGTAGGAATCCGAAATACACTATATTTGTGGTCTAGTAGTTTGTTTCTCATACCGTTTGTAGGATCAGAATTTTGCAATGACAATGTTTCAGCGAAGTTATCAATGACACAGCATAACAGCGTCGCAGAACAGTTTCAGAAATGATAGAATAAATGACGTCATCTAAGGTCACGAGAAAGATGTGATAGTCTTGCGAAGATTAGAGAGTTTGCGAAATTAACATCTGTAAGGTTGCGAGAATGTCGCAAACCATACCCGAAAATAAAGGACAGATTAGCTGTCACCCACTATGTATTTCCCTATAAATAGTCGTTCGAGTTATAAAGAGAAGAGGGATCTTTTTGAGTAAGAAACAAGTAAATAAGAGAGACAAAGTTCAGAGTAGAGATCATTCTTGGCTTCTTTATCTTTCTTGTAAGAACATTCAAAGTTTAATCAATAAAATTAAGAACATAAACCTAAAAATGAGCTGATCAACAATGAAATCTAATGAGGGGTGTAGTGTAGGATTTCCTGCAACTACATAGTGACGCTAGAAACAGGGAGGAGTTGAAGATTATTCTAGAAAAAAGCTAAAGATTGATATTGAGATTTGTGAAAATTTAAAGTGATTGATTAAGAATTTTTCATAATTTCTTGCAATACTGTTAGCATTGAAGAAATGGCTAGAAGAAGAAATACATCCGAACAACCGACTACTATTAGAAGAAGTAAAAGAATTGCTGGAAGAGAAAGAAGTGAAACGGGAGAATCTACTAGAATGAGAAATAGTAGGGAAAATCAAATTCAACCGACAATTCAACAAACACTAGTTCAAGAGAGGAATACAGATTATGACAGGGTGGGCATACACACTTGGCGATCAAATTCAGCAGAAGAAATAAAAGAAGAGCAACAAAACAGAAATCACAGACAGGAAGAGAGAAATCAAGAAGCAGATGAAGGAATAATTCATGGAGGTGAGGAAATTGGAGCATGAGAAACATTGAGACGAAGAATACATGAAGAAAGAAGAGCTGAGGCAGAAGAACGTGCAAATTTAACAAGGCAAAATCACGAATTAAGGATGGAGAATATAAGACTACAGAATAGAAGATCGAGAAGTATTACAAAATCATATTCAAGATCGACTAGAAGAGAAATGAGGCGAAATTCACCCACAATCAATGCTGGAAACAATATTCAAGAAGAAATATCAAATCCTAATGAAGAATATCGCGAAAATAGAGAAAGAAATGATGATCGTTACATTCCACAAAATGAAACTTTTGATGATGGGCAAATTGGAGGAAATCAAGAGAACGGGCAAATCAGGACAAAATAACCAAGATGGCGAAGGAAATCAAGAGGAAGGAAGAAGAATTTTACATGTGAGAGAAACTCAAAGAAATCAACAGACAATTGAAGAAGAAATTGAAAGACATATGCTGAACAAGCACGTTTAATCTGCGAACGTGAAAGATTGAGAGCGGAAATGGAAGAACAAGAGCTTCAGGAGACAATTCGCCAGAACAATCATGACAATCGAGAAAGAAGGCGTATACAAAACCGGAATAACGATAATCTCAATGAGGAGTATGATAGAGTAAAGAGAATGGCTGAAAGACAGCGAATTGAATTGATAAGAAATGAACAAAATTATGGAGGGGAAAATGAAAGCATCATCATTTGCGAATTCAAGATAGAGATGAGGAAGAGAATCGCAGAAGAAGACGAGATGAGGATAATGAAGAAGAGACAAAATTTCGCAAGAGAAGATAGACGTGAACGCAGAAGAAGAGAAGCAAAATTAAAGAGACCAATGGTCAAGATTCAGGTGTAAATAAACAAATCTTGAAAGAATTAGAAGAAATGAGAGGAATGCTAAATAACAGAGGAGAAGTAGGTAGAAGACAATTGGATGAAGCAATAGAAGAAGCTGCGAAAACTCCATTTACAAGGGAAGTACAATTAGGAGGAATACCACCGAAATGCAATTTGCCCGCATTAACCAGCATTTTGATGGAACAACTTGTGCAATTCAACACATTAAAGCTTATGTGAGGTGCATGTTACAATGGGAAAATCATGATGCGGTATTGTGCAAATATTTCGCATCCAGCTTAACAGGAGAAGCGTTAAAATGGTTTGAAGGTTTACCAAAGAATACAATAACCTCCTTCAATCATTTGCAGACTACATTCTTGGGAGCATATATAAGTAATAATTCCTCACGACCTGGTATAGAAGATGTGTTTGGATTAAAACAAAGGATTGGCGAAAGTTTGAAACACTTGACTAAAAGATGGAGAACTATGTGTAGCGAAATGGCTGGCCGTGTAGATGAGAGATATCTCATATTATCATTTATCAATGCTATTTGCAACAAACCTATTGTATGTCCAAATTTTCAGAGTCAAGAATACGATTACAATGACTGAATTGCGAGAACTTCAAGAAGAATACATTGCTTAGAGGAAAGCAAAATGAAATGGAATCATATCCAGTTGCGAACACCAGCTCACAAACAGCGAATGCAAGCTTATTACCCAAGCTAATAAACACAGTGGCGAATACTTCGCAAGTACAACAAGAAAAGGTGACAAGTAACAATCAGCAGAAATTGGTAGCTATGGGGAGCCGAGATCAAGAAGAGTATGAAAGAGAAAGAAATTTCTACAATCGTGGAGGAAATAACAAGATTCAAAGACTCGATCAACCGCAAGAAACTTATGGAGGTCAAAGACCAAACTTTAATAGAGGACAAGGAGGTCACAAGGTAATATGGGAAGAAATCAAGATGCCACCTCTAAATGCAAGTGTGGAGAAGATATGGGAAGCTATAATTTGATGGAGAATATACCAACACCATGGAACATGGGAACGGAACCACCTCCAAACCACAGAAGTCATGAATTTTGTTCTTATCATCATTTTCATGGACATACCACAAACGATTGCAGAAATGTAAAGAGAATTATTTTGAGAATGATAGATCAAGGAAAACTAAACGACTTTCTGGTAGGGCATCCGCAATCTCAACCATTACCACCGCCAGAACATCACAAAGTGAATACGATGAAAAAGAAAGAAACATTCTTCATAGAAGTTGGTGCAAAAGCAAAAAATCTATTCTGTCACTCTATCGTACATTCATATAAGACAATTGAAGATTTTCATGATAATGTTTTGAGTAGAGTGTTCGCAAGAGATAATAATGGAAGAGAAATTATGAATATTGCGAAAATCTCGCCACTAGAGGAATGGCAGAAACAGATCATTTCTTTTACGCAGAAGAAATTCCCGAAGGAGAAGAGGTGCATGACAATCCATTGGTAATAAAATTAGAAATTAATCCAAAACCGAAAGAAGATGAGGATGATGAAGCTGAAGATTCATGGGCAATCAATAGAATTCTAGTCGATACTGGAAGCTCTGTGAACATCTTATTTTATCATACTTATAAAACCATGGGTGGAAGAGATGATGATCTTATACCATCAACATATAAGATATATGGTTTTAATGGTACTGCTAACAAGCCTAAAGGGGAGGTTACTATGAATTCCATTGAAGGGAATATCTTCTGAAATCTCATTCTGTGTCGTTGATGTAGAATCACCCTACAATGCATTAATTGGTCGACCTTGGCTACATGGGATTCTAGGTGTAGCTTCAACTTTCCACCAATGCATCAAATTCCCTCACCCCAATGGTGTAGGAATCATAAAGGGAGATTGGGTTGAAGGAAAGAGATGTTACGAAACTGAGATAGAATCTTGCGAAGGAAGAGCAAACAAGAAGGAAAACTGGCGACACAAAATCAAAGATGTACAAAGAAGTGAGAGGTTGATGGTGGATACAATCGAAAAAAGGAGAAGAGATGTTGCGAAATTAATGCTAGCTCAGAATAAAAAGGATGAACATACCACTACCAAGGAAGCAGTAGTAGCAGAAAATAATAAAGAAGCAGAGGATGGCAAAGGTAATAAAAACAAGAAATGTATGAATGATTAAGTTGTTGCGATAATCTAGCAATAACTAAAATTCTCAAAAATACATTTGATTGAACAACAAAATTGAGATTGTGAAATTCATATACAATATAATGATTTGCGAGACTCTCGCAGAGATAATGAGTTTTACAGAAAATAATCAGAGAAGAATGACAAAAGAGAAAGAGGCGAACCTTTATGGCGTACACCCTAGTTCGTGAATACAATTTCGCAAGAGGCAAATATAAGACCTAAAGTACGTCATATAAGGGGGTACCTATTGCATGATTAAGGGGAAAGGCTACACCGCCACCGGAACCTGAGTCATGGAGATTTGGGGTCAATGAAGCCCATCCGGGAGAGGCACCTTGGATTCTCAACTTAAGCATATGACTTAGGTTGGGCGACTAAGGTAATAAGGACTCTCCCAAGGAGTGCAGATCTGATCAAGGCGCCGAGGTACACGGTTGAGTCAAGAGTGTCGGGGGCGTTTGAAGCGTCCTTGCCATTCTTGACAAGTCTTGGCTCATACTGCACTCGGCCTGAAGAAAACCCCACTTAGGGTGCAGTCTCGTAACCATAAGCCATATAGGTAAAAGGGATAAGAGGCTGCGAAAACAACTGGTTGTTGTTAAGACTGGATGGGAGGATCTAACCTTGTATGGTAGAAGTAAGCCTCCTTGAAGGGGCAACCATGGGGGAGATAAGGGAGACACCCTTCATTAGGGAGATGATAAGTGTCTTTAGACACAAATTTCATAAGGCTTTTTATTCGCAAGGATATTAAGGCTTGTCATATTTTTGCAACAATCCTGAAGAGGCAATAATACAAAAGAAAAATATAAGACGAGATCAATGGGTTTTCGCATGAAAGTGCGAAGACGTCCTGCGATTTCGTCGCAATACGGCAATGTCATGGGAATTTATTTTCGCAAGAATATTTAGGCCTGTCATATTGTCGCAACATTCCTGAAGAGGCCATAATACATAAGAAAAAGTTAAGGCAAGATCAATGGGTTTTTTCATGAAAGTGCAAGGACGTCCTGCGATTTTGTCGCAATGACAAGAGGTGGCATAATAAGACCTTTAATTAGGAAGGAAAAATAAGACCCCACAGGAATGAGATTTTGAAAAGAAACAAAATTCATTTCGCAAAAGGTTGCGAAATTATACAATAAGAAATTTTTTATGCAATATCTCATATGGATTCAAATAACAGAGGCAAGTATGGGAATGTATGAAATTAGAAAATGTTATTTGTCTCCATATGAGAGATTTACTCAAAAATTCAAGAATAAATGATTATATTGATTAACTGTATTGCAAAGAAGAATTGTTTTAATTTACGCAGGTCAAAATGAAAGAAACACAAATATACAGAAAGAAGAAATAAATGTACAAGTATTACAAAGAATCAAAGAAAGAAGTAAAGACTATTTCTTGGATAATCCTTCATTATCTTCATCAGATTTGTTTCCTTCTTCATCTGCAACAGAATCTTCATCACCATCGGAACTTCCATCACTATCAGATTCTTCATCCTCAGCTTCACTATCAGAGATAATCAAACTGGGAGTATTCTGTGGGATTTTTTCTAAAAGACAAGGATAATCAGAATGTGGGATATTATGATCATCACAAACCATTTGGATGATTGTGAAAATGCATAGCGTCATTCTTAAAATTTGCAATGGTGATCTTGATTTGATTCTTTAATCTAGAATATTTGTCGTTGCGAGAAGAAAGATTCTTTGCGAGTTCCTCCTTTTCAGCTTCAAGTTCTTCAATCTTTTCACGATATTTATTTTCAGAATCTGCGAACAAAAGACAATCAATTATTAACTTGATGAAAATTCATAAGAAGCAAAAGATTAGTAAAGAAGAGAAATTAGCAACCTTCTCTGTCAGAAATCATATCTCTAATCAAGGCAGTATGTTCAACTTGGAGACTAACATTTACGCCTAAATCTTTTCTAGCATCATCTAAAATTTTCGCAGCCCAGACAAATTCATCCTTACTACTTATGAGAAGACGAGAACGAATTTGATTTTCCATTTCACAGAGTTCAATATTCTTGCGGTTAGCTTCATCTCGCTCAAGTTGAACTTCAAGGAGAGCCTCTTGGAATTTCGCCAAAGCCTTGGCACCTTGATCAGAAATACGATCTTTATCATCTATGAGACCGCTAATTTTGGTTCTTAGCTCATTGGTTTTCTCTTTGGAATCAATAAGGAGACGTTTAAATCTGTTGGCTAAGCCTAAACTGGATCTATGATCAATTTCTAAGAGGTGAAATTTCGATCTAAGTTCATCTAGAGAAAGAGATAAAATTCTATCATTTGAGAAGCTATTTAAGGAATTGTTAAGACGTTCAAGAAGGGTATCATTATCCAAGGCATTAGGAAATGAGCGAAGAATGGTAGCTTCATCAGAAAGACCATAAATGTCTGCAAAAAGGATCATTTAAATAAGATAAAACAACAGATTGAATGAATAAAGAGAAAAGAGAAAAGTAACATACCATAAAGCTGATTATTAGCTTGTTGAAGACTAGAATTTTTTTTTCTTATACGAGGAAGAATCAATTTCTAATTGTCTATTTTTCTCGCGAAGACCTTTAACTTCAGCTTCTAATTCTTCATTCTTTTTGCGAAATTGAAGATTCTTCTTTTCAAGATTTTTGCGTCTTCTCTCTAGATCTGAGGAAACAGCAAAAGAAGCTTTTCCAGCCTGCGAAAAGATATAAAAAATATTAGTATGGAAAGATATTTTGAATTATAACAATGAAGAAGTAAAAGGATAAAAGTATACCAGACTATTGAGAGAATGCAAGAAGTCGGGAGTCACTGATCTAGAGACTCCACGAAGAGATCTATCACCATCTAGTAAAGGGACATCTCAAAGGGTAGCGAGAGATTTGCAGGTATTTGCGAATTGGCTATCTCCCATTCCTTGTAGAGAATCAGAAAAGAGGCCAGAAAGCTTAGACATAGAAGATTCAGGTGGAGAATCTTCAGTTGCAGCAAGATCATCGTTATCCTCATCACCCTTGTCACTTTCGGAATTTTTGTTAGGAGGAACATTTGAAGGATAAGAAGAACGAACTTTTCTTTTCTTTGGAGGAGGACCAGTTGATTTTTCCCTGAGAAGAGCACCTTTACCTTTATCACCAATCTTCGCAGCATAAACAGATTCTTCTACCTCAGCAATAATCTTCACACACAGATAGAAATAAGAAAAGGGAGCATGGAAGCAACAATATTATCTAAATTCATAAGAGAAAAATTCTTACCTCATCTGTGTATGAGCGAAGAGCTAACAAAGTACTAGATTTCCCAGTCCTGTTATAACTATCTTTCAGTTTTTGGATCTGCGGAATGTCGCAAGAGTTAGCGAACAGAATAGAAAAAATCAATAAAGAAATATAAAATGAGTTAAAGGGGAGAAACATACCTCTTTTTCCTTCTCGGGCCAAGAGAAAACCCAAGGTTGATATGCAGCGAGATTCGCAGGAAGAACGTTTGATCCAGCAATGTAGGGTCCCTTTAGCATTAAAGGAAAAACACACCATTTATCATCTTTGCATTGGCGAGGAGTTGTGTTTTTACCATAATGCCAGTCAATATCTTGCATAAGAATTTTGGCTTCATCAATATTATCTTTCCTTTTTAATCGAATACCCCAACAAATATTCTCTTTCTTCATGGAGATAAGTTCGTAGTTCTCAAAGAAATTCGCCACTGTATATACTTCTCAGCAACTATCTCTAGGTTTGCGAATTTTGGATCTCTAAGTTCTTTGGAGTAAAGAGATCCTTTACCAACACCACGATTAGCGAACTCTAGCATCAGACGGATGCAGTCCCCACTTAGTTGGAAGATGGCTCGCGAAAATCCCGAATGAGCAGAAGATCTGGGTTATAAAGAGGAATAGGGAGACCTGCGAGAATATGACCTAGCGAAATTATGATTGATTGATCATCACAATATTGATCAGAGAAAAGCTTGACAGAAAAAATTGATTTGGCATTCTCACCAGGAATGGTGGAGAGTGTGAAACCTTTATCAACAAGATCTTTTTGGACATCTTGTAAATTCTTCTCATATCAATGACCACTTGGAGCCATGTTTGAATATATATTATGGGAATGTATGGGAAGTAAAAAGATTGAAGGAAGAAAAAATTACAGCAACAGAATTTGCAGAAGAATAATAGAGTTGCAGAGATGAGAGAATAAAATTAGAAGAGAAAGTAAAAAGAAAAGTGGAAAAAGGGGGTAAGAAGAGTATATAAAGAATAATTTTTACTCGAATAAATAAACACCATTAATACGAAGAGACGTGAGCGGTTTAAAAGTAGTGGTTACAGAAGACGTGTCAAGAAATAAATGGAAGAGAGAGTACGTGTGATAAATGTGGAATATGAAAAGATAAGCAGCTGCGGCATTCTCACATCATCCTCTACTTTGCAGATAAGATATGAGAAGAGGCAAGATGTAGGATCAGAATTTCGCAATGACAATGTTTCAGCGAAGTTATCAATGACACAGCATAACAGCGTCGCAGAACAGTTTCAGAAATGATAGAATAAATGACGTCATCTAAGGTCACGAGAAAGATGTGATAGTCTTGCGAAGATTAGAGAGTTTGCGAAATTAACATCTGTAACGTTGCGAGAATGTCGCAAACCATACCCGAAAATAAAGGACAGATTAGCTGTCATCCACTATGTATTTCCCTATAAATAGTCATTCGAGTTGTAATGAGAAGAGAGATCTTTTTGAGTAAGAAACAAGTAAATAGGAGAGAAAAAGTTCAGAGTAGAGATCATTCTTGACTTCTTTATCTTTCTTGTAAGAACATTCAAAGTTTAATCAATAAAATTAAGAACATAAACCTAAAAATGAGCTGATCAACAATGAAATCATATGAGGGGTGTAGTGTAGGATTTCCTGCAACTACACCGTTTGTCTCAACATACGAGACAATAGATGATTGCAAGACACTTTATCAGGTAGTTCCGGTCTATTTATTGAATTCTCGTTGTTAGAGCATTGCTCGGTCGAACTCGCATGCGTTGCTATCTGAAGCATGTTTGTCAATGTTAGTGATCAAAACTATAAGTCTTGATTTCTAGTCTACTATAACTAAGTCTCGGACTAGGATAGAAAGTGTAGTTGAGCTCAAGAACTCCATGGCGATCATCATACAAGACGAAGGACTATTCAAGGAACTGGTGGAACTTCATCGACTAAAAGGTATGTGGAGACTTGAACTTACATATCACTCAAAAGTCTATCTACTCTATCTCATATCTTGAGACAAAAGTCGTTTTGCTATATAGACTTTAATTATACACATTTGCTATTTCGATCCGAGTTTATCTTGCCTATCTATTTCTCGAAATATGTGTTGGTAAGCTTTCGCTTTGGCCAAGTTCATCTTTACCTAGTGACGAAAGTCATGTTATGTTTCAATCACTTTGAAAATTGCTTTGACGGAAAATGGTTTGTAATAAGAACTATATAACGTCCTCTAAGAATGTTTCAATGATTGAAATGAGAGGTTAGATCATATAACCAATGATGGATATAAGCATTATGTGGAAACACATATATGTATAAGTCCTTTTTTCTTGAACCGAAGTTTGCGAACTTTGTTGATCAAGAGAACCGGAACAAGAGTCGTGAACTCAGTCCGCGAACCCAGTCTGCGAACTGGCGGAAGTTCTCGACCCGAGAAAATCTTCTGGAGTTTGAGAACTCCTTTCGGGAACTTAAGTCCGCGAACTAAGTCTGCGAACTTAAGCTGGTTATATCTAAAGACGATTGTTTGTGAACTTATCTATATTAACTAAGGAATGTAAATTGCAAACCGTGGCTACAAAGTTCATGAACCGATTCGAGTGAATCAAATCGTTTTTGCTTCGATCGTGTCTTGTGTAGTTACATAAGATTTCCTTACAATTGAACAACTCTCTAACTAGTTCATTTGAGTCATTTGAACTATTTATGGTGAAGAAGAATATGGTTGATATGAAAGTGTTCATATGGATAACCATTTGGTTAACTATTGTTGAACCAACAAATGTTCATGTTTGGGTACGGTTACATAAACCCAAAATAGTACATTTCATTTGTGTGTAACAAGCTAAGTTTTCGATCCAACGGTTGAAAGATATTAGCTTGAATCTAATCAGGTTTTCATCTAACGGTGAATATTAAATGCTTTGTTACCAAGCTGACATTGATTGCAAATCCTGATTTGAAAGACTATATAAGGGAGAACTCTAGCAACTGGGAAACCTAATCCCCACACCTCCTGTGTGATACTAGTTTTATTAGCTAGAGTCGATTCTCCTTTAACCTTTGGTTTCTTCTTAAAAACTAGGTTAACGACGTAAAGACTTCATTGGAATTGTGAAGCCAGACCGATACTACTTTCTCGTAGTTGTGTGATCTGATCTTGCTGATTCTATCATTTTGAATACAATCGTAACGATTGGCTTGAGATTTATATCTCCGATAGGCAAGATAGAAAAGTAGTCACAAACATCTTCGTCTCATCGTTTGTGATTCCACAATATTTTCTTTCGTCGCGTCGATTAAGATTATTGTGAGGTGATTGATAATACTAGGATATTCTTCGGGAATATAAGTCTGGGTTATCAATTGGTTCCTGTTCAGCTTGATTTATCAAAAAATGGAATAAAACTTGTAGGTTTATCTGTGGGAGACAGATTTATCTATTATGTAGACTTTTATGTGTGATACAGATTTGTTTATCAAGTCTTCGACTTTGGGTCGTAGCAACTCTTAGTTGTGGGTGAGATCGGCTAAGGGAATCAAGTGCATAGTATGTTGCTGGGATCAGAGACGTAAGGAGCGCAACTGTACCTTGAATCAGTGTGAGATTGATTGGGATTCAACTACAGTCCAGACCGAAGTTAGTTTGTAGTAGGCTAGTGTCTGTAGCGGCTTAATACAATGTGGTGTTCAATCTGGACTAGGTCCCGGGGTTTTCTGCATTTTCGGTTTCCTCGTTAACAAAATTCTGGTGTCTGTGTTATTTCTATTCCGCATTATATTTTGTTATATAATTGAAATATCACAGGTTGTGCGTTTGAATCAATCAATTGGAAATCCAACCTTTGATTGTTGATTGAAATTGATTGATCCTTGAATATTGGTCTTTGGTACTGTTCAAGTGATTTCTCTTGTATTCAATTGGACTCGCAGATTTCTATTTGCTTCAGAAAGAATTGAATCAAGAAAGAGAGATATAACTCTTTGATATACTTTATTAATATTTAGTCTAGTTGATTCTCTTGAAAGTATATTGGAGTTTGTCCATACAGACTGCTAATAGAAATATTGGGTGAGGTTGTTAGACCCCCGCTTTTTCACTCGTACTTCCTATTGATTATCACATGCACTAATTATGAATTGGGCATGGCCTCTGAAGGAAGCTAACCAGAATGTAAGTTAGGGAAGCTTGTGTAAGACAATTCTATCACAAGGAAGGATGCAAGGCAATAATGACATTAGCCTAGATATTGCACCCTTGAGACGAGCAAAATCAGAACAAGTATCCAGTATATATTAAATTGAAGTGAGAATTCAAAAAATAGGTCTTCCATGGCTTATGGGTTAGCCCAAGGCATAACTAATACTTAGACGGTACTCAGAAGTCCATGATGCATTCCATATGCATTACCATTATCCTTTATGGTATTTCACCTTAACGAACTTGGGGTCCGTTGGAACAGTGAATTAGAGCATTTCTTGGTTGAACCTACTGATGTTGGTATGTCAAGTCAGTTGTCAAATTTATATGCCAAAACACATTCTTGATTTATTCTACTAAAGTCAGTTTCATACTAGATTAGGTTTAAGAAGTAGAGTATGGAAACAAAGCTACCCTTAAAGACTAGATATTTAAAACTCACGAAGTCTCACACCGATTAAGGTAAAGTCGCGTTCCTTACGCCTCTAGAACCACGCCGTATTCTGCGCACTTGATTCCCTTAGGTGATCTCACCAACAACTAAGAGTTGCTACAACCCAAAGTCGAAGACTTATAAACAAATATGTCTCCCTCATAAATGTCTATCCTTTATTCTGTTTGTTCCTTCTTTTGATACAAAGATCAAGGTGAACAGGAACCAACTAATAATCCGGTCTTATACTCCTGAAGAGCAGCCTAGAAATATTAGCCACTTCACAATAACCTAACTGATTAACAAAAGAAGTTATTTCGGAATCACAAGAGTCTAAGACGGAGAGCTGTTGTGATTATTTTTTATATCTTACCTATCAGAGATAAATCTTGAATAAATCTTAGAGAAGATAAAACTCAATACAAAAAAATAAGTAAGATCAGAATATTCAACTACAGAGAAAATAATTGGATCTAGCCTCACGAATCCCAAATGAAGTCTTCAAGTCGTTAACCTAATAATGGTTTTGGAAAACCTAGGTTAAAGGAGAATCGACTCTAGTTTGCAACTAGGACACAAGAAAGTGTCGGGATTAATTAGGTTTTCCAGTTGCTAGAGTTCTCCCTTATATAGTCTTTTAAATCAGGTTTGCTTACAATCAAAGCTAAGATAGCTTAGTAACAAAGCATTCAATATTCACCGTTAGATGAACTCCTGATTTAAGATTCTAGCTAAGTCTGCTTAGAAACTAAGCAATTAATATCCACCGTTAGATGGTCTTATCTTGTTACACACAAGTGAAATATACTTATATTTAGATATGGGTTACCGTACCTAAATGTGTATATTGAGTTGGCTCAATAACAACTAACCGAAGTTAGCCATATGAACACTTTTGTCTAAGTCGTATTCATCTAACACTTCTAGATAAAAAATGAAGATCAATCAATCATGATACATAATCAAATGAATCTAATTTTGTTTCAAATAGAGTTGTTCAATTGTTCACTATCTCATAGAAATATAGATGAACAAATTGAATCGAAATCGGTTTGATTCGTAATCGTACAAAGTACTTATACAAGAATCAATTCATGAACATTAAGCCACAGTTTGCAAAGTTAATTTTCATTCCTTAAATCATAAATGTTTTAAGAATCATACATAACCGATTTTAGAACTTCACCACTGTGTTCACAAACTAGGTACGCGAACAGCAGCTCCGGACCTTGTCCTAGTCAAGCCGTGCGCAAACCCGGTTCGTGAACAACCGTTCCAGACCCAACTAAGGTAAACCCGTTCGCATACTAGGTACGCAAACAAGAGTTCCGGACCTTCTCAGGTTAATCCGTTCGCATACTAGGTACGTAAACAAGAGTTCCGGACCTGAATCATCACAATATAGTCCGCATACTAGGTATGCATACTGTATTGTATCCAGATATGGGTAATTGTTCTAAACTCTCATTTCAATATTGAAACATCCTTGGAAGACAAAAATGGTAATCTCACACATACCATTAGCTTCAAGTACTTTTCAAGTGGTCGAATGATTAATACGAAACTTCTCAAACTAACATCAAATGACTATCTCACACAAATCATATAAGATGTTCAAGGTAATTTTCACATGGTCATCTTTTGACTTAATATTTAGTTTCCAACAAACAAATTGTTTACAACTAAACTCGTCAAGAATATGATGAACATAGCTAAAGCAAAAATCTTCAAACACATATTTCGGGAAATTGATAAGCGAGATAAACTCGTCTCGGAATATCAAATGTGTATAATGTAAAAGTCTATATAGCTATACGACTTAGTCTCATTAGAAGATAGAATTGAATAGACTTCTGAATGATAGATAAGTTTTGGTCTCCATATACCTTTTGTTGATGAAGTTCCTCCAAGCTCCTTAGTAGATCTTCTTCTTCAATTGGTGAACGCTGTGAAGTCTAAAGCTCAACTACACATTCTATCCTAATCCGAGACATAGCTATAAGTATACTAGAAATCAAGTATATAGTTTTGATCAACTAAACTTGACCAACAAGCTTGAGATAGCAACGCTTGCGAGTTCGAGCGAGCAGTACTCTAACTATAATGTTTTGCTAGAAGATTTTCAAGAGCATCTTCTCAGGCCAAGCACAATGGTGTTGGACTTTGCTCTGTCATAGCTTAATTGTAGCGAAATCTAACTACTATGGTCTTTCGTTACGCTTTAATATGGTGAAATCCCTTCGCTACGCTAAAGAGTTGATCGGATCTGATCCCTCTTTAAGCTAAGTGGAAATGACAAGGAAACTCGGTTCGCATTTGAAAAGTTACTTTACGAGAACTACAGTTTCCATGTGATTTTGAATGGATACTTAGTTTCCGTTTCCAAATTCACAATTTTACTCTTAATTTTAACTCTTTTATTTTACTAAAACTCATTTTTCCCATTATATCTCCATTTTTTTTCTCTTAAAACTTTTTTTACCCATAAATAATAGTGAGAATGTTATAAATACCCTCCATTTTGGTTGACCTTGCACAAATACCGGGATAAAAATACATTTTTTTGGAGACAACTTGAGAAAATTGCTTCCACTTCTGGAAATAACTTGCATGAAGTTGCATCCACTTCTTGAAGCAACTTGTGCTAGTTGCTTCCAAATTTTAGAAGGTATGAGTATTTTCAAAAATTGAATAAGAATATATTTCAAGAGGTAGATTTTTGATGGGTATTTGAATAAGTTTTCTTAAATAGATAATATTTATCTAAAGCGGTTGGAATAAAATTTGGAAAAAAAAGAAAAGAAAAACGGAAACTGAATTTCCGTTTTGCACTATTTACGCACAAATGGTTTAGCTAAGCGATGTCATGAACCCATAGTGAGGTGCACCTCACAACCATTTGGCTTAGTTTCAATTAAGCTATACCTAACGAAAATGCATAAACATTATGCTTGGTCTAAAGGTGTGTACTGTTTTGGCTTCTAATATATTTGGCAGTAAGGATCGCTATTGTGCCTATGAAGACACTGCTTGCCTACCATCTGTATATGACAGTGAGGCCACCTTTAGCATTACCAAAACAACTGCTTCCCTACCATGTGGAAGCCTTTCAAAATCAGGTGAAGAACAAACATTCAAAAGTAACAATTGTCGTTTCTATGTATAACTACCTCAATTCGAATCCAAATCTTTCAAATATTCTATTCTGTAATCTCCATCAGGCCCATCACCATCACTATCCGAAAACAGCAAAATTATCTTCCTTCTCCCACTCTCGATCTCTCCTTACTTATTCCTTATTTTTGAATAGATTTCACCCACCCACCACTCCTTACTTTTACACCTCCACTAATATCACCAGCCCATCTCTATTACCAACCCTAGCTTCTTTTCTTGATGTTCTTTTTCTTTCCATCCATTATGTCTGTAGAACATACTCATCATCTATTCATACTTCACCTACAAAAGACTTTACACGTACCTGTTTTTGGTAGACATACTTTTAAGTTCGACAAAATGAATCAATACATTCCATTTTTGTTTCTTTTAAAACATTTATCTAATTTCCATGGCTACGCATTTTTTTTTCTTTTTTCTTATTTATCTTTTTTCTGAACCATTTATTCATGGTTAGTCACCAAATATACTAGCGAATTTCTTTAATCCATAAAGAAAGAATAAGTTGATCAAAGAACGAAGGGAGTCCATAATGCTTGAACATTGATTACGAGAGTTGTCAAACCGACAAACATTACAAATTAGAATAAAAAGAGCTAGCGAAACCTGTAATTTTGCTTTTGTCTTAAAAGGAAATGATTTTTTTACGTTCAGGATCCTTTTTTGGTGCTTAATATTTGGATCATGTGATTTTTTTTTCCACTTCAACTAATGGCAAGCAAGTCGCAAACAAGGGTGTAAGTTGTGACCTTAGGTCGTTGGCCAGGGCGCCAGCCCATTGATGATTTATTTGATATTTTCTTGTTGTACCATTTTATTTCAAATATCAACATCATCAACCAAAGAATGATTTTCACCGTCACCCCACATAAAATATGCAACATTTTTTATTATCAAGTCAAAACCACATTAACTGCATTGGCTGATTGCCCCGGAGGGTGTTTTCTCAATGGAGTTTTCGGCTGCGTATTACTGTATACTCCTTCTGTCCCTATATTATATAGGCGGTGTTTGTGAATTTGTAGTCTCGTTAGATAGGCGAGAGTTCAAGTTTCAAGATTGTTTTCTTCTCAAATACCCCTATGTATGAAGCATGATTATCATATAATTTATTTTAATTTGAGTTGGAGATTTGTAAATCTATTAATATATAATATTATTTTTGTTTCTGGAAAAGCGTTACTTTCACTTTTTTAATTTGGCCTATTTTTAGGCTAAAATGAAAAAATGAAAATAACACTTTTCCAGAAATGGGGAGAATATTTGTATTGGGATAAGACGAGGGTAAATTAGGAAAGTAAGAGAAAGTTTATGAAAATCAAAAGCTTCCTTATTCTAAGAAATTTCTACTTTCCCGCCTATATAATAGAGACGTATGGATTATTTAATTTGATATTTTGCACGTCATTATAGTCTTGAAATAAATCAAAGATGTTTTTTTCTATTTTTCTTTTTGGAAACATGACGGGGGAGGTTTATTGTTGAAAGCCTCGATATGTCCAGCGGCGATGGTCTTAAGACTTTTCTATTGGTAACAATTTGTTGAGATTAGTCCCACATTGGATGGACAATTCAAGATCTCATGGACTTAATATGATATCAGACATTGTGTGACGAGTCTAATATATATAACCGTACATGCTCCGCGTCACCCGATTTAATGACCACGTGTTAGACTCAACGAGGCTACACGTGAGAGGGGTGTTGAGATTAATCCCACATAGTAAGGAAGTTTCAAATCCTACAGTCAATAAGCATTGAGCAAGCCGGTTTTCGAGGTTAGTTAGGCTTGTGGACCGAACCTGACTGCACCTTTACTTCGCGGTGTCCAAATTAATTTCCACGTGTTAGAACCAAAAAGTTACAGGAAGTGTTGAGATTAGTCACATTAGATGGACAACTTAAGATCCCGCAACTAATAAGTCTTGGGAAGCCCTAACCTTACAAACCGGTTTTCGAGGTTAGTTAGGCTCATGGACTTCAATATGGATGGATATCATTGATTATCATGGGGGCAAATTCTTTTACAAAACAAGTGAATAATTAATGGACAACTGCGATTTTCCGATATAACATTGGATAGATAACCAAATAAACAATATAAAGATGAAAACAAAATATGGGTAAAAAATAATAATTGGAGGTAAAAATTACTACTTACGGATAAAAAAATATTATATCAAACAAAATTTAGGTTCCAATTCTCTTACAGGAAGGCTAAGACCATATGGGTTAGAAAGTACATCAACAAATTACACTTCTAAAGGTACGTCAACAAATCATTAATCTAAAACTTGGTTGGACTATAGCCTGGTTAACCCCTCTATAGGTTCGTGTCTCTGGTGCACAGTTAATGTAAAAATAATTTATCATGGGCTATATATGAAAGCGTAACTCTTTTATCCAGTGAAGTATTTGCACTAGCTAAATACAGGCCTTTGAATCATACAACTATTGAGATGTTCTGGGTTTGTCAACTGCTAAAGGATCTTTGAGTTTGTATGCCTTCTTCTCTTACTCAAGGTTGTGATAAAAAGAACTCCATGTCTTTAGCTTCTAATCCAATTGTTCATAGCAGGATTGATCTTGTTGCAATAAATTTTCATTTCATGGAGAATCATTCCCGGTCTAAGGTTCTGAAGATTGTGTACATCTCAACTAATGTTTCAGACAGCAGAGGTTTTTACTAAAGGTTTAACGGCTTAAAGGTTGGATTTCTAAGAGATAAGATGGGCGTTTAGTTATCTTCGCAGCTCAGCTTTAGGGGGGGCCTGATTGAGTATAAGTGTCGTGGCTGCTCTAAGCGCGTTAGAGTGCGCATGTAGGCTTTATCTGTTAGTTAGTTAATTGTCTTTAGAAAGTTATTGGTTATCTTTTTTCCTTCTTTGTTGTTAGGAAAGTTTTTCCCTACCAACTTATGTGATTGTCTATATAGTCTGCAGTCTTCTTTGTTAAAGTGTCCATAGTCATGAAACAGACCAAATACCATACCAAATTTAGTAAAAGAAAATTTGGTCTTTCGACGTGTGACACCGCGGTAGCGGAATACAATTTATTTATGCGCACATACAAATAATGTCCGAGTGTAGGCGTTAATTAAAGTACCGTGTGATTGTTAGGGGCACTTATAAGGCACTAATTCTACTCACCTCCCATACTCCGACGCTCCTTATACTCAAGCTCCATAATCAGACGCTAATTCCGCGAGCGCCTGCTCGTAGATGCTACTTCCGTTCATGCATAACTCTAGGCGCTCACCATACTACCGTCCCACTACATACAGGTATAGTTTGGATTGGAAACTACTTGTAGCCTCAAACCCCAATAAACCCAGACTAAATCATATTTAGTTTATCCCACTGTGATTCAATCACAAGCTATATTAGGGTATAGCCCATCATTTTGGTCGTGACTTAGCCTAAAGTTCATTATACTTTCTTTTTTTCACCATTTCTCTAATTCCAACAATATTATCAAGAAATTTGTTGCTGGATCGAGGACATTAATTTTCTACAATAAATAAATGAAGGGAATTTTTATAAAGTGCCCCGCTTTATTCACCCCCACTAAAATTCTACCCCGATATTTTGAAATTTTCAAAAATGCCCCTACCGTTTGTTTTTCTATCTGGGCCCAAAAAAGATAGTGAATATATGTTTACCAGGTCAAGAAATTGACCGAAATTACTTCCTTATCCTTGTGTAACCTTAAAACTTAGATGAAAAAGCGGGGTCTAACAACACCACCCAATATTTCGCTTAGTAATCTGTAAGGACTAACTCCGAAATACTTTGCTAGAGAATCAACTAGACAGTCAGACTCAATCTAAATTAAAGTATCTCAAGGAGTTAATATCACTCACTTGTTTTGATTTACTCAAGCTAAAACAATAGCGAGTCTTTAATCAAACACAAGGAATAACTTGGACGGTACCAAAGACCAATATCCAAGGATCAATCAATATCAATCAACAACCAAAGGTTGGATTTCCAATTGATTATCTTGACGCACAACCTGTATTATTTCAATTATATAAAATATAATGCGGAAAAGAAATAACACAGACACCAGAAGTTTTGTTAACGAGGAAACCGCAAATGCAGAAAAACCCCGGGACCTAGTCCAGATTGAATACACATTGTATTAAGCCGCTACAGACACTAGCCTACTCCAAGCTAACTTCGGACTGGACTATAGTTGAACCCCAATCAGTCTCCCACTAATTCAAGGTACAGTTGTACTCCTACGCCTCTGATCCCAGCAGGATACTGCGCACTTGATTCCCTTAGCTGATCTCACCCACAACTAAGAGTTGCTGCAACCCAAAATCGCAGACTTGATAATAAACAAATCTGTCTCAAACATAAAAGTCTATCAAAGGATAAATCTGTCTCCCACAGAAAAACCCTAGGTTTTGCTCCGTCTTAAGATATAAAATCAAGGTGAACAGGAACCAATTGATAATACGGTCTTATATTCCCGAAGAACAGCCTAGATTAATCAATCACCTCTCAACAATCCTTCTTGACTACACAAGCGGTTTGTCGAGGAATCACAAACAGTGAGACGAAGATGTTTGTGACTTCTTTATCTTGCCTATCGGAGAACTCTCACGATCTCAAGCCAATCAATAGATTGTACTCGTACGATAGAAGATGCAAGATCATATCACACAACTACGATAAAAGTAGTATCGGTCTGGCTTCACAATCCCAATGAAGTCTTTAAGTCGTTAACCTGGTTTTAGAGAAGAAAACCAAAGGTTAAAGGAGCATCGACTCTAGCGAGCGCACTAGTATCACACAGACGTGTGGGAATTAGTTTTGCACAATGCTAGATGTCTCCTTTATATAGACTTCAAATCAGGGTTTTTCCTTAGTTACAAAGAAATCCATATTCACCGTTAGATGAAAACCTGATTTAGATTCAAGATAATGTTTCTCAACCGTTAGATCGAAAACTTAGCTTGTCACACACACTTGGGTAGACGTTTACTGGGTTTGTGAAAACCATGCCCAAACGTGTACGTGTATGTTGGTTCAATATGGTAACCCAAAAGGTTAACCATATGAGCAATTCATATTAACCTAGTTCTTCTTCACCATAACTAGTTCAATTGACTCAAATGAACTAGTTAGAGAGTTGTCCAATTGCTATGAGATCTTATGTAACTACACAAGACACAATTGAAACAAAGATGATTCGATTCGATTGAATCGGCTCATGAACTTTAGCCACGATTTGCATAAAGCATTCCTTAATAATTTAAGTTTCATGTTCAGAGCACATCTTTAGATCATAACCACTTAAGCTCACAAAAAAGTTCGCGGACTTAAGGAAACCGGCAGAGTTTTCCAAACTCAGTAGAAAATCTCGGCAAAGAGACTTCTGCCAGTTCACGGACTAGGTTCGCGGACTAAACACGCAAACGAGTTTTTGGAAAATCCCAGCAGAAATTCTCGACAAGAGAACCTCCGTCAGTTCGCGGACTGAGTTCGCGGACTTGGCAAAGCCAATTCCTCCGGTTTCTCTCAATCAACAAAGTTCGAAAACTTCGGGTAAAGAAATACTTGGTTATGTAATCTAAACTCTCATTCCAATCATTGAGACATTCTCAAAGGATGTTATATAGCCGTTATTCACAGACCGTTTCACGTCAGAGCAATTCTCAAAGTAATTGAAACTTTTCATGACTTTCGTCACTAGGTGAAGATAAACTTGATCAAAGCGAAACGCTTTACCAACACACGATTTCGGGACAAAGATAAGAAGTGAATACTCAGCTCGAAATGTCAAATGTGTATGATCCAGTCTATATAGCATACGACTTTTTGTCTCAAAAGAAGTAGGAGATAGAATAGATAGACTTTTGAGTGATAGATAAGTTCAAGTCTCCACATACTTTTTTGTTGATGAAGTTCCGCGGTTCCTTGAGTAGATCTTCGTCGTTGTATGATGAACCGCCATGAAGTCCTTGAGCTCAACTACACTTTTCTATCCTAGTCCGAGACTCAACTATAATAGACTAGAAATCAAGACTCATAGTTTTGATCACCAACATTGACAAACATGCTTGATATAGCAACGCATGCGAGGTCGACCGAGCTATGCTCTAACAATCTCCCCCTTTTTCAATTTTAGTGACAAAACTATTAATACATATGGAATACAAAAAAAATAAACTTTAGTGGCTTCTATCCCATAGTCTAATCTTCAACGTTCCTTGAAATCTTCGTCCTTCCAAGTACTCCAATGATCCCAAAGGTTGTAAGTTTAGCACCACCGTTGTTGAAGATCCATAGCTATAACAATGAGAGAAATCGAGATTCTCGATCATTATTAACAGTGTCATAGTATCATTATGTAACATCAAAGTCCAACTGCATCACGACTTTAACAACAATACTATGGTGATATGTATCACTCCCCCTTAGTCAATACTTCATCTCGATCATGGAAACCACTCCCCCTTACACAATGATCCGAAAACCATATGTATTGGTAGTGTGAACTACATTATTTCTCCCCCTTTTTGTCAATAAAATTGGCAAAAAAGAACGAGATCATAATGAAATTTCCACAAGAGACATTTCATAGACTAAAAGAAAAATACATACCAACTTAATTTAGATGCGATCATAAAGCCGAAGCTAAATGCATTCATCAAGGAGTTTTAAGATACAAGATAACCCCTATAAAATTCCACAGTCGCACACCCCGCAAGATATTACCATTAAGCACAAGTTCAAAAGAACTCTCCCCCATTTGATGTCATTCCCGAAAGAACAACAAGAACGACCTTAATTTCGAAAGAAAAGAAGGATTTTTTAATTGGACACCAAAAACCATGGAAATGATTTTCTATATCCAAAACTCAACCAAATTAATCACAAGTAAACCCATGATTAATTTAATCGGAATACGCAACTAAATCAAACCACAAAAGTGATCAATTTAATTGATTGTTCTCAACATAAGAAAACTCATGGAGCTACGACTAAGATAACCACACGGAGATGACTACCTTAATCGTTCAAATATTCAACATAAGGAAAACCTTGCGAAATATACGACTACATCAACCAATAGAGCATGATTAGTATAACCGTTCATATACTCAACACAAGAACTTGTGGAATATATGAAAAACTCAACTAGATTAATTACAAGAGAACCTATAATTAATCTAATTGGAATACATAACCAAACTAATCACCTAAGCAATCAATTTAATTGTCAAAATATTTTGCTCGACAAAAGAAGACTTTCGGAGCAACTAACTACATAACCAATCAAGATGATTAATTTAGTTCAAGAATGCTCAACATATAGCATCTCATGGAACAACCAACGAGGCCAATATTAATCGACATAGTTGTAAGGTGCTCAACATAAGATACACAATGGAGCCTTCACGGTAAAACATAACAAAATGGACCAATGAAGATCAATACCGTGGATAACACACAAGGATCTATTCTACTTTCCATCACTATTTGCATAACGACATAATAGACTTTATCCTTGTCAAACAAAAGATTTCATCCTATTTTCCATCAATTAAATGACTGCATAGGCATAACTTTTGTAATTGTCAAAAGTCCATTCGTCCTTTCATCAATACGAATATCAATTTGTGAACGACTTTACTTTTGACACAATATGGGACCTTCAAGTTCACGGACGCAAAAAATACATATCCCATAAAAATATTGAAATACTTCAAAACAGATTAATGCTGCAATAATATCATCCTCCAAATATTTTTAGAATTTAAAAACAAATAAACCTAAAAAGTAACATAAGAAGATGAAATCAAAAATAGCTTTGTGTAGTCACAATCATTGTTATTCAAAACGCTAGTTATTCTTCCAATTAATCCAAAAGAAGACTTACTAGGTATCTATACCTCTTAACAATCATTTCACTCACCTTGAATAATCTTCTCGTATTCTCTATATTCTTCAAGATCATCTTCGATTAGGTCAATAGAGACAACGTAGAAATAAAGCAATTCTCACTTTTCTTGTTCGCCAATTTAGGACGACATGTCTTACAATAAGGTGAAGTGACGTGATTTCTAGACAATAGATGGTCACCTCTTGACATGTATTCACGATCGAAAATTCTAAGTTTTCCGACAAGTGTGTTTCGCGAAAGAGTATTAAGGTTATTTCCCTCAACGATGGCATGTTTTTTGGACTCGTATCTGGATGGCAGCGATCGGAGGATTTTCATCACAATTTCCTTTTCAGGAATGGTCTTACCCAATGCACATGATGCATTAACAATTTCAGACAGTTTGTGATAAAAATTGTCAAACGATTCTTCTTCTGCCATATAAAGGTCTTCCCATTCGGAATTCAGGTTTTGAAGCCTAACTTCCTTTTCACTGGGGTTACCTTAAAATACGCTTTCCAAAGTATCCCAAGCTTCTTTAGATGTCGTGCACAAGGCCACATGATGTCGAAGATTTGGGGTAATAGCATGCAGGATGGCGTTTAACCCGTCGGAGTTTTGCCTTGCAGCAATTAACTCGGCATCATTATACATAAGAAATTCTTTAGGTACAAATGCATCTCTTTCCATAACAACGGGAGTTTCATAGCCATTCACAACATAGATCCATGATTGGAAGTCACGCGACTGAAGAAATGTGCGCATAGCAACTTTCCACCATAGATAGTTTGAGCCATCGAAGACTGGTGGTACGTTTATAGAGATAGCACTTCCTTCCATAGAGTCAGAACGCTACAAACATGGACTTGTTAGGTCTTAAACGTGTTTCCTTCTCTGATACCAATTGAAAAAGCGGGGGTCTAGCAACAACACCCAATATTTCGCTTAGCAATCTGTATGGACTAACTCCGAAATATTTTGCTAGAGAATTAACTAGACAGTCAGACTCAATCTAGATTAAAGTATCTCAAGGAGTTAATATCTCTCACTTGTTTTGATTTTCTCAAGCTAAAACAATAGCGAGTCTTTAATCAAACACAAGGAATAACTTGGACAGTACCAAAGACCAATATCCAAGGGTCAATCAATATCAATCAACAACCAAAGGTTGGATTTCCAATTTATGATCTTAACGCACAACCTGTATTATTTCAATTATATAAAATATAATGCGGAAAAGAAATAACACAGACACCAGAAGTTTTGTTAACGAGGAAACCACAAATGCAGAAAAAAAAACCCGGGACCTAGTCTAGATTGAATACACACTGTATTAAGCCGCCACAGATACTAGCCTACTCCAAGCTAACTTCGGACTGGACTATAGTTGAACCCCAATCAGTCTCCCACTAATTCAAGGTACAGTTGTACTCCTACGCCTCTGATCCCAGCAGGATACTGCGCACTTGATTCCCTTAGCTGATCTCACCCACAACTAAGAGTTGTTGCAACCCAAAATCACAGACTTGATAATAAACAAATCAGTCTCACACATAAAAGTCTATCAAAGGATAAATCTGTCTCCCATAGAAAAACCCTAGGTTTTGTCCCGTCTTAAGATATAAAATCAAGGTGAACAAGAACCAATTGATAATCCGGCCTTATATTCCCGAAGAACAGCCTAGATTAATCAATCACCTCTCAACAATCCTTCTTGACTACACAAGCGGTTTGTCGAGGAATCACAAACAGTGAGACGAATATGTTTGTGACTTCTTTATCTTGCCTATCAGATAACTCTCACGATCTCAAGCCAATCAATAGATTGTACTCGTACGATAGAAGATGCAAGATCAGATCACACAACTACGATAAAATTAGTATCAGTCTGGCTTCACAATCCCAATGAAGTCTTTAAGTCGTTAACCTGGTTTTAGAGAAGAAAACCAAAGGTTAAAGGAGAATCGACTCTAGTGAGCGCACTAGTATCACACAGACGTGTGGGGATTAGTTTTGCACAATGCTAGATGTCTCCTTTATATAGACTTCAAATCAGGGTTTTTCCTTAGTTACAAAGCAATCCATATTCACTGTTAGATGAAAACCTGATTTAGATTCAATCTATATTTCTCAACCGTTAGATCGAAAACTTAGCTTGTCACACACACTTGGGTAGACGTTTACTGGGTTTGTGAAAACCATGCCTAAACGTGTACGTGTATGTTGGTTCAATATGGTAACCCAAAGGGTTAACCATATGAGAAATTCATATTAACCTAGTTCTTCTTCACCATAACTAGTTCAATTGACTCAAATGAACTAGTTAGAGAGTTGTTCAATTTCTATGAGATCTTGTGTAACTACACAAGACACAATTGAAACAAAGATGATTCGATTCGATTGAATCGGCTCATGAACTTTAGCCACAGTTTGCATAAAGCATTCCTTAGTAATTTAAGTTTCATGTTCTTCAATCTTTAGTGTGGTTTGTTATTGATATTGTAGCAAAGAGTTTGTTGTGGTATGTTATCGATGTTGCAGCGAAGGATTTGTTGGTTTTTAATTGTACAATTGGTGATGTATTTTTTTTTAATGATTTGATGATCGACTAATTTAATGGGTTTGTGTCAAATTGTAGGTTCTTCAATTTGGGGAAATTCTTAGGGTTCTTTAATTTGGTGTTATGCAAATAAATTAGATTGTTTTAGGTGTTAGATTTTATCTTATACACGGTACATTTTAAAGAAGAAGATGAACTGATGGCATCGATTAACATGGATGAATGGAGTATAGTCAAAGGTTATTCAGGATCTGTTGTGTTGAAGAACAAATGGGTTTGGGAAGATGTGGTATGGTTGATTGAGAAAGATTGAGAAGATATGCTAAGTTCGTGTGTATGGTGATGGTGAAATGGGTTGTTTAAACAGATTCTGTGATGAAGGTTGATGGTGATGAAGAGGTGGGTTCGGCAGGGGAAATTTTGTTTTAACTGTGGATGATTTACAAGATGAACCAGGTGGAGAATGGGTGTGAACAAAGTACTGATGAATCTTAGGACACAATTTGCATGACGAATATTAAAATATGGCCTGAATCTTGCCGGCAATGACTGAGAAACAGACAGAACTCGGATGGCTGAGAAACAAACACATTTGCAGAATTGGTCCGTTCAACTCAATAAAACAGACCAATCAGACCGTGTTTCTCGTTGACTCGGCGATTCGAATCGGAGAATCAAGCGGAATCAGCTCTATTCAGTATGAAGGGTTTTTTAGACATTTTGACGCTGCCACCTAAGCGTTAACGTCTGCTAACTGTTGTTTCCCGTTTTTTGAATAAAACGGTCAAGGGAAGGGCACTTTGACAAATTTCTAAAAAACTGGGGCATTTTTTGAGTGTAATGTGAAAAGTAGGGGTACTTTATCAAAAAGCCCATAGATGAAAGATTCAAAGATATATAATAATTGAAAATGCTGAGGTACAAAATACACCACCACTTTTTTCTCAGGCAATATGCATGGACAAACTCAATACAACTCCGAGAATCAAGGAATAGTATCTAGAGTTATCTCTCTCTCTCTTGCGATTAGAACGTTTACAGAATTGAATCCGTGAACCTAAACACAAAGTGATTACTTGGACGATACTAAAGACCAATGTCCAATAACCAATCAAGCCGTATCCAACAAACCAGGTCGGATATATCTACTATGATTGGTCACCGCACAACCTGTGATATCTCAATTATAAAGATAAACAATATAATAGAGAAAAAATAAATAACAAAGGCACTAGAATTTTTGTTAACGAGGAAATCACAAATGCAGAAAAACCCCGAGACCTAGTCCAAATTGAACACCAAACTGTATTAAGACGCTACAGAAACTATCCTACTACCAATTAACTTCGAACTAGAATGTAGTTGATCCCTAAAAGGTATCTCACCGATTAAGGTACAGTAACGCTCCTTACGCCTCTTGAATCCCAGCAGGAGTCCGCGCAATTGATTACCTTAGATGACGTCACACTGACTAGGAGTTGCTTCAACTCAATTGAATACTTTTGAGTCTGATTGAACTTATCATGGAAAGGTTGCAATATGAAAAAAAATTATTGCTCATCATATTCAAGTACTACTTGAGACAAATAGTAAACCGATCACCCTCAAGCAAATACTACTTGTTTTTCCTTTAGAAACGTGAAAAACTATCATAAAAATTATTGTCATCAAAATAAGAGATGTGATTAGAACTCTTACCTGGAATCTCTTGACATGAAACGGACAGTTTATCGATAAGATCCTTGTATCCTGTAATGATCAAATTCATGTTGGCTTGTTGAGCTGTTTCAAAAGTTTCCCCTTTTAGGAGGTAAATAGGAATTCTTTCGAATCCATATTTGTAATGATGTCACCAAGTTCTTCTTAAATTGATTTTGCATACTACCTTTTTGACTTGTTCGAATATTCGTGGACCATGAAGTACTGACATTTCTAGAAGCAAATTTGCTAGAATGTGATTTAGCCTCAAGAGGTCTACACATCTGAATATCATGCCCTTCAGAATTAAATCCAAGGTGTCTTGAAGACGGTCAAACTGATAGTTTTCCAACCTCAGTTTACACTTTCTTTGAACAAGTCCTATAGTGTTGTAGTAATAGCACACTTTCTGAAAAGAACTTTTTAACTGATCATATCCTATCAAAGTAATAAACTTTGTTTATCAGTTTCTGACTGTGATTTTGTTAGCATGTCATAAAAAAAGGTGTTCTTACTTTTTCCAACTCATCGCCTTGCACAGAACCCGTATTCACGGTAGTTTCTTTAGATTCACTATCAAACCGAGCAGTAGTGTTCTTATTCAACAAACATTCGATCTCCAAGGCATTATCTTTAAATTCAGTTTCAAGTGAAGGAATTTTCGATTTCACTTTGACATGATCTTTAAGAAGCATCCTTGTTTTGGAATCATGTTCAGAAATAATACCGATAAGAGTATTGACTTTGTGTTTCAGCCGAATGACTTCAGAAGCCTGAACTTCAATACATTTGAAAATATCAGAACTTTCTCTAGCTGATTCTCGTTCTACTTCTGAGTCAGACTTATCAATAAGAATATAAGAACAACACTTGTCAACCTCTAACTGTTTTATGGAGTCACACTGTTCGTCTCTAAGAGAGTTTGAAAGATCAGACACATCTGCAGAATCCATAAAAACAATTTTTTTTTATACTGGTGCAACGTTTATCGGAGATTTTGTCTCTGTCCATATAGTCAGACTGCTTCAAACACACACTTATTAGGTATTAGAGTGTTAGCCTGCTCTGATACCAATTGAAAAAGCTGGGGTACCAAAACACACCACCACTTTTTTCTTAGGCAATCTGTATAGACAAACTCAATACAACTCTAATAGTCAAACTCAATCAAGGAATAGTATCTAGAGTTATATCTCTCTCTCTTGCGATTAGAACTTTTACAAAAACAAGTCCGTGAATCTAATCACAAAGAGATTACTTCGACGCTACCAAAGACCAATGTCCAAAAATCAATCAAGTCGTATCCAACAAACTAGGTCGGATGTATATACTATGATTAATCAACGCACAACCTGTTATATTTGAATATAAAGATAAACAATACAATGCGGAAAAATAAATAACACATACACCAGAAGTTTTGTTAACGAGAAAACCGCAAATGAAGAAAAAACCCAGGGACCTAGTCCAGATTGAACACCAAACTGTATTAAGCCGCTACAGACACTAGCCTACTACCAATTAACTTCGGGTTGGAATGTAGTTGAGACCTAAAATGCATCCCACCGATTAAGGTACAATCGCACTCCTTATGCCTCTTGAATGCCAACATGACTCCGCGCAATTCATTCCCTTAGATGACGTCACACCAACTAAGAGTTGCTTCAACTCAATTGAAGACTTTAAACCAAATCTTCTTCCCACAGATTAAGCCTATATAATTGATTTCCTTTTACAATCAAATAACTTGACCAAAGGTGTGTAAATCGATAGCAATACACAAAGTCTATCTAACCTCAAAATCCAGACATATGAAACCCTAAGTGCATCCTAGATTATTGTTCACCTTACAAGTATAAAACCTGTGGAATCAACAAAGTTTGAGACAAAGAGAACTTTGATGATTTCTATCTATCTTGATTGATGGAGCAATCTCTACAAATAATCAAGATCAGGATACTCAAGTTATCAAGGAAAGATAACTGGACCCGAATTCAAGAATCCCTATGAAGACGTCGCTAAACCTTAAAAGGGTTTCCGAAGAGGACGACTCTAGATACAACTAGGACACACCAAAAAGTAATGTCTGGATTCAAAGATCTCAGTTGCTTGAGGTTCCCCTTTTATAGACATTCAAAGCATAGGTTGTTTTAGGTTTAAGATAAGATAGCTTTGGAACCAAGCAAACAATATCCATAGTTAGATGAATCTTTGAATCTGATTTACATAAGCAAGATATACACTCTGGTTAGGCGAGACAGTAACCGAACCGTGTACAAAGACTATTTTCAACATGATTAGCCGAAACTAGCCGGTTTGAACTTAAATGCTTAATCTTCATTTTCATGAACACATAAGACATTATCTCTGAGTCACAAACATGTGATCAAATAAGTCTAGTGTTTAGAAAATTAATCAACTGCTAATTATCTCGTAGAAATAATTTAAATGCACTTGAAAATATAATCGACATGATTAGTATATGTACAAGGTACAAGTACATAGCAGTTCGTGAGTCGGTTCAGTCATAGTACGCGTACCGGTTTGTAAACATTTAACCAAACCGAGTTCCGGAGTTCACAAACTTTTTAAGTTTACGTACCAGTTTGGAAACCTTAAGACTGTCGCTGGTTCCGGAGTTCACATAACTAAATCGTTTTCGTATCGGTTTGGAAACGCTACCGAGTTCAGGAACACGGAACTGTTTAAGTTTGCGTACCGGTTTGTAAACAAACCAGGTTCCGTAACCACACTTCAATAATGGTTTGCATACGAGTATGCATACCGATCCGGTTCACGAGTCACACAGATTTTCATATGATATACATAAGAATATGTGTACCACTAATCTGTAAGTCGATATATAGCTACTCCGCTACGTGTACAAGTACATGTAATACGGGTTCAGACATATAATATTTTTCCCAATAAAACTGATACCACTGTCTTATATCTGAATCCATAGTAGTTCTATATTTCTCTAAATCGATTTGAAACATTCCTGAATAACATCAACGACACATGTCATTGTTCCAGGTTGTTTTCGAATGATAAACTTGAACCATGGTTTTGATTCCGAACAATAAATTGTCCTTAACCGAAATTCATCAAGTATGAACAAATGTTCATTAAGGTTAGTCATTTTATTTTGAGAAATTTGTTAACTAGATAATTAGTTCTCGACTCGAAATTCTTTTCTATGCATAATAGTCTAATTAGTTATGCGACATCTAAATGATATAAAATTAATATAACTTGAGATATAGGTGGTTCAGTCTTCACTTACCTTTTATTGATGAAGTTCTTCGAAAGCTTAGGTTGATCTTCGCCTTCAAACGGCAGAACGCAATGATGACTGTCGTAATCCTCTGTTTCTCAACTATATTTCTATCCTACTCTGAGACTTAACTAATTGTAAACTAGAAATCAAGATACAGTTTTGACAACTAAATTTGACAACAAGCTTGAGATAGCAATACTTGTGAGTTCGACCGAGCGATGCTCTAAAAATAATATAACAATAGACAACTAGTTATCATCCATGCCTTCACAAATCATTTTGCAGAATTTTGCATCCTTACAAAAAAAAATTTATTTTGAATCATTAAAAAAATTAATCATTACCTAGTGTGGAGTCTTTGAACCTGTTAAGCACCGAGATGCCAGTATTGACGCCATGTCTGAGTCAAACGCGCGTCAGACACAAGACACGTGCGGGACACCGACATGACGCGCATGCAGAAATCTATACTCCATTTTACTAGTTGAGTAATCTAGTATGTTAGGGAAGTAACTATCGGTGGTCTAACCTAGCGGCATAAAGTTGATTTTTTTTTATGTATTTGATATACTACAAATCTACAACGCTATAATCTTCTTATATAAAAATTACTTAATTAATATATGTAAATGTGTACGCAACCTGATGATTTGAATTTTTGCGGTCCCTATATCCGTGTCGTGTCATTTCCATATCCCGTGTCGGTATTAGTGTTTCCCAGCTTTGGACTACCAATGTATTGACGCTAATTGAAGTAGGCAGAAAAATTAAGGAACTTAATTGACGTATTCTGTGATAAAAGACTCGATTATTCTATAACATCAATACATATGTAAGCTATTGCCAAAGCACCATGTCCACAGAAACTAGGAGCATACGTAACTAAGTACCTGGCAATTGATGACATGCTTCTTAATGCAAATTTAATCAATCACACACCGAATTGTTTATGTTAGCTTTATTTTTTAAAGGTAAATGCTTGGCTATAATCTTCTCATCCTCGATTACTTTAGTCTAATTACCATTCAATTATTAATAGGTTGTTTGATTAGGTAAACCATTAAAATTAAAAATTTGATAAGTCACAATTATTAACAGGTTGTTTAATTGGGTAAATCATTAAAATTAGAAATTTAATAAGCCTCTACCGCCTTGTTTAGCAAACTGTCATCGAGATTGTTTATTTCATCTATTAAATCTTATTAAGGGTCTTTATTAATTTTATGAAGAAAAGATCCGTGCACAATCTTATTCATACATTATCTCACGAGATTTATGCCAATTTTTCGGTAAAGTTCAAATGATATTATATTTGATAATAATTTTTGACGATATGTTCTTCCTACAAAAGTCTAAATTCTTGCCAATAATAGGCACAATCTGGGACGTGTAACACCATCATCTACTACTTTGAAAATCAACCGTTGAAAATTAAGAGTATAGGGCGAGGTTTGGTATCTCAGATTGTTCTTATTTTTGGTAGGAATGTAGTATTTTATTAAAGAAACGTATCATCAAAATATTATCTTTGGATTCATTATTTGTTGAGCTTTAGAGAAAAATTGACGCAAATCTTACTATATAGTGTGTGAATAAGATTGTGCAAATCTTACGATATAATGTATGAATAAGATCATTATTTTGTACTTCGGACTGAAATATAGAAAAAAAAACATTTCCTTCCCTCTGACCTTGAGTTACTTTTATCTTGTTTCTGTTTGCAGTTGAGAATCTTGAGATGTTTACTATCGTGCTTGGCACTTGTTAGTCAATGCAAAAAGTTAACATTCCCGCCCACCAATTCAATTGGCATAATCCATAGAGATAAAACTCAACTTATTTGTGCAAGTATTGGGGATCTTAACAGTACTCCAACCTAATATTTCGTCACAATGCCAAAAATAATGCAAATAGAAAGCTCACAATCACAAACAAAGTACAAAGCTAACAAGAACACAAATATTTACGTGGTTCGATGTTAATCCTACGTCCACTTGGTTTGAGGGATGATTTTACAACAGTTGATCAAAGATTAAAATGCTAATATGCTTTACTCTCAAGAAAAAGATGAAATAAAACATAAGAGGCTCTCTACTTTGTTCTTAAGAATATATTTCAACCATTATTTCAGCAAATGAGGTCTCTATTTATGTCCCAAAGGTTGTAAAAAAATAGTTTTACTATCATTAAAGAAACATCCTCATTTATTGTACTGAGCTTGTTCTTCAGAGTTGTAAGTTATTCCATGAATATTTGCATTCCCAAATGCAAAGAATCATTCTCTCTCTTATATTTTATAATTTTTTACACTTTCCCATGACAATGATTGGATCATATCTTGTGCATATAACAAAACCCAAATAAAATTGATGTCCTTAGAAGGGAGATCCATATTATGTCATGCCACCTGATCAAAGTTGGTCTTTAGTAACCGCGGTATCCTTTATGAGTATTTAATGCTCTGTATACCCTTTATCTCGGTCTCTCAAACTACTTCTCCATTGCATAAGGCATCATATCCACGTGGTGTGCAGCTAACTTGGAGCAACGGAGAAGTTTAAGGATTCTGATGGTGTGTTTTGCGGGGACCATGTGTCTTCTCTCCTCATTCATATGATGCCTCCATGTAGACTACATATATTTAACCACAAAATTAGGTTTGGTACATTCCTCAACACTACCTACTTCATTAACAAAATTTTTAATTAGGCCATGTTCACATAATAGTCGATGGATTTTCCTCTCAAACTACCTTATAACTAAAACTATTTTCAAGTTTTTTTTTTTGCTGGTGATGATCATATGATGTGTTTCCAATATGCTTAACAAGTCCTAATCCTTTAGCTAAGAGGATCTCTTGTTAAAAATAGGAGGGTACCAAGTACACCACCAACTATTTCATTACCAGACCTATAAACTACATTCTTGCGTGAACTTCAATACAAGATTAAAGCAGATAAGAAAATATACTTGGATAATCTCTTAAAATTCTTGAATCACAGGGATTGATTAACGTCGAACTTGCTTGTACTTTTAATTATAAAGATAAAACCAATATAATGCGGAAAATAAAAGTAAAGCGAGTCACCAAAATTTTTGTTAACGAGATAACTTGCAAGCCAGCATTAAAACCCCGGAACCTCATCCACTTTGAACACACACTGTATTAAGCCGCTATAAATACTAGCATATAATAGTAATTTGATCTAGAAAGTAGTTGAGACATAATGAACCCTTCAAGCTACTTTGTTGCAGTTGTTCCCCTACATATATTGATTCTCACATTGAATCTATGCACTTTATTACCCTGGCTGATGTACTTTACAATCCTAGGAGTTGCTCCACAATCCGTTGTGAAGACCAGCGATATCCTTCCTCAACCATGATACCTAAAGGTTTCCTTTGGATACTAGATCAAGGATATAAATCACTTTGCTAAGGTTTATTCTCTTCGAGATACCTAATATCTTATCTACAGAAGAAACAACTATAATTTAATCTTGAATAAAATCTTATGTAAAGTGCACAAACATGATTTCAGTAGATAAAAGTTATACCCAATCATGTTTGTGGTTTTTTATCAAAACTGGATTTTATGTGTAATTATTGAATGCTTTGTATCAAAAGATAAGGATCTTAGAATACACAAGAATAATTAAGTAACAGAAATACACATACAAGTTTTAAAATTATCGTTCTTTCAAGATAGGTGAACCTGTGTTTCACAAATCCCAAGTGAAATCTTTGAAAGTCGAACCTAAGATCACGAAGATTCTTTAGGTCTAAAGGACAAGCTTACAACAAATACACAAGAGCGTAGGGGTTAAGTTTTCTGTGTTGCTAGTGTCTCCAATTTATAATGACAATCAAGGTTTGGTTTGCTCAGAATTTAAGCAATGAATTTCTTGCAATCCATGTTAATTTTTTATTACCTAAACCAAGTCATTTCCTAAAATTATTTCATTAGAAATGATTGGGATTGCAGTGAGATTATTTTCATGATTTGAAGTTTGTAGACAATTATAAGCCCAAGTAAATTTGCGTAATTTCAAACTTTCATGAAAATATAATAGATTTTCTAACCAACGAAATTAACTACTAATAGTAATTCGTAAGAGTGTGTAAAGTTCTCCTTGAAATCCAAAGAAGAATGCATGAGCCCAACGATATAAACATTATGGGTTTGGATCATTAAGCTTTTAGGTCGATGAACTCAAGGTTGAGTCTTTTGAGCAAAAGAGAGAAATATATAACTTTTCCTTTGTAGGCTTGCGAACACAAATAGGTAGGTTGACGAACTTAAATGCACGAACTCAAGAATTTATGTTCACAAACTCAAATGTAAAAAATATTCAAGAGAATATATGTTGAACTAGGTTCGCGAACTCAAACACAAAAAAGCTTTAGTAAATTTCTCTTGTACTGGGTTCACGAACTTACCTATAGAGGTTCGCGAGCTCAAATGACAATATAGCTTAGGAGAAGTTTTTCTTATAGGTTTGCGAACTCAAAACAGAAGTTCTCATAGAAAATCTCTACAATAGGTTGAACTCAAGCACCTTATTTGCCTTTAAAGTTTTAGGTTCACAAACTTAATTATTAGGTTCATCAACTTAAGTGAATGAAAACTCAAGAATAAATTTTCAAGTCTTAGCACTTGTGTTTCCCTCTCAAGCTTAGTTTCGAGTTCGACAAGCAAGTGCTTGGAAACCGAAAACATCACTAGACTTAGCAAGAAGTTAATCTATGATATGATCTTCTTTGAATTATGATCACCTACTAAAGTCCTCGACTTTTTTTTAAGAAGGAAACTAGTTCAATAGGAAGGACTAGATCGTTACTTACCTTGATGACGCTTGTTAAATTGATGGTTTCGTGTAATCTTCGATTTTTTATCCGCCTTGAGTAACTTTAATATCCTAAAAATATACTATCTAATCTATTCGAAACAGAAGCTGACTTTTGTAGACTAATATCAAGAAATAGTTTTAGCATCTAAAATATGACAACATACTTGACATACCAAGGTGTGTAGCTTCAACCGAGTATTAACTCTAACACTTGTTACGTACTCTCTCCTTCAAGATCATATAGGAATATATTTTTCTTATAGGTTGTGTTTGATATCAGCGAACTAAAACTATGGAATAAGATTCATTTCCAAGGAAGCAGATTTTTTGGTGGAGGCACGACTTTTTTTTTTTTTTTTTATATAAGAAACAACTTAAAACTTGAAACCTGATTGACTATTTAGTATAATACCTGAAGATTATATGAATATAAAGATTTATTTTTGAAATTAAACAAATTTCTCATATGAAAGGAAAAAGTGACGTAAATTCTAGTGACCCTTTGGTTATGGGAAAGTCGGTTTATAATCTAATGTTGGAAAATAAGTCCACGTACTTAACATTTACCATGCATAGCCTTTATTAATTTCGATAGTCCTAATTTATTAAAGGAGAATTGGTTGACATGGTTGTTATTCTCACATTATCTCATAAATTCTGCACCAATCTTCTTATAAAACCTAAACGATAACGAATTTAAAGCTAGTTTTCTTGTGATTTGCTCCTCTTACAAAGCTCTACATTTATGCCTAAAAGCTAGCACAATCCGAAATGTATAACGCCACCATTTACTACTTTGAAAATTAACCATTGAAAATTAATGGTTGATATTAATATTGTTAAATGGCGAGGTTTGAGATCTCAGAATGCGCAAATGTTTCGTAGAAATGTGGAGCTTTGTAAAAGGACAAAGGAACTTTCAACACTCCCAAACATAAAAAAAGCTCTTAAACCACTTTCTCTCTCTCCCCCGAGGAGAACATTGAAAAACCCTAGTTGTTTACATCCTTTTTCTGCTCAGATTTACTCGACGGAGTAATTCTGAGCAGATAATCTACATCAAAATATCTCTCTTGCTCATCTTCTCTTTTCTTTAATTTCTTATTTTTTTGATAGTTTTAGGTTTATTTTTATTTTTAGATCTAATCTTTTAGGTTTTGTGGTGGTGGGGATGATAATCAAGGATTTCTTCATCACTCTCGTCTTCAACTACATCTTCTTCAACAACAACAACAACAACAACAATCAGTTTCAAATTGGAGATTCCGACAGCATCTGACTGAATCAGATACCAATTTTGACATCGTTTTCAGACTGATTCCTGCACCATCCGATTGATTCAAATACCAGTTCCAGCAGTATCTGAATGGTTCAGATACATATGTTTTCTTACTTTATTTTGAACCTTGAAAAATTGATGGATCTTTTAATGATCCTAACACTTTTGCTAGATGCAGATTTATCAATAGGTTTAACTTTGTTTCCAAGCTATAAATAAGCATTTTACCTAGCTAAGGTACCTTTATTATCTTTAATTGAAATCCAGGAAATGGTTAGAATTTGAATTACAACTCTTTGATTAGCTTTGACTTTGATGATTGGAATATAGATAGATTATTGTGCTCGACTTCCGATCCAATTTCGGATTTTTATTTTCAAAGGGGGAGATGCTAGACTTATCGCAGTTTTCTCCCGTAATATATTACGAGAGACAATCCAACGACTTTCGGGGTGTTCTCAATATTGGGATAAATGTAATATAATGTGGGTGCCTATTTTTTCGCTCTTGCGAGATGTTTTGCGGGAATATCTGTCAGTCAAGCTATCATTTCCGTTTGAAAGGTGTCAAACTTTAATTTTGTTTTTAACGATATAATTTTAATTCAAAATATATCTCAAAACGTGTAAAACAGAAAAGAAATGGAAAAATGGCAATAGCCTTTTGCTGATTACTTTGGTCATATTAGAACTACCGTCAACTGAATAAATGATTCCGATGATGACCCCTGTTAACTCTTAACTTTGTTTGTAACATAAAATATTCTCACACAAGGGTCGCACAAACCGCCCAAGAGAATCCTTCCACAAAAAAACAACTAAAAAAAATCAAAATATCTACTTTTAATACCTACGTGTCACCCTCATCCACCACAGACTCGTCTCTTCCCCATTAAAATCTTCATTAAATAATCTCCCCATCACCATCGACATCACCATTTTCATCTTCTTTCTTATGTTCTCAACTGTTTATCTCTTAAATTTTGCCGACGTGACGTCATATCAGAATCAAATACACGTCCCTCTAGAAGGGCCTATTCGTCTTTCAGCAATTACCACTTGCCTGTATAAGTACTAGTTACTCGATGGCCATGATATTAAAGCTTCAAACCAAAAAATTTCTTTCTCGAGTTTATCCTTCTCTCTTAAACCTGTTACTTTTCACAGATCAAGAACCATGCCTAAGAAGATATACCCAAACTCAACAACAACAACAACAGCAGCAGCAGCAGAATCTACAAGAATTCCGAAACAAATATCAGACAAACAGGTGGAGGTACTAACAGTATGGAAAAAATCACTTCTCTTCAACTGTAACGGTTTTACCGTTTTTGATACAAATGGAAATCTCGTGTTCCGTGTGGATAATTATCGAGCTGGGAATAAAACGGAAATCTTTCTAATGGATGCCTCAGGAAAAACTCTTCTTACTATCCGTCGTAAGGTGAGATTAAGTTTTTGTAGTTTTTTTTGTTTGTTTGTTTGTTTACATGGGGGCTATTTTTGTTTGAATGGGGTCTAATTTTTTGTTAATTTTGTTCACAGAAATTGAGTTTAACTGATAACTGGATGGTATTTGACGGAGAAACTTCAGTTAATCCAAGATTTTTGGTGAAAAAACCCGTGAATTTCTTGACAACGAAGGACCTAGCTCACGTGATATCCTGCCAAGGTAACAGTAAGGAGCTTATGTATGAAATTATCGGATCATATGCACAACGGTGTGTGGCTGTGTATGACAGCGAGAAAAGACTTGTAGCTGAAGTTCAAAGGAAAGAAGCTAAAGCAGGTGTAACATTTGGTGGTGATGTATTTAAGCTGATAGTGCAACCTGAACTTGATCAAGCAGTTGCTATGGCTCTTGTTATATTAATGGAACAGATGTTTGGCTTGAGAAGATCGAGCAGTTTAGGTAGATTAGGTTGAATAGTGAAGCATTGTAGTTGTTGCTGGATTGTGGCTCCATGGATTATGATTTATGACCCATCTGGATTGTCAGGTGAGGAAAATGTTGCACAGCACAAGCTCGTTGGTTACAAAAGAGATATTGGATGAAAACAGATAGCAATGAGTTTTGGAAGCCTGGAATCCCAAACTCAGTCATGCTAGTATGTGGACCTGGCGCCGGCGGCAATCCAAACAATGACAGCTTCAATACTAACATTTGATAACATGGAGAAAGGGGTTTTTTAGCTGTACCTTTGTAAAGATGTTTCTTATACTCTTTTCTTCACATTTTACTTTAAAGTTGAGACTTTTTCTTTTCGTGATGATAGTTTTGTCTTTTTTGTTCCGTAAAAGTTTTAGCAACACATTTTCTGTGAAATCATAAATTTTTCTAATCAAATAAATTGAGTGTACCGAAAATGAAAAACAGAAAAAGTATATGCTTAACAACATGAGGATCAGCCAGAATCCACAACCGGCCTATCATGCTCTCCTGGACCTGTAGTTATGTTAAAAGATAAGGAACTACTTCATTAAAGGATGGGAGTTAACTGGATCCTAGTGAGTATTAACGCTTCCAGCACTGGTCCAGATTTTGATAGCATTAGTGTCCCATGTGAAAAACATCTGGAAATTGATGCGATATGCATTACACTTCTGTGGCCAGTGTGGAAAGAAAGAAATTAAACAAACCTTCTGAGGCTAAATCAAATACACCTAAAGAGGTGAGGACCGTGAGGTATTGCTTTTGGATGTGACACTCCTATTCATTAATGAATGTATAGTTATGAGGCAACAATTCAAATGTAAAAGCGATTTAGCTCATGTTATTCTTGCCGTGAACCTGCCTACCAGCTCGGGGCAATGAGAATTTTCTATGGTTTTAAATTATTTTTCTGATCGATAATGGAAAAAATTTAAGGGTTACAAGATGATTGAACCACCCAGCAAAATGAATATGACTATACAAACATCAAAATATTCAAGTCTAAATACAAACCCGCAAGTATACTCTTATGTTACACTTTCACGATCTTTAAAAAAGACTGCAAGTGGAAGTGGAGTAGTTGACCGGCTTCCGTCGAAGAAGCGAGAAATTGCTAGTTAAGAGCTATTTCAATGTCTGTTAGCATCGTAAATTAGTTCCATATATGTTCTTTGTAAATTAAGATGTAGGATCAGAATCTCGCAACAATAATATCTTAGAGAAATTATCAACAACACAACACAACAGCGTCGCAGAACAATTTTAAAAATGATGTAATAAACGACATCAGCTAAAATCATTAGAAAGATATGATGATCCTGCGAAAATTAAAGAGTTTGCGAGATTAACATTTGTAAGGTTGCGAGAATGTCGCAAGCCATATCCGAAAATAAAGGACAGATTAGCTGTCATCCACTATGTATTTCCCTATAAATAGTCGTTCAACTGAGAAGAAAGAGGAGATCTTTTTCGAGAAAGAAACAAGTAAATAAGAGAGAGAAAGTCTAGAGCAGAAGTCATTCTTGATTCCTTTATCTTTTCTTGTAAGAATATTCAAAGATTCATCAATAAAATTAAGATTGTAAATCTAAAAATGAGTTGAGTATTAATGAAATCGTATGAGGGGTGTAGTGTAGGATTTCCTACAACTACATAATGGCGCTAGAAACAGGGACGTATTGAAGATTAATATTGAGATTTGTGAAGATTTAGAGTGATTGGTTAAGAATTTTACATAATTTCTTGCAATTTGTTAACATTGAAGAAATGGCTAGAAGAACAAATACATCCGAACAACCGACTACTGTTAGAAGAAGCAAGAGAATTGCTAGGAGAGAAAGAAGTGAAATGGGAGAATCTACTAGAATGAGAAGTAATAGAGAAAATCAAATTCAATCGCCAATTCAACAAACACTAGTACAAGGGAGGAATACAGATTATGATAGGGTGAGTATACACACTTGGCAATCAAATTCGGCAGAAGAAGTAGAAGAAGAGCAACAAACCATAAACCATAGACAGGTAGAGAGAAATCAAGAAGCAGATGAAGGAATAATTCATGGAGATGAGGAAATTGGAGCGTTAGAAACGTTGAGACGAAGAATACATGAAGAAAGAAGACCTGGGGAAGAAAAACGTGCAAATCTAACAAGGCAAAATCACGAATTGAGGATGGAAAATATGAGACTACAGAGTAGAAGATCGAGAAGTATTACAAAATCATATTCAAGATCGACTAGAAGAGAAATGAGGTGAAACTCACCCACAATCAATGCTGGAAACAATATTCAAGAAGAAATATCAAATCCTAATGAAGAATATCGCGAAAATAGAGAAAGAGCTGATGATCGTTACGTTCCAAAAAATGAAACTTATGATGATGGGCAAAATGGTGGAAATCAAGAGAACGGACAATGTCAGGGACGAAATGACCAAGATGGCGAAGGAAATCGAGAGGAAGGAAGAAGAATTTTACATGAAAGATAAACTCAAAGAAATCAACAGACGATTGAAGAAGAAATTAAAAGACATTATGCTGAACAAGCACGTTTAATTTGCGAACGTGAAAGATTGAGAGCGGAAATGGAAGAACAAGAGCTTCAGGAGACAATTCTCCAGAACAATCATGACAATCGAGAAAGAAGGCGTACGCAAAATCGGAATAACGGTAATATCAATGAAGAGTACGATAGAATAAAGAGGATGGCTGAAAGACAGCGAATGAAATTAATAAGAAATGAACAAAATCATGAAGGGTAAAATGAGAGACATAATCATTTGCGAATTCAAGATAGAGATGAAGAAGAAACTCGCAGGAGAAGACAAGATGAGGATAATGCAGAAGAAATGCAAAATTTCGCGAGAGAAGAAAGACATGAACGCAGAAGAAGAGAGGCGAAATTAAAAAGACCAATGGATCGAAATTTAGGTGTAAATAAACAAATCTTGAAAGAGTTAGAAGAAATGAGAGGAATGCTAAATAATAGAGGAGAAGTAGGCAGAAGACAATTTGATGAAGCTATAGAAGAAGCTGCGAAAACTCCATTTACAAGGGAAGTACAATTAGGGAAATACAATTAGAAGTTGTTATTCCGACAACAAAGAGAGAAGCTTGGGAGAAAAATCTTAGTGCGGGTTTGATCTTAAACAAACTTGATGAATTAGAAGAAAGAAGAGAAAAATCTTTACAACATATGGAGAATTATCAACGAAGATTTGCCCGAGAATATAATAAACGTGTCAAAATACGCGAATTTCAACCAAGAGATTTAGTTCTGAGAGAGACACCAATATATCAGCGAGAAAATGGTGGAAAATTAGCGAAAAATGGGATGGACCTTACATCATTAAGGAGATAGTTGGAACAGGAGCTTATATATTAATGGATCCAGAAGGTAGAGATGTTGGTCATAGACTTGACAGACCATGGAACAGATTGTACTTAAAAATATATCATCAGTAAGAAGCTTTGAGAAGTTATGGATTCTGAAAGAATAATTGCAAGATTTTTCATATCAAAACAAGACCATGATGTGCGAAATTTTCGCAGAGATAATCACAGAATAATGACATAAAAGAAAGGGGCGAACCTTTATGGCGTACACCCTAGTTCGCGAATAAAATTTCGCAAGAGGCAAATGTAAGACCTAAAGTACGTCATATTAGGGGGTACCTGTTGCATGGATCTGGGAAAGGCTACACCGCTACCGGAACCTGAGTCATGGAGATTTGGGGTCAATAAAGCCCATCCGGGAGAGGCACCTTGGATTCCCAGCTTAAGCATATGACTTGGGTTGGGCGACTAAGGTAATAAGGACTCTCCCAAGGAGTGCAGATCTGATCAAGGCGTCGAGGTACATGGTTGAGTCAAGAGTGCCAGGGGCGTTTGAAGCGTACCTTGCCATTCTTGACAAGTCTTGGCTTATACTGCACTCGGCCTGAAGAAAACCCCACTTAGGGTGTAGTCTCGTAACCATAAGCCATATAGGTAAAGGGATAAGAGGCTGCGAAAACAACTGGTTGTTGTTAAGACCGGATGGGAGGATCTAACCTTGTATGGTAGAAGTACGCCTCCTTGAAGGGGCAACCAGGGGGAGATAAGGGCGGCACCCTCCATTAGGAGCTGATAAGTGTCTTAAGACGTAAATGCCATGAGGCTTTTTATTCGCAAGGGTATTAAGGCTTGTCATATTTGTGCAACAATCCTGAAGAGACAATAATACAAAAGAAAAAGATAAGACGAGGTCAATGGGTTTTCGCATGAAAGTGCGAAGACGTCCTGCGATTTCGTCGCAAGACGGAAATGTCATGGGGCTTTATTTTCGCAAGAATATTTAGTCCTGTCATATTGTCGCAACATTCCTGAAGAGGCCATGATACAAAAGAAAAATTTAAGGCAAGATCAATGAGGTTTTGCATGAAAGTGCAAGGACGTCCTGCGATTTTGTCGCAATGACAAGAAGTGGCATAATAAGACCTTTAATTAGGAACGCAAAATAAGACCACATGATAAAACAAAATATTTATAAGTATTCGTAACAGATTATTTTTTTTGCAAGAAAGATAATGAGAGGCAAGTATGGGAATCAATAAACAAGAAACATTATCTTTCTCATTAGAAAAATACTAAAAGGAAAAATTGATTCCAAAGTTGGTTGAAGAATATTATTCGCAAAAGTGATAAAAATAAGACAATTCAAGATAAAACTAGATAAGAAGCTCAAGCTTCAGTATTAATTATAGTAGAAGGAGATAACAGACATTCTTCGCCAATGTTCTCATTATCGCAAGCCCCTTCTTCATTTCGATTCTGATCTTCGCCTTGACTAGCACCTTGATTATCGCCAGCAATTACTTCTTCAAGAGAGATTTCTTTTTCATTCTGATTAACACCAGCAGATGCTCCCTTAGAAGGAATTTCTTCTTCATCTTCCAAGAAATTATCCTCTGCACCACTTTCATAATCATAATCACTATCAGCAGGACGAGGAACTTCATCATCATCTACTTCCAAGGGTTCGATTGATGTAGGAGGAAGAGATTTAGACAATAAAATATCATTTACGAGGACTTCAGCTCGGAGATGAACTTGGCAAAGAAGTGCTCTCTGATGATTCCTATCTTGAATATCCTTAATATAAGTAAGATAATCAAGTCTTCTTTCTGCTCGGTCACGAGAACCAGTAAGGGCAGAAACGAGCAATGCATTTTCTTTGCGAATTTTGGTATATTTAGCCTCCAGAACAGAAATGGAGGAATGAATAATCTTCTCAGACTCTGCGAAAGGTACAATACAAAATTTCAATAAGATGAAGAACTCAGAAACATATGACAAAGAAAGGATATTTAAGGCAGTCAAACTATTATGACTACCTTCCTTTTGCGAAATAAGGTGTTGAATCAATGACAGACAACTATTCTCCCAACGGTCCATTGCATCATCAAATTTATCTCCAACTAAACCTTTAAGTCGAGACTGAAGATTTTTCTCTTTAGAAATAAGAAAGGCATTTTTCTTCGCAAGAGAAGAATAATTTGGAATATTGTTCTTTAAGTTGATTCGCCTTTACACTTAAAGTTATTCTACCTTGAATGAGTGTATCTCTTTCACCGATAGATGACTCTGTTACTTCTTTAAGTTCATTTCTCAAAGAGCGAAGAGATTGCTCTTGGTCATCACATACTTTCTAAAGAATGCTAAGTTGTTGCGAAGATATCGCCATCTTGTTTAAACAAGTTCACTTCTCTTGAGATAAGATTTTATTCTCATCTGATAAAGTTTCCATTCCTAAATTAGCTTTAGTTAAAGAATAAGAAAGGCGAGATACTTCATTACTTGATAAATCTTGCCTCTGAACTAATTGGGTATTTTCATTGGTAAGATTATTTATATGATCAAGAAAATATGAATAGAGGTTATATAATTGGTTATATTGATCCATCAAAATTTCTTTATCAACACGGGCTTCTTCAACAACAAATTCAAATTGATATCTCTCCATTATTCGTTTCTGGCTTAAAGCTTAACATGCGAAAGAGGGATTTCAAGGATAATTAAATATGGGAAGGACCATTAAAAATCCAAATTGAAGACACAGATAAGAAAATCATACCTCTCAATTCATCATTCTTCTTGCGAAGATTGTCACGATCCAACAAAATATTCTGAAGCTTTTGATTTTCGAGAAGAAGAGCATTACACTCTTTTTCCAAAGCTGCCTGCGAAGCAGCTCTATCAGAACCTGAATGCTTGCTCATAATTTCGCAAACATTAGACTTGACAGGATCAATGGAGGACTTCTTGCCATCATCCAGGACTTCAGACAAAACTTTGAAAGCAATATCTATTCCTTCCATAGTTTCTTTCGAAAGGGGAAGAGACTCAGGTAGAGAACTGGCCATGATAGAAGGTTGAGAAACATTCTCAATAGGAAGATAAGAAGTTTCATTCGTAGAAGGATCAACAAGGGGGGTTTCAATCATTGAAAGATCAGTTGAAGAAATGAAGTTTGAGGTAGCTTTTTCGCGAATTGGAGATAATGGTTTATCTTGCGAAGATGTCGCAGGAGATTTAGAAGAGATAAGTAAGTGGAATGGAACAGAAGTTTGAACAGTTTTAAGGTGGCGAGATTTCTTGAGAGGTTTATTGACATCCTTATCACCCTGCGAATTACAATCCAGATAAGAAACAGAGGCAACAATATTGTTATTAGAAAAGGATAATGTTTCTTACTAACTTCTCATTCGCAGACTTTCTTTTATGCGCAACAAACTTATGCTGCGGTTTGGGAATGTTAGGGTTCTGAACTGTAAATTTAGTGTTGGAGGCGCTTTTGCTGAAATAAAAACAGTATGGGAATCACATAAACAACATCAAATAAGGAAGTAAACAAGATCAATTTCAGCAAAACCCATAAAGAGGAAAAAAGAAAACTAACCTTGATGAATCCATGGAAAGCACTAGCAGGAAGATTATTTCGAAGAAAATTACGAATGATGAAGATATGCAGAAGAAATAATATGAAGATAAAGAAGAACTTAAAAAGATTGAAGAAGAAAGAAGAAAAGTTGCAATAACGGAATTTGCAGAAGAACGATGAAGTTGCAGAGAAAATAAAAATAAAGAAAAAGAAAGTGAGAAAGAATATATATAGAGGGAATTTTTCCTCGAGAAGATAAACACGATTAATACGGAAAAATATAAGCGGTTAAAAAGCAGTGGTTACAAAAGACGTGTCAAGAAACAGATGGGAAAAAGGATACGTGTGATAAATGCAGAATATGAAACGGTGGATAACTACGGCATTTCTCACATCATTCTCTACTTCGCAGAAAAGATATGAGAAGAGGCAAGATGTAGGATCAGAATCTCGCAACAATAATATCTTAGCGAAATTATCAACAACACAACACAACAGCGTCGCAGAACAATTTTAAAAATGATGTAATAAACGACATCAGCTAAAATCATTAGAAAGATATGATGATCCTGCGAAAATTAAAGAGTTTGCGAGATTAACATTTGTAAGGTTGCGAGAATGTCGCAAGCCATATCCGAAAATAAAGGACAGATTAGCTGTCATCCACTATGTATTTCCCTATAAATAGTCGTTCAACTGAGAAGAAAGAGGAGATCTTTTTCGAGAAAGAAACAAGTAAATAAGAGAGAGAAAGTCTAGAGCAGAAGTCATTCTTGATTCCTTTATCTTTTGTTTTAAGAATATTCAAAGATTCATCAATAAAATTAAGATTGTAAATTTAAAAATGAATCGAGTATTAATGAAATCGTATGAGGGGTGTAGTGTAGGATTTCCTGCAACTACTTAAGCGAGAAATTAAGATTCATTGACAGGGTTATTACATTATTTATACAAATGTTTGGAAACAACCCAACCGAGTGCAGCCTCAAATGTAATTTAGATTGGAGCTCATACCCAGGCAGTCACCCTTCAAATGAGCTTCCGCTTTCATTTCTTTAACCATCCCTCCATATGTCAAATCAAGAGTGGGAAGTTCGAGGGACTGGTAGGTACGACGATATTACCGCGCTATGAATATAGGTTTTAGGCGCGTTTCAACACGCCTCGGGGTCTTTTATGGTCGGTGAGTTGATATTGAAAACTTAAATCCTCACTCTGAAAATTGCATCATTGAACATGAGTTTGATAAATTAATGATGTTGATAAGTTATGGTTGTAATCTTTTCAGCTGCTCGAAAAGGCAGAATGGATAGCAGATTCACACCCACCTGTAAGGACCATTTTAAGTCCTTATTGGCACAAAGTTGGAAGACTATATCTTTTTAACAAAGACCGGCGGCTTCCTTCCCTAGAATCCCTACCATGTGGAGGCATTTCAAAATCAGATGAGGAATTGACATACTGAAACAAAAGTAATAGTTGTCGTTTCTATGTATAACCGAGTGAAAGACGAATCCAATCTTCGTCTCTCTTCGTAATATATTATATTCTATCCTGTCCTGTTTCAAAATAATGTTGTTGGCCATCAAAAAATCAACAGATCTTCAGTACTGCCTCCACTATCATCACCACCCCTATGTATCCCCTAGTTAGTAAGTTCGCGAATGATTCGCGAATCATTGGCGAATTTTTCCGTATCACGAATTTTACCTTCTTATTCGCGTATGTTTGCAACTCCGAAACCAAGTCGCGTATTATGTGGTATTTCCGGATTATTCGCGAATCGTTCACGAATTTTACGTATCCCGAATGATACGTCCGCTTAATTTGCCATAAATTATTTAGCTTTTACTTTTCAAAGACTCCACTTTTTGGGCTTTACTGCCTCCCGAACATACACGACCGAATATTAGACGTGTTGTAATTTTTATGAAACAAAAACGACTGAAGAGATTTGAAGGTGAAGGTGAAGGTGAGAGAGATCTCAAACCCACTAACCAAGCATCTAAACCACCATACGACGTCCTTTTGGATAACTAATGTTGTATATATTATTAATATCATCATATTGAGTTTATTTTTTCCTTAAATAACTCACACATATGCATAAAAATTAGTCTATGACCTTATAAATACAAATTATTTGTTATATATAGATACCGAATTTTCAGAGCCGAACTCACATTTATAAATCGAATTATACACGTATGTATATCGTTCCGAATTAATGACGAATCACGTCCCGTTGATCGAATTTTGGACCGAATCTGGATTTTACAAAACCGTATAATACTCGTACGTTTGCCGTTCCATATATTTGCCGAATCCCAAATTGCTAACTAGGATGTATCCACCATTTATTCAAACCTAGCTAAGCTAGCAGTAGCACTACTATTTATTTATTCCTTCTCGTATTAATTCCATCCAGAGTACTGTGTTTCTATTCATATTCTTCAACCCCAAAAGTGTACACGTGTTATTTATGGGCAGACATACTTTTAAGCTGGTCAAAACAGATGTACATTTGCTTCGTCGTACTTCGTGTCTTTCAGGTCACAACAATGATCGAATTTCCCAAGTGACTCGAATAGAATTTCAAAAGTGTGTGTACCCACTATTCGTTGTACGGGAAGATTGATAAAAAGATCTAAGAACATTAGCTCACAACCCTTAATTTAATTCATTTACAAAAATATTTCGGTCCCAGGAAGCTAGGCCAACTGAGGTTGTAGGTGGTAGGAAATCTATAGCATCAATTCTAAGGCCACACAGTTCGGATTCCAAAAAATCCCAACTACAAAGAACATATTGCGAAAATAAGGAAGTGGTTCATCTTCATTTGATTAAAAAATGGTTTTATCTGATAATTAAAAATTGTTGTTTCTAATGGGTGCTTTGGGTTCAAACCCTCAGCTGATTATCAGTGGTTTAGGTTTCTCTTATCGCGTTACTGTGGTTATGAAAGAAACACTATGGTCGCGAAAGAGAATTACCATCAGTGTCCAATATTAACGATTCATAACTTCACTAAGTAAATGACATTATTAGTTAAATATTCCTGATTAAACAGAGTCAACTCGTATTTGTTTTTTTTTTTTTTTGTTTGGATAAACCTATTTGTTTATTACTAATACGTAGAAGAAATTAATGAAGATAGTGGGCACCTTTCATTTTAGACTGCATTTTCTTTTTCACTGGATAATTTATGAAAACCAGTTAGCTAAATTTCAGTTCCAGGACGGTTCATCACTTCATCCAGATAAGGAAATGATTCCGGAAAGACATACCGGACTGTTTTAGCCAAGGCCATGTTAGGTTTTGATGGTTTCTTCTTCTTGTGCAGTATTCTTTTCTTGAAACACCAACATCAAGAACAGGAGAATGCTTTTGACACCCATGTAGATACATCACTTTCCACCGCCACACCCACTGCAACATTTTTTATTATATAAACAAAAATATGTGAAGTGTGGAGCATTTCAAAACGAGGTGATACAGTCTAAGTACGTGCATTTTTATTAGAACAAGATAGATAGATAAGTTGAACAGATACTGATGGAATGCGAGTAAACATCATCCATGACTTCACCCACCTTTTGAATTGCACTCTTCTTTACTTAAAAATTAATCATTACCAGGTGTGGATGGTCTAGGGTCGTACCTCCAATGTCGCTAATTCTGTATTACTAAACCGAAATATATATCTTTAAATTGGGATGTTTGTGCGAGAGAAAAAATCACCCTCTCAAGTACGTAAAGCATGGTTCCTAAAATCGTGGTTCTAGAACCCATGACGTCCTGTGTCACGCGTTGAGCCTCTGACCACCGTTCCACCTCAATTTTGTTGATATTTAATGAACTTTATTAAAATATATATAGAAACCAAAGACCAAAACTAGGAAAACACAAGTACACAACCGCTAAGCCATTGTTCTAGCTTGGTTGTTGGTGTTAAACTCAATATATTTTATATTTATACGTCAAAAATCAAACCTCTGGAATATTTTTTATGATTTAATGATATTTTTAGGCATACATTTACGATTTAATAATCGCCCATGAATCTTCGATTCATGATTTAACATACGATTCGATTCGCAAATTTCAAAAAACGATTTGTGATTCGATTCACGATTTAAAAACTTTGGCGTAAAGATTTATAAAGCCATAGAGCCATGTCAACCGAAACTATTACATATTAATAAACGTTTAATGACTAGCATATGAGTGCACCTTCTTAATTTAAATAATTAAATCTTATGGGAGACTGAATGGTTTATATTATCTCAAGTTTTAAAGCTAAATGCTTGGCTACAATTTATCTAATCCTCTATTTTATATTGGATTATGATCTAATAATCAATTCGGCTTAATTAGATTGAGGAAGCCATCTTAATTCATTTCTAGATGTAAATAATTATTTAAAATGATAGATGTACAATTTGGAGGTAAAGTATGTCTTCCTTGAAAATTTATCTAATTTCAAAATCCATTTTTGTAAAATATTTCTTTTCAAATGAAATCCTTTCAAGAGGTCAAACATTACCCTCAAAGAATTTTTCAGAAAAATAATAAGTAGGATTTATTAGAAACAAACAGGGTTGAAAGATCAATTTACAATCACCTACGAGAACTTAAGCTTAAGAAATTTGTGTTTTCGAAAAATAAAAAGTTAGTAAATCTGCACGTGCATTTATTTTGGCAATCTCACTAGGACAATTACTCATGAAATATAAGTACAATATAAACGAGATAAGGTAATCAAGCTAAAACTTCATGAAAAAAGAAAGCAAAAAAGAGAAATAATACATCTAACAACTCATCCAAAATGTTTCATCCGGGAACACACTTAGTAGCTTGCAAGTAAATTTTTTGTTCTGGTTTTGCCATTTTTCTGCTTGGAACCACACAAAAAATGTTGAAATCCATCCGAAGGGGAAAATTTGATGTCACCTTATCCGAAGTATCTTTTATCAACATGTTTTCCTAAACGGATGATGGTGAAAATGCTGGATAGTCATTGTATATTCATTATCATCTGTATGCACAACTAGGATACTAAATTTATTAATATTAGCACTAGAAGCCTTGGTTAACTTCGGAGAGGAGATTCATTATTTGTTCTTGTTAATTGTGAATAAAACTCACCTTTCTCCACAGTTGAATCAGATCAGCGAGTTCCCTTCAAAAAAAACCCAGAAGTACTCGAAGCGTTAACAGAGTTATTGCCAGTACTAATAGCAGTACTTGGATTTTTATTAACAACTTTTGTTACAATTTTCTCAACAACTTTGATAGCAACTTGAATATATATTTTCTCAAAAAATTCATGTTCAACAATACTTGCATTGATGTTCTCTCTTTCATTAGCAATTTCATATCTAGAAGAATGCACTGGAAATCATACATTATTTATAAATTCACGATGATCAATGAGATATGATCTACTGCATGATTCTATTGACGTTGTTTAACAGTCATATTGTCGAGTTTCTTCTCAGCGTCAACCACATTATTATTGATGGCATCGGTTGAAGTACTAACAAAGACTGTAGATGATGAATTAATAAGTACATTATTTACCAATAAAAACTGCATTCACGGGCTTTGCAACATATATCATAATAACTTTATTTTTCAGCTCTTGTTTATCATTCTTTCAAGTATGCTTTTTTACAAAAATTTCAATCCTAGCATGTCCAAGATGATGCTCGTATGCATTCACCAAGGCTTTGTCCAATCAATTTAAGGTGGGTGCAAAAGAAAGATAACTTTTCGTTATTGAAGTAAGCCATGAAGGCATATTCATTTCTTTCAACTAAAACTCTATCAAAATATTATTAAAAACATCAATTTCTACAAGTACCATCAAAATGACCATAACAATGTTGTCACTCCATATGCGATTTCAAACAAAGTCTTCATCGATATTCAAAACTTACTACATATATGCGAGTCCATACTTGAGCAAGTGTTTGGCGTTCATAATCAAGACTACATATTTTGAGTCTATCGCGACAAATTGAAGAAAAAAAAACAGGCTTTAAAGAGATGGAACATGTTGATCGAATAAAGGTAACCGCATTTGCTGAGTTAAACTTAAAGAAATAGTAACATTTCCTAATGATGAGATGAATTAGGGGATGCTCAAAGGCCAAACCCATTAGAAGTTTTTCCTTATATCCTCCATTTTCATATAAGGTAAACTCTTAAACAATATTAAATGATCTATTAGATTATTTTTTCATTCCTCAACTCCTTGGAGGTATTTAACTTCTGAAATCTTGATTGACATGTGATATATTATCTTTAATACAAGGATTCGGTAATTGAGATATATGAATATCTTGAGGTTTGTGACCAAAGACTATATGTGCATAAGTGATAGGACTTCAGTGCATGCTTAGACGAGCACTATTTTAATGATGATTAAACGAGTATTTAATCATCCTTTCGCAAACTGGTCTACAAAGGACTTTAGTGCATGCTCATTCGAGCACCTGGGGGCTACATGGTAGGGCCTTCATCCCATGTAGCCGGTCCCTATCTCACTCATGGTTGATTTTCAGTAAATCATCCATTGATCAACAATCGATTAAATTTAGGGTTTCAAACCAAATGCTCCGCAAAGCATAATTTTGAACACGTTCAAACCCTAATATTTTTATGTTGATCTAGCAATCAACATTCTAATTAATAATATTCGATCTAGTTGTCAATATTTTAATTATATTATTAGGTCTCGTTACCAATAATTCATTAATCGAGCAATATTTGCTCAAGCTAGCAATATTTGCTCAATCGAGCAATATTTTCCCAAACTAGAAATATTTGCTCAACGAGCAATACTTGCTCAAATTAGTAATACTTGCTATCAATATTTAATTGCTCGGCCAAGCAGTAATTCTCATAATGATCCAGCTATCAATATTCAAGTAGAAATATCTAAAAAAGTGGGAGGTACAACAACCTCACCCAATATTTTGTTTAGTAATATGTATGGACAAACTCCAACATACTTTCTAGAGAATCAACTAGACAGTCAGCCTCGATCTAGATAAAAGTATATTAAAGAGTTTATATCTCAATCTCTCGATTTGATCTTTATTCAAGCAAATAGAAATCTGCGAGTCTTTATCAAAGAGAGATAACTTGGATGGTACCAAAGACCAATATCCAAGTGTCAATCGATTTAAATCACAGGTTGAACAACGCACAACCTGTGATATTTCAATTATATAACAAAATATAATGAAGAAAAAAATAACACAGACATCAGAATTTTGTTAACGAGGAAACCGCAAATGCAGAAAAATCTCGGGACCTAGTCCGGATTGAACACACACTGTATTAAGCCGCTACAGACACTAGCCTACTCCAAATTAACTTCGGCCTGGACTATAGTTGAACCCCAATCAATCTCACACTGATCCAAGGTACATTTATGCTCCTATGCCTCTGATCCCAACATGATGCTACGTACTTGATTCCCTTAGTTGATCTCACCCACAACTAAGAGTTGCTACGACCCAAAGTCGAAGACTTTAATAAACAAATTTGTATCACACAGAAAAGTCTACGGTAATAGATAAATCCGTCTCCCACGAATATACCTACGAGTTTTGTTCCGTCTTTTGATAAATCAAGGTGAACAGGAACCAATCAATAAACCGGTCTTATATTCCCGAAGAACAACCTAGTATTATTGTTCAAATCACAATAATCTTAATCGACGCAGCGAAAAAAGATATTTTGGAATCACAAACGATGAGACGAAGTGTTTGCGATTACTTTTCTATCTTGCCTATCGGAGATATAAAATCTCGAGCCAATTATTACAATCGTAGTCGTAACAATTGAAGATGCAAGATCAGATCACACAACTACAAGAAAAGTAGTATCGGTCTGGCTTCACAATCCCAATGAAGTCTTTAAGTCGTTAACCTGGTTTTAGAAGAAGAAACCAAAGGTTAAAGGAGAATCGACTCTAGCTATGCAACCAGTATCACACATAAGGTGTGGGGATTAGGTTTCCCAGTTGCTAGAGTTCTCCTTATATAGTTTTCAAATCAGGGTTTGCAATCAATGTTGGCTTGGTAACAAAGCATTCAATATTCACCGTTAGATGAAACTAATTAGATTCAAGCTAATATTTATCAACCGTTGGATCGAAAACTTAGCTTGTTACACACAAATGAAATGTCCAATTTTGGGTTTACGAACCGTTCCCAAACATTAACATTTTGTTGGTTCAACAGTAGTTAACCAAATGGTTAGCCATATGATTACTTTCATATCAACCATATTCTTCTTCACCATAACTAGTTCAAATGAACTAGTTAGAGAATTGTTCAATTGCTTAGATCTTATGTAACTACACAAGACACACTCGAAGCAAAAACGGTTTGATTCACTCGAATCGATTCATGAAATTTATAGCCACGGTTTGCAAAAACATTTCTTAGTTTAAATAAACATGAGTTCAAGAACAACCAGTTTTAAATATAACCTGCTCAAGTTCGCGGACTGGGTTCCCGGACTTAAGCTCATGGAAGGAGTTCACGAACTCCAACAGAAATTCTCGGGTCGAGAACTTCCGCCAGTTCGCGGACTTGGCTCACGCCACTTCCATTTCTCTTGATCAACAAAGTTCGCAAACTTTGGTTCAAGGAATAAGGACTTATACATATATGTGTTTCCACAACAATACTTATATCCTACCAATGGTTATGTAATCTAAACTCTCATTTCAATCATTGAAACATTCTCAGAGGACGGATATAGCCGTTATTCGCAGACCATTTTTCGTCAGCGCAATTTTGAAAGTGATTGAAACATAACATGACTTTCGTCACTAGGTAAAGATGAATTCGGTGATGAGTGCTAAAAAGTGCATATTTCTATATATTTTTCTTGGCATTTAACTCATCTTTTGTGCATTAATTCTACATTTTATCCCATATTCTGTATTTTCATTGTTTTCAAGAATAAATATTTTTATTAATTAATTTTGCATTTTTAGGTACTAAATAAAGCCTGGTTAACTCACGGAGCAAAAAGAGCAAAGAAACGGCAAAGACTCCCGCAGAAAGGCAGCGAAGAATGATGTTTGCAAGAGCCAGATCAATTAGAAGTGGGCTTGAAGAGGAAGAATTGTTCTTAAAGAAGATATGGGCTTGGCATACCCAAGGCCCAAAACCCTTACCCAAATCCATTTCCATTATCCATACCCATTTCCATGAGAGCCGTCAGATTGGATCCATCTCAACATCCAACGGCCACTTCATCATTGTGCATCAAAATCCAAAGATCCTGTCAAACACCATAGTACCTAGCTCCATCTGTAGCCGTCGGTTTCGTTGTATCAAATCATCCAACGGTCGCTACATACCTCTTCATCTTAGCCGTTCGATTCAATCTATATGGGATCATCCAACGGATTCTCGTCGCCGTACATGAACTCTTGATGTCTCCGCCTCACACCCTAGCATCAGAAACCTATACCCTCAACCAAACGAACCCTAATCCCATTTCCATCGACTTCTCCCCCATCTCCTCATTTCTCTGCAACTGCTCCACCCCCATACCCTGTCATCGCCACCACCTCCACTGTCCCTCTGGCGCAACCACTTCCCCTGCCACAACCATCCTATATCACCATACCCCAAACCATCATTACCACCTAGCCCCCTATCCTCCTAGCCGAGTTGTTCCATCAATCTCACACTCTTCCTCTCTGAACCCTAGAGTGTGCAGTTGATGACACAAATCAAGCTAGAAACGTAGCAGGAGCAGGAGGAAGAGAAGATAAAGCATGGGTCGAGCTGAATTCTCAAATGGGTGAGAGAAATTGAAAATCCCCAAATTTTAGGGTTTAGAAATTAGGGATTTGATGTAAGTTATAAATAGAAACTGATGTAGAATGTTTAAAGGGTTCTTGGGTCATCCGAGATACCCCCTAAATGGGTTAATTTTCATGTTTAATTTCAATTTCAATTCCATAATACTATCAGTACATGTTCTTCACTGTTAAATTTTGTTCTTATGTTCTAAACTTTGTTCCGATGTTATGTTCATGTTCTTGTGTACGTTAATGTTCATGTAATTCCCCTGTTTGACTCACATGTTCTTGTTTTGAGTCTTAATGCTTGACAAACATGAAAACTCCTAACTTCAGCATGTTCTAATTCACCACTAGGGTGAGAAGACCATTGAACCATGTTGGTTAGCCATTTGGGTTAGACCCTGTTGAGCTCAAAACACTTAGGTTAGTGACATTCCAAGGGTTCACTGGCTTGTGATTAGTGGTGCTTTAAACAGACCATTAATGCTAGGAGTTAGTAATAATCTAAGGGATGAACAAACCATATTAGTTAGAAACCTAGGAACCTAAATGACCTGTGATTGTTTATGCTTTAATCAGATAGGCAATGCTAGGGGTTAATCTAAGGATTTTAGGTAGTTAACTAGCCACATGACAAGGATTTATCCCAGGCTAACTAGCTAGGTGAAAGAGAATTCTCATCCATCTCCATACACTTCCATTCCCACTGTTTTCATTTTCTTCACTACTTTTTCCACTTTGTTTCTTTGTCACTGCCTTTGGCTCACTGCCACTGAATTTTCTTGTTCACTGTCACTTGTTTCATCACTTCAATTCACACCCAAGTCTCTGTGGTTCGACCCTGCCTTGCACACTCACTACAACAGACCCTGTGCACTTGCAGGTATCATTTCTGTGACTCTTTTAGAGAGCCACCAAGTTTTTGGCGCCGCTGCCGGGGACTGGTGCTGTGTAGTTGAAAAAAAAAAGAAAAAAAAAATCAAAAATCAAAAAAAAAAAAATTGCTCTTGTTTTCTGTTTTCAAATTTTGCTGTAACTTAACTTAGCTATATTAGTGTAACTGTCTTCACTTAGCCCTGTAGTTGTAACCCAGTTGTCCTGTAGCATTTTAGTACATAATCAGTAGTCATTCAGTCCATCAGTAACTTTTGTTCTATAACTTGTGCATCATTTAGTTATATCTTGCTCTGTTTACTTAGTCTGCATCTCTGCATCTTTAGCTTTGCCCTGTAGCCTGTGCTCATTAGCTTGTTAGTTTTGTTGCAACTGCACCTGCATTCATTCCATTTCATCATTGCATGTCTGTCCTGTATTTTTGCATCTTAGCATCTGCATCTGAATTTCATTCCATTTCACTGCATCTGTAGTTTTTAGCATCTTAGCATCAGCATTTGCATCTGCTGCACCACATACATCATTGCATATTTGCATCATTGTTCTTGCATCTTTGCCCTGTGCTAGCATGCTAGTGTAGTTGATATCATTCTGTTCTGCAACTGTAACAATATTGTTGAGTGCATTTGGCTACTTTTCCACTGCAGCATTGCAGTTCTTCAATTTTGCTCACTTTGATATTCAACTGCACTCTTCACCTGAACTGCACTGCTTTATGCAGTTCTTCATTCCACTTACACAATTCCCTGCCTTTTTCTGTGTACTGATCACACACATTTAAGTGTGCAGGTAGATGGTGATGTTGCTTAACTGGACAGCAAGCCTAAGAACTGGAAGAGAAGAAGAGAAAGCAAAAGAGAAGAAGAGAAAGCAAAAGAGAAGAAGAGAAAAGCATGGTGTGGCTAGGCTTCAACTGAACAGTACCTGAAAAGCTGTTGCTAGCAGCACTGAGAACCAAAGGCTGCTGCTGTGCTGCTTTTGCTGTTGTGGAATTGCTGTTGTGCTGTTATTACTGCTGTGGAATTACTGCTAGCTGCTGCACACCTGTTGCCGCTACTGCTGCTGCTAGATCAAGGCCCAAGCTGAGGGAATGAGCAAAACAGTAAGCCTAAACTCAAAACAGTTTTGTGGGCTTGTATGAATTAGTGTGTGTTTCTGTTTTAGTTCTGAGGGCTTGTAATTTAACTGAATAATGGGCTTGTTTAAACCAGAAGCTGGGCTTGGTACTTAACTAAACTTTGGGCTTCAAAACCCAACAACCCAATTGCACCACTCTCACTCTGTTTGAAAACCCAACTGGGCCCCTGAACCCAGTTTGTGGGCTTGATTAATTTGTTTTGAGTTTGTTTAAAACTGTTTTGGGCTTGTTTGAATTTACTGTGGGCCTGTAATTGTAACTCTGAAAACCAAAATCTAGGCCAACTTTTTAAACTGAATTTTGGCCCTCAAACAAACTGCAAACCCCCCTTTTTCTCTAAAAAAAAAAACCCAAGTTTTCCAAAAGTTTCCCATAAAAACCAAATGTCTCCCGACAAAACAAAATTTTGCCAAAATGTCTCTCGACAAAACCAAAATTTTTGTATATAATCCAGTAAAAAAAAAAAGAAAGTTGTTTCTTTTGTACATATTTTGCTAATCCAATATGATCTCGGCTGACATATGTTGGATTCTTGCCTTGAATAACGGAGTTCTAATATTGCTTTCGCCGAAATCGGGTATTCTCTTTCCTTTTTCTCTACTCAACATGATCCTCTTCATATGTTGTATTATAATTTGTTCATATTTTGAAACATTGAGGACAATGTTTAGTTTAGGTTTGGGGGTGAAAAGTAGATACTTTGATAATGTGCCATAATTGAAAACAAGAACTCCTTCTTTTTGAAAAAAATTTAAAAATTCCAAAAAAAAAATAAAAAATGATAAAAAAACATAAAAATGGAGCTCATTTACCTTGAAATGTTGACTCATGTGCAAATATGTAATTTTTAGGAGTCTTAGTCTAGATATTTAGGTACCCTGATTCTAGCACAATTCACATAGTGATAAGAAATTTGCACGCGCACGATCTACCAATACATGTATAGCCTCATCCTTGAGGTGTTCTAATCGGAGTTTTTGCTGCCAATCACTTTAGAATACTGACGAAACTTGACTAGCTTGTTCTTCGGTTGGTTGGAGATAGAAGGTGGGGTTACATTAAGAAAACAACCATCGAATTTTAACTGGGTGCATCAAAAGGGCTACCTCTTGCTAAGATCATTAATTTTTTGTTTCCTTTTGCATATGTATCAAAAGTATTGCTTGTTAAAAAAAAATAAAAAAAAATAAAAAAAATGAATGTATATATCAGAAAAAATCAAAAAAAAAAAAGTCAAAAAAAAAAGAATGCAAAAAAATGAAAAAATCAATCAAGTATTTATCAATTCCATCCTCTCTTGTTCAAAATAAAAGAGTAGTCCATTAAATAAGAGTCATGTAAAGAGTCATCTTTTGTGTTTGTGTAATAAGCAAGGAAGGGTGTGCCATTGAATGTACAACGCAGTAATTGTGAAATACCTCCAACTCATTCACCATTCTCGTAAAGTCCGGACAGCTAGCTAGAGTTCGACCTTGGTTCTTAGCCTGAGAAACTATCTCTTGGTGATTAGTAGTCATAACATCCGTCTTGTCTTTACACATATGTAGATACACTTTCACTCTATCACATGTCTTTATTTTGTTATCAGTCTAGGATTGTGCCTTTGATGCTAGATTTGACATCTCCTCCATTTGCTGTGAGCTTAAACGGTCTTGCACATGTCACATTTGATGGAATAGAGCTTATTTTGTCCTAGACTTTGTAGGTACGTTCTAAGCAAACCTTCACGAACTTCACTCGTCCACTAGGGACACTTAGTGGTTTAAAAGGCTTAGTGCATACGCTAAATGCATTCGAGAGAACAACGACAGTAGTATAGGTAGGATTTCCTTAGTTTTGTTTTACTTGAGGACAAGTAAAATTCAGTTGGGGGTATTGGCTGAGTGCTAAAAAGTGCATATTTCTATATATTTTTTCTTGGCATTTAACTCATCTTTGTGCATTAATTCACATTTTATCCCATATTCTGTATTTTTCATTGTTTTCAAAGAATAAATATTTTATTAATTAATTTGCATTTTTAGGTAACTAAATAAAGCCTGGTTAACTCACGGAGCAAAAGAGCAAAGAAACGGCAAAGACCCCCGCAGAAAAGCACGAAGAATGAGTTGTAAGCCGGATCAATTAGAATGGCTTGAGAGGAAAATTGTTTCTTAAAGAGATATGGCTTGGCATACCCAAGGCCCAAAACCCTTACCCAAATCCATTTCATTATCCATACCCATTCCATGAGAGCCGTCAGATTGGATCCTCTCAACATCCACGGCCACTTCATCATTGTGCATCAAAATCCAAAGATCCTGTCAAACACCATAGTATACACTAGCTCCATCTGTACCGTCGTTTCGTTTGTACAAATCATCCAACGGCGCTACATACCTCTTCATCTTAGCCGTTGCGATTCAATCTATAGGGATCATCCAACGATTTTCGTCGCCGTACTAACTCTTGATGTCTCCGCCTCACACCCTAGCATCAAAAAACCTATACCTCCCAACCAAACGAACCCTAATCCTTGTCCATCGACTTCTCTCCCCCATCTCCTCATTTTCTCTTCGCAACTGCTCCACCCATACCCTGGCCATCGCCACCACCTCCACTGTCTCTGGCGCAACCCTTCCCCTGCCACAACCATCCTATCTCGCCATACCCCCAAACCATCATTACCACCTAGCCCCCTATCCTCCTAGCCGAGTTGTTCCATCAATCTCACACTCTTCCTCTCTGAACCCTAGAGTGTGCAGTTGATGACACAAATCAAGCTAGAAACGTAGCAGGAGCAGGAGGAAGAGAAGATAAAGCATGGGTCGAGATGAATTCGCAAATGGGTGAGAGAAATTGAAAATCCCCAAATTTTAGGGTTTAGAAATTAGGGATTTGATGTAAGCTATAAATAGAAACTGATGTAGAATGTTTAAAGGGTTCTTGGGTCATCCGAGATACCCCTAAATGGGTTAATTTCATGTTTAATTTCAATTTCAATTCCATAATACTATCATTACATGTTCTTCACTGTTAAATTTTGTTCTTATGTTCTAAACTTTGTTCTGATGTTATGTTCATGTTCTTGTGTACGTTAATGTTCATGTAATTCCCCTGTTTGACTCACATGTTCTTGTTTTGAGTCTTAATGCTTGACAAACATGAAAACTCCTAACTTCAGCATGTTCTAATTCACCACTAGGGTGAGAAGACCATTGAACCATGTTGGTTAGTCATTTGGGTTAGACCCTGTTGAGCTCAAAACACTTAGGTTAGTGACATTCCAAGGGTTCACTGGCTTGTGATTAGTGGTGCTTTAAATAGACCATTAATGCTAGGAGTTAGTAATAATCCAAGGGATGAACAAACCATATTAGTTAGAAACCTAGGAACCTAAATGACCTGTGATTGTTTATGCTTTAATCAGATAGGCAATGCTAGGGGTTAATCTAAGGATTTTAGGTAGTTAACTAGCCACATGACAAGGATTTATCCCAGGCTAACTAGCTAGGTGAAAGAGAATTCTCATCCATCTCCATACACTTCCATTCCCACTGTTTTCATTTTCTTCACTACTTTTTCCACTTTGTTTCTTTGTCACTGCCTTTGGCTCACTGCCACAGAATTTTCTTGTTCACTGTCACTTGTTTCATCACTTCAATTCACACCCAAGTCTCTGTGGTTCGACCCTGCCTTGCACACTCACTACAATAGACCATGTGCACTTGCAGGTATCATTTATGTGACTCTTTTAGAGAGCCACCATTCGGCTAAAGCAAAAGCTTACCAACACATATTTAGAGAAATAGATAGGCGAGATAAACTTGGCACGAAATAGCAAATGTGCATAATGAAAGTCTATATATCAAAACGACTTTTGTCTCAAGAGTAGGAGATAGAATAGATAGACTTTTGAGTGACAGATAAGTTCAAGTCTCCACATACCTTTTAGTCGATGAAGATCCACCAGTTCCTTGAGTAGTCCTTCGTCTTGTATGATGATTGCCATGGAGTTCTTGAGCTCAACTACACTTTCAATCCTAGTACGAGACCTTTAGCTATGTAGGCTAGAAATCAAGACTTATAGTTTTGATCACTAATATTGACAAACATGCTTGAGATAGCAACGCATGCGATTTCGACCGAGAAATGCTCTAACAATCTTCTCCTTTGTCAATTTTAGCGGCAAAACTATTAATACATATGGAATACAAAAAAAAAATTAACTTTTGTAGCTCCTATTCTACATGCCTAATCTTCAACATTACTCGAAATCTTCGTCACTTCCAAGTACTCCAATGATCCCAAAGGTTGTAAGTTTAGCATCATCGTTGTTGAAAATCCATAGCTATAACAATAAGAAAACAATAGTTCTCAATCATTGTTATACAATGTCATAGTATCATTACACAACGTCAAAGTCCAATTGTATCACTACTTCAACAACAATACTATGGTGATATGTATCACTCCCCCTTAGTCAATACTCCATCTCACATGGAAACCGCTCCCTCATACATAATGATCCAAAAACCATATGTATTTGTAGTGTGAACTACATATTAATTCTCCCCCTTTTTGTCAATAAAATTGGCAAAGGTACAAGAACGGGGTCCTAATGAAATTTCCGAAAGAGACATTTCTTGACCAAAAGAAAGCAAAAATATCAACTTGTTCTTTAGATGCAATCATAAAGCCGAAGCTAAATGCATTCATCAAGGAGTTTATAAAGATACAAGATAACCCCTATAATATTCCGCAGCCGCACTCCCCACAAAGATATGGCAATTAAGCGCAAGTTCAAAAGAATGTCATTCCCGAAAGAACAACAAGAGCGACCTAAATTTCGAAAGAAAATAAGGATTTCTTTGGACATAAAAAATCACATACAAGTATGAATTTGAATCCAAAAAGTTCAACTAAATTAACCACAAGAGAACCTATGATTAATTTAATCGACAAATGCTCAAACATAAGTGAACTTATAAAGACTTAAAAAATATAATTAGATTAATCACAAGAGAACCCGTAATTAATCTAATCGAAATACACAACCAAACTAATCACAAAAGTAATCAATTTAATTGGTCATGCTCGACATAAGAAAACTTACGGAGCAACAACTAAATAACCAAACAAGATGGATTAACTTAGTTGAAAATGCTCGACATAAAGTACCTTACGGAACAACAACATAGCCAATCAAAAATAATCAACTTGGTTGTTTAATGCTAAACATAAGACACTTTACGGAGCCTCACAGTAATACATAAAATATGGATAAGGGAAGATCAATTACTGCGGAATACACAAGGATTCATTCTATTTTCCATCACTATTTGCACAATGACATACAATAGACATAATCCTTGCAAACAAAAGATTTTAACCTATCTTCCATCAAAAATTGAAAATATAGCCTTAACTTTTGTATTTTTCAAAAGTCCATTCATTCTTTTATCAATACATGCATATCGACATAAGAAAGACTTTACTTTTGACAAGATATGAGACGGTCAAGTTCACGGTCGTAAACACACACATCCCATAACAATATTGCAATATATTAAACCATAAAGATTAATACTGCAAAAATCATCTTCCAAACAAATTTAGAATTTAAACCAATAAATCTAAAAACATGAAGATGAAAACGTTGGACATAGCTATGTGTAATCACAATAATGGTTATTCCAAACTCTAGTTATTCTTCTAATAAAAAAACAAGAACATAGAATTCTCGTCTAAAGACTTACTAGTCGTTATAGATCTTGCTCAGATCCTCTACTGAGTATTCCTTCTCATTATTGAAAAACCCATTGATTATGGGATCGTTCAATTCCTCCAAATCTTCAAAAATATCAGTCAACTCACTAAGTTCTCTTTTTAGCTCACGCAAGGTGTTCTTGGTTAGAGACAAAATTTGTTCATAGTGAGCTATCTCTTCTAAAGATGAAACAATTTGAGATTTTAAATTGTTTCTTTTATTGATGAAATCTTTCACCAAACCCATGAAGTTATCATCATGATGATAAAAAAGACAAAAGGTAGTTAGAGGAAGAACCTTCTCCATAATTTGTAGTCTTCACTTTCTTTACCCTTGAGGAAGAGATTCTTTTACACAGATACGCGTTGATTTCTTCGACTGCATCTCTGCTCGTGATGCTTCTAGTTACAGGAGCCATGAAACCGTATCCTTTTAGGAAAAAACAAAGGAGTCTACAAATGAAATAAATAGACTTGTGAACGTCTAAACCCTAGAAGAATAAGTCTTCCATTGTTTAAAGATTCAATATCTATATTGTTAGGAGAATATATATTTTTTAACAAAAATAAATACAATACTTGAGCCACAAAGATGCAGATCCTCATTTCTAAAGTTAAAAATGAAGATGCGAACGTCTCTGGGACTAGACAGAGATGTTGTGAGATAAACGCTCCCCTTGTTTATCACATAGTGATTTACCAAGGTTTGTTGTATAAAAAGGTTTCCTACATCTTCTGATTCTGAAAGCATTGGTTTTATGAGACCTATGTTGATTATCCAGATTCATCTTTTGCATGTTCTTTTGCAGGCTGGACATTCTTTTGTTGTTCCTCTTGAACCTCCAACACGAGCTTTGAACATGATTCGCATTTCCACAAAACGAACAAATCGAGGATCATTTGTCTTGTTGAAGTGCCTTCTGTTTATCACAACTGTCAACCTTTAATTTCCCATGACATTTCGAAACAGGGTTGACAATACTTGCAGTCTTGCTTTTAAATCCTAAACCATTTGTGTTTCCAAAGGCTTTCTGACCAAACAACATTGCGGAGATTTTGTCAGAACTTCTAGATAATCGTTGTAGATCATCTTTGAGAGTATCAATCTCTTTTTCCTTTAGAACAATGGCTCTGGTGAGTTTATCATTGAGACAGTATATCTCGAGATCTTTCACCTGGATTAATGATTATAATTTCTTCAATGAAGTTTTTAATTGAAGATTTTCTTGAAGACCCTCTTTATTCAAGAATTCAAAAATCTCCGTGTCAGACTCAATTTCTGAATCAGACTTTGAGTATGTGTACGTTTCTGTTGCGAAAGCTGCGGGTTCATCACGTCCATCAGATGTATTCAAAATGTTGACACTTAAAGATTTTTCTTTCTCAGAATCATTAGCAGCAAAGGATGACAGAGGATGTTTATCACATCTCATGCTTCTCTTTACAAAATCCTTGATCCTTTCTGTTATCAATGGTTTGTCGAACCAATCACTATTTGAACATCATTCATCAGCCCAAGACAAGTTAGACGTTTCACTTGTGTCAGAAACAACATTGAATGCAAGAGTTTGAACAGAATTTGGATCAAGTATTTTGACCTTTCCAAGAGAAGTATTTTTGGAGAGGGTGTTGAGGTTATTTCCTCCATCGATGACTGGTGGTACGTATATTGAGATAGCACCTCTGTGCATAGAGTCAGATTGCTACAAACACAGACTTGTAGGGTCTTAAACGCGTTTGCCTGCTCTGATACCAATTGAAAAAGTGGGGGTACAACAACCTCACCCAATATTTCGTTTAGAAATCTGTATGGACAAACTCCAATGTACTTTCTAGAGAATCAACTAGACAGTCATACTCAATCTAGATAAAAGTATATTAAAGAGTTTATATCTCAATCTCTCGATTTGATCTTTACTCGAGCACATAGAAATCTGCGAGTCTTTATCAAAGAGAGATAACTTGGATGGTACCAAAGACCAATATCCAAGTGTCAATCAATTTAAATCAACAACCAAAAGGTCGAATATTCTAACTGAATGAACAACGCACAACCTGTGATATTTCAATTATATAACAAAATATAATGCAGAAAAGAAATAACACAGACACCAGAATTTTGTTAACGAGGAAACCGCAAATGCAGAAAACCCCCGGGACCTAGTCCAGATTGAACAAACACTGTATTAAGCCGCTACAGACACTAGCCTACTCCAAATTAACTTCGGCCTGGACTATAGTTGAACCCCAACCAATCTCACACTGATCCAAGGTACAGTTATGCTCCTACGCCTCTGATCCCAACATGACGCTACGTACTTGATTCCCTTAGCTGATCTCACCCACAACTAAGAGTTGCTACGACCCAAAGTCGAAAACTTTAATAAACAAATCTGTATCACACAGAAAATTCTATAGTAATAGATAAATCCGTCTCCCACGAATATACCTACGAGTTTTGTTCCGTCTTTTGATAAATCAAGGTGAACATGAACCAATCAATAAACCGGTCTTATATTCCCGAAGAATAGCCTAGTATTATTGATCACCTCACAATAATCTTAATCGACGCAGCGAAAAAAGATATTGTGGAATCACAAACGATGAGACGAAGTGTTTGTGATTACTTTTCTAAATTGCCTATCGGAGATATAAAATCTCGAGCCAATTATTACAATCGTACTCGTAACGATAGAATATGCAAGATCAGATCACACAACTACAAGAAAAGTAGTATCGGTCTGGTTTCACAATCCCAATGAAGTCTTTAAGTCGTTAACCTGGTTTTAGAAGAAGAAACCAAAGGTTAAAGGAGAATCGAATCTAGCTATGCAACTAGTATCACACGTAAGGTGTGGGGATTAGGTTTCCCTGTTGCTAGAGTTCTCCCTTGTATAGTTTTCAAATCAGGGTTTGCAATCAATGTTAGATTGGTAACAAAGCATTCAATATCCATCGTTAAATGAAAACCTAATTAGATTCAAGCTAATATTTCTCAACCGTTGGATCGAAAACTTATCTTGTTACACACAAATGAAATGTCCAATTTTGGGTTTACGAACCGTTCCCAAACATTAACATTTGTTGGTTCAACAATAGTTAACCAAATGGTTATCCATATGATTACTTTCATATCAACCATATTCTTCTTCACCATAACTAGTTCAAATGACTCAAATGAACTAGTTAGAGAGTTTTTCAATTGCTTAGATGTTATGTAACTACACAAGACACAAGCGAAGCAAAAACGGTTTGATTCACTCAAATCGGTTCATGAACTTTATAGCCACGGTTTGCAAAAGCATTCCTTAGTTTAAATAAACATGAGTTCAAGAACAACCGGTTTTAGATATAGCCTGCTCAAGTTCGCGGACTGGGTTTGCGGACTTAATCTCATGGAAGGAGTTCACAAACTCCAACAGAAATTCTCGGGTCGAGAACTTCCGCCAGTTCGCAGACTGAGTTCGCGGACTTGGCTCACGCCAGTTCCATTTCTCTTGATCAACAAAGTTTGCAAACTTTGGTTCAAGGAATAAGGACTTGTACATATATGTGTTTCCACAACAATGCTTATATCCTACCAATGGTTATATAATCTAAACTCTCATTTCAATCATTGAAACATTCTCAGAGGACGGATATAGCCGTTATTCACAGACCATTTTTCATCAGAGCAATTTTCAAAGTTATTGAAACATAACATGACTTTCGTCACTAGGTAAAGATGAATTCGGATAAAGCGAAAGCTTACCAACACATATTTAGAGAAATAGATAGGCGAGATAAACTCGGCTCGAAATAGCAAATGTGCATAATGAAAGTCTATATATCAAAACGAGTTTTATCTCAAGAGTATGAGATAGAATAGATAGACTTTTGAGTAACAGATAAGTTCAAGTCTCCACATACCTTTTAGTCGACGAAGATCCACCAGTTCCTTGAGTAGTCCTTCGTCTTGTATGATGATTGTCATGGAGTTATTAAGCTCAACTACACTTTCTATCCTAGTCCGAGACCTTTAGCTATGTAGGCTAGAAATCAAGACTTATAGTTTTGATCACTAACATTGACAAACATGCTTGAGATAGCAACGCATACGAGTTCGACCGAGCAATGCTCTATCAATATCCATCATGTTGATTCAACTATCAACATTCGAGAATTATATTGATCCAACAATCAATATTCTGATTCATACTAATGTTTGGTCCTTATACCAACATTTTTGCTCGACTGAGCAACATGGTTCGAACTGACGACCATCAAATATTTCTGATTCCTATTTGTCATTCGATCACTCATGATATATTAGATCATAAATGAGCATTCTGCATAATTCAGCAATATCTTTGATTCCCTGTCGAATACTCGACATATCAAAATAAGTCCTTGATCGAGCAATCTCATCGCACGCTTGATGTAAATATTACTATTACTTCGACCGGTAAAATGATGTATCACAATTCATCAAGACTCAACGTATTTCCATTATTATGTCCCAACAGAAATTTTATGCTCAATCCATGAGTCTCAGAGCATACCACATTCGTTCATTATGCTCAACTCATCAAGGCTATAGACTCTGAAAAGGCGGGGGTCTAACAACACCACCCAATATTTCGCTTAGCAATCTGTATGGACTAACTCCGAAATACTTTCTAGAGAATCAACTAGACAGTCAGACTCAATCTAGGTAAAAGTATCTCAAGGAGTTAATATCTCTCTCTTTATTTGATTCACTCAAGGTAATAGAAATCAGCGAGTCCTAATCAAATACAAGGAATAACTCGGATGGTACCAAAGACCAATATCGAGGATCAATCAATGACAATCAACAACCAAAGGTTGGATTACTCTAATTGATGATCTAACGCACAACTTGTAGTATTTCAATTATAAAGATAAACAATATAATGCGGAAATTGAAATAACACAAACACCAGAAATTTTGTTAACGAGGAAACCGCAAATGCAGAAAAACCCCGGGACCTATTCCAGATTGAACACACACTGTATTAAGCCGCTATAAACACTAGCCTACTCCAAATTAACTTCGGTCTGGACTGTATTTGAACCCCAATCAATCTCACACTGATCCAAGGTACAGTTATGCTCCTACGCCTCTGATCCCAGCAGGATACTGCGCACTTCATTCCCTTAGCTGATCTCACCTACCACTAAGAGTTGCTACGACCCAAAGTCGAAGACTTTAATAAACAAATCTGTATCACACAGAAAAGTCTACGATAATAGATAAATCCGTCTCCCACGAATACACCTACAAGTTTTGTTCCGTCTTTTGATAAATCAAGGTGAACAGGAACCAATCAATAATAACAGACTTATATTCCCGAAAAATAACTTAGTATTATCAATCACCTTACAATAATCTTAATCGACACAGCGGAAAAAGATATTGCGGAATCACAAACGATGAGACGAAGTTTGTTTGTGATTACTTTTTATCTTGCCTATCGGAGATAGAAATCTCAAGCCAATTATTACAATTGTACTCGTACGATAGAAGATGAAAGATCAGATCACACAACTACAAGAAAAGTAGTATCGGTCTGGCTTCACATTCCCAATGAAGTCTTTAAGTCCTTAACCTGGTTTAGAAGAAGAAACCAAAGGTTAAAGGAGAATCGACTCTAGCTTAGCACAACTAGTATCACACAGAATGTGTGGGGATTAGGATTCCTAGTTGCTAAAATTCTCCCTTATATACACTTTCAAATCAGGGTTTGCAATCAATGTTAGCTTAGTAACAAAGTATTCAATATTCACCATTAGATGAAAACCTGATTAGATTCAAGCTAATATTTCTCAACCGTTAGATCGAAAACTTAGCTTGTAACACACAAATGAAATGTCCAATTTTGGGTTTATGAACCGTACCCAAACATTAACATTTGTTGGTTCAACAAGTCAACCAAAAGGTTAGCCATATGATTACTCTCATATCAACCTTATTCTTCTTCACCATAACTAGTTCAAATGACTCAAATGAACTAGTTAGAGAGTTGTTCAATTGCAAGGAAATCTTATGTAACTACACAAGACACAATTGAAGCAAAATCGGTTTGATTCACTCGAATCGGTTCATGAACTTTATAGCCACGGTTTGCAAAAGCATTCCTTAGTTTATTTAAACATTAGTTCAAGAACAACCGACTTTAGATATAACCTGCTCAAGTTCGCGGACTTAAGCTCATGGAAGGAGTACACAAACTCCAGCAGAAAATCTCGGGTCGAGAAGTTCCGCAAGTTCGTTGACTGAGTTCGCGGACTTGGCTCACGCCACTTCCATTTCTCTTGATCAACAAAGTTCGCAAACTTTGGTTCAAGGAATAAGGACTTATGCATATATGTGTTTCCACAACAATGCTTATATCCTACCAATGGTTATGTAATCTAAACTCCCATTTCAATCATTGAAACATTCTCAGAGAATGTTATATAGCCGTTATTCACAAACGATTTTTCATCAGAGCAATTTTCAAAGTGATTAAAACATAACATGACTTTCGTCACTTGGTAAAGATGAATTCGGCTAAAGCGAAAGCTTACCAACACACATTTCGAGAAATAGATAGGCGAGATAAACTCGGCTCGAAATAGCAAATGTGTATAATGAAAGTCTATATATCAAAACGACTTTTGTCTTAAGAGTAGGAGATAGAGTAAATAGACTTATGAGTGACAAATAAGTTCAAGTCTCCACATACCTTTTAGTCGATGAAGATCCACCAGTTCCTTGAGTAGTCCTTCGTCTTGTATGATGATTGCCATGGAGTCTTGAGCTCAACTACACTTTCTATCCTAATCCAAAACCTTAGCTCTAATAGGCTAGTAATCAAGACTTATAGTTTTGATTACTAATATTGACAAACATCCTTCAGATAGCAACGCATGCGAGTTCTACCGAAAAATGCTCTAACAATCTCCCCCTTTGTCAATTTTAGTGGCAAAACTATTAATACATATGGAATACAAAAAATAAATAAATTAACTTTTGTAGCTCCTATTCCACATGCCTAATCTTCAACATTACTCGAAATATTCGTCACTTCTAAGTACTCCAATGATCCCAAAGGTTGTAAGTTTAGCATCATCGTTGTTGAAAATCCGTAGCTATAACAACAAGAAAACAATAGTTCTCAATCATTGTTATACATTGTCATAGTATCATTATACAGAGTAAAGTTCAATTGTATCACAACTTCAACAACAATACTATGGTGATATGTATCACTCCCCCTTAGTCAATACTCCATCTCACATGAAAACCACTCCCCCTTACATAATGATCCGAAAACCATATGTATTTGTAGTGTGAACTACATATTAATTCTCCCCCTTTTTGTCAATAAAATTGGCAAAGGTACAAGAACGGGATCCTAATGAAATTTCCGAAAGAGACATTTCTTGGCCAAAAGAAAGCAAAAATATCAACTTGTTCTTTAGATGCAATCATAAAGCTGAAGCTAAATGCATTCATCAAGGAGTTTATAAAGATACAAGATAACCCCTATAGTATTCCACAGCCGCACTCCCCACAAAGATATGGCAATTAAGCGCAAGTTCAAAAGAATGTCATTCCCGAAAGAACAACAAGAGCGACCTTAATTTTGAAAGAAAAGAAGGATTTCTTTGGACATAACAAATCACATACAAGTATGAATTTGAATCCAAAATATTAAATTAATCACAAGAAGTTCATAATTAATTTAACCAAAAATGCTCAACACAAGTAAACTTATGGAGACTTAAGAGCGCTCAATTAGATTAATCACAAGTAAACCCATAATTCATCTAATCGAAATACACAATCAAACTAATCACAAAAGTAATCAATTTAATTGGTCATACTCACATAAGAGAGTCTATGGAGCAATGACTAAGTTAATCATGAAAACAATCAACCCAGTCACGGACGCTCAAACATAAGAAGACTTATGGAGTCATAACTAAATAACCAAACAAGATGATTAATTTAGTTCAAAATTCTCAACATAAAGTACCTTACGGAACAACAACAAGGCTATTCATAAAAATAATCAACTTGGTAGTTTCGTGCTCAACATAAGGCACATTACGGAGCCACACAGTAATACATAAAATATGGATTAGGGAAGATCAATTACTGCGTAATATACAAGAATTCATTCTATTTTTCATCACTATTTGTATAATGACATTTAATAGACATAATCCTTGTAAACAAAAGATTTTAACCTATATTCCATCAGTAATTGACAATATAGTCTTAACTTTTGTATTTATCAAAAGTCCATTCATTCTTTCATCAATACATGCATGTCAATTCATGAACGACTTTACTTTTGACAAGATATGGGACAATCAAGTTCACGGACGCAAACACGCATATCCCATAATAATATTGCAATATATAAAACCATAAAGATTAATACTGCAAAAATCATCTTACAAACAATTTTAGAATTTAAACCAATAAATCTAAAAACATGAAGATGAAAACGTTGGACATAACTATGTGTAATCAAAATAATGGCTATTCCAACCTCTAGTTATTCTTCTAAAAAACCAGAAAAATAGAAGATTTACTAGGTAAAAAAAAGAAATCAACAAGCTAGGGAACAAAAGCAGACTCCAGTGCCATGGCCGAACACGAACTAATGTCAAATAGATGGTTCAGGATCCTCACGAGTCTTGGTGACTTTGAGCTTGTGATTAGCAGCATCCATTGCATCTTCAGAGAGGAGATTCTCTTTGTGAAGATCATTGATGTGAGATTTTATGAGACCAAGGTCATATGAAACCTTTTTCAACTCAGTTTTCAACACATCAAGACTTTTCAGAGTATCAACGAGCTGCAGTTTTGCTTCCTCAAAATACTTAAGAAAGTCATGGACCACTTCAGCAGAAATAATATCATCCTTCTCAACATTCTCATGAGTATACGCATAGTAACACGAGGCATTGGGATGATTTTCATCTACAAGGGTTCTTTTCTTCCTCCCTTCGGATTCAAAACCAATACCTTTATCAAGAAAGCCTTTAGCAAAACCACACGATTGTGAAGAAGACGACATTCTTGATAAACCAAAATAACCTAGAGTACGCAAACGTGACTCGGCGGTTTGGTATTTATATGTTTTTTTAGGGAAGAAGACCTTTAGGGTTTCCAAACGGTTGACTCGTGATGGTAACAGGTGTACACATACGAATACAACATGGCCCATAAAGAATAAAACAACAAAAGAACTTTTGCTACATGAGAATTCATAAATGGCTCAATAAAATTCCTTACCAAAGGAGTAATTTAGAGCACATGTGTAGCAACCCACAAAGATGCAAAAGAAAATGCATAAAGAGAGAAACGATACAAAAATACTTTTTAGGCAATATTGTTTGCAGGCACTAGTTTAGTTATAAACGATAAGAGGATAGCTCAACTAAGTAGAACACTAACTTGCCATAGTATACCTGAACCTTACACATCTTGCTCAATAGGATTTTTTATGAGAAAGTTCTTAATCCTTGTGATTAATTAGAACAAGTATGAGCTCTGACCTCATTAAAAGAACTGTGTTTATGATCGAGTCTCTTTTTCCTTCTGAATTTAGAGAGAGATCCCTTTTTATGTAAGAAATTATCATAAAACTTACTGTCATCAAAATACGAGACATAGTTAGAGTTCTTACCAAAATAATTTTGACTTGCGGAGGATGACAACCTATCGACAATTTCTTTATATCTTCCAATTATCTCCATCAGGTTATTTCTCATATCATTAATTTTTCTTCTTTCTTCTGGAATTTCGTTCATATTAAGGGAAATGTTATTTCCAGAGGAAACGACTAGATATTTCTTGGACGATTCTTGTTAAAACTTTTATTCTGCTTTAGAGCATTTGAGGAACTCATTGAACTGACCTTCCTGGTAACATACACAGGGTAAGTACGAAAACCAACTGGTTTAGACATACAAATGTCAGTTACATCTTTGAGAATTAAGTCTAAGGTGTGTTGAAGTTGAACCAAGGAGGTTTTATTCAACTTAGAGTTTCTCTTTTGTTTAGCAGAGCCTTTTACGTCGCAAAAGAGGCATACTTTATGATCACAAGAGTGATTAGACAAGGTAGTCTTAACAACCTCGTTAGGAGATTTCTTCCTTCCATGTGATGTTGAACATCCTTAATCAATGGGAAATTCAGACACATTCTTTACACCAGGAAGGGATTCCAATTTTACTTCTGGAGCTGGAACGTTTTCAGGCGTACCAGAAGTACTTGGTATATTAGACTGCTTAGAGCATCCTTGAATAGAGAGTTTACTCAAGCGATGTTCAATTTCCAAAGCATCCTTTTTGAGGCTAGCCTCAAGAGTCAACATGAAGAATGATCTTCAGTATTTTCTTTGAATTCGCAGTCTCTTATTACACCAAGCAGAACATCGACATGATGTTTTAACCGATTAAATCTATCAGATTGGATTCTAGCAAGATTTAGAATCAAGACACTCTCTTCAGATGTTTCCCGTTCATTTGGAGAGATAGACTCTTTTGAAGGGTAATCGGAAATACTTATGTCGGAGCCTGTCTGTCTTGTTGGAACACATGGTTCGTCTATATTCGAGATTGAGGAATCTTTCTCTTTAATAGAATTATATAATACAGAGCATTTATTTCTGGTGACGCGTTTATCAGAGATACTATCGTCCATCCTCAGATCGCTACAAACACAGACTTATAAGGTCTTAAACGTGTTTGCTTGCTCTGATACCAATTGAAAAAGAGGGGGTCTAACAACACCACCCAATATTTTGCTTAGAAATATGTATGGACTAACTCCGAAATACTTTCTAGAGAATCAACTAGACAGTCAGACTCAATCTAGGTAAAAGTATCTCAAGGAGTTAATATCTCTTTCTTGATTTGATTTACTCAAGCTAATAGAAATCAGCGAGTCCTAATCAAATTCAAGGAATAACTCGGATGGTACCAAAGACCAATATCCAAGGATCAATCAGTGACAATCAACAACCAAAGGTTGGATTACTCTAATTGATGATCTAATGCACAACCTGTATTATTTCAATTATAAAGATAAAACAATATAATGAGGAAATTGAAATAACACAGACACTAGAAATTTTGTTAACGAGGAAACCACAAATGCGGAAAAACCCCGGGACCTAGTACAGATTGAACACACACTGTATTAAGCCGCTACAGACACTAGCCTACTCCAAATTAACTTCGGTCTGGACTGTAGTTGAACCCCAATCAATCTCACACTGATCCAAGGTACAGTTATGCTCCCACGCCTATGATCTCAGCAGGATACTGCGCACTTGATTCCCTTAACTGATCTCACCCACAACTAAGAGTTGAAATGACCCATAGTCGAAGACTTTAATAAACAAATCTGTATCACACAAAAAATTCTACGATAATAGATAAATCCGTCTTCCACGAATATACCTACGACTTTTGTTCCGTCTTTTGATAAATCAAGGTGAAAAGGAACCAATCAATAATACCAGACTTATATTCCCGAAGAACAATTTAGTATTATCAATCACCTCACAATAATCTTAGTCGATGCAGCGAAAAAGATATTGCGGAATCACAAACGATGAGACGAAGTTTGTTTGTGATTACTTTTTATCTTGCCTATCGGAGATAGAAATCTCAAGCCAATTATTACAATTGTACTCGTACGATAGAAAATGCAAGATCAGATCACACAACTACAAGAAAAGTTGTATCGGTCTGGCTTCACAATCCCAATGAAGTCTTTAAGTCGTTAACCTGGTTTAGAAGAAGAAACCAAAGGTTAAAGGAGAATCGACTCTAGCTTAGCACAACTAGTATCACACAGAATATGTGGGGATTAGGTTTCCCAGTTGCTAGAGTTCTCCCTTATATACACTTTCAAATCAGGGTTTGCAATCAATGTTAGCTTAGTAACAAAGCATTCAATATTCACCGTTAGATGAAAACCTGATTAGATTCAAACTAATATTTCTCAACCGTTGGATCGAAAACTTAGCTTGTCACACACAAATGAAATGTCCAATTTTGGTTTTATGAACCGTACCCAAATATTAACATTTGTTGGTTCAACAAGTCAACCAAAAGGTTAGCCATATGATTACTCTCATATCAACCTTATTCTTATTCACCATAACTAGTTCAAATGACTCAAGTGAACTAGTTAGAGAGTTATTCAATTGCAAGGAAATATTATGTAACTACACAAGACACAATTGAAGCAAAATCGGTTTGATTCACTCGAATCGGTTCATGAACTTTATAGTCACGGTTTGCAAAAGCATTCCTTAGTTTATTTAAACATTAGTTCAAGAACAACCGACTTTAGATATAACCTGCTCAAGTTCGCGGACTGGGTTCGTGGACTTAAGCTCATGGAAGGAGTACACAAACTCTAGCAAAAAAATCTCGGGCCGAGAAGTTCCGCTCACGCCACTTCCATTTCTCTTGATCAACAAAGTTCGCAAACTTTGGTTCAAGGAATAAGGACTTATGCATATATGCGTTTCCACAATAATGCTTATATCCTACAAATTCTTATGTAATCTAAACTCTCAATTCAATTATTGAAACATTCTCAGAGAACGTTATATACCGTTATTCACAAACCATTTTTCGTCAGAGCAATTTTCAAAGTGATTGAAACATAACATGACTTTCGTCACTTGGTAAAGATGAATTCGGCTAAAGCGAAAGCTTACCAACACACATTTCGAGATATAGATGGGAGAGATAAACTCGGCTCGAAATAGCAAATATGTATAATGAAAGTCTATATATCAAAACGATTTTTGTCTCAAGAGTAGGAGATAAAGTAAATAGACTTTTGAGTGACAGATAAGTTCAAGTCTCCACATACCTTTTAGTCGATGAAGATCCACCAGTTCCTTGAGTAGTCCTTCGTCTTGTATGATGATTGCCATGGAGTCTTGAGCTCAACTACACTTTCTATCCTAATCCAAGACCTTAGCTCTAATAGGCTAGTAATTAAGACTTATAGTTTTGATCACTAATATTGACAAACATGCTTGAGATAGCAACGCATGCGAGTTCGACCGAGCAATGCTCTAACAGACTCATTGTCTAGTCAAGTCAACAACTGACTAATTAAATACAGGTCTGCCTTGCAGACTCCACATTCATGAGACATCAATCACGTCACATAGGAGGATATTCACTAGGGTTTTGGTCTTGCAGTCTACGGCACGTGTGTACACCCACGATTAGAAATGTGAGTAAGTTGTGCAAGTAGTTGAGGGAGTTAGAAAATTAGTAGATGGACAATCAACCAAGTTTCCCCACGACATGGAACTGGTTTAACCACGATTTTCCACTTTCCCACTCTTTCGTTCCAGCAACCGTCACGCTTTCTGGAATCAATGTGTCTGCTATTCTTGCTTATAAATAAGTTTCTGAATCCACGATTGAACAACTAAGAATTCTCATAAAAAGAACGCTCAATATAGCAGAATTCAATCAATCAACCATAACTTATTCGAACCCAGATGTTCAGATTAACTTGCAGAAATCATCAACACATACACAATCCTCGATCATCATTGATCTCACACACTTCTCAGCTTCCCTCCTACAGATCAACTCTCATCCCACTTTGTGACCGAATTGACTCCGGAACGGTCATTTTCTTGGTTTAGGCCGGAGTCCTACAGATTGATCTCTCGAACTCAAAGCACTCCAGTGTAGTGCATCTGCTTGAAAAAGGTTTAGGCAATTTTCTCGGTCGAGGAGTCTTTGCCCGCACGCTCGAGTCTTCACTTTCCTAAAAAGCCAGTAAATCGTTTTCACCCATCAACAGTTTATAATTGGAAATTAGTTCTGCTAATGTTTATTTACCCGATTGTAAAGATTGAGAATGCTACATTCCTACAATATGTCTTGACTATTCGAGGGTATAAATAAAATTCTCCATTTCAGGAAAAAACTTATCATATTTCTTAGTTGGTGTAAGTTATGTAATAAAAACAATTTTTATTGTAGATACCACTGACACCAATTTTAAGAAATTGACGGGTCCTTTAGAGTAAATCCCTCAAGTATGGTGGAAGTTGGTAGGAAATCCTCAACATTAGTTCCAAGGTCACACACTTTGAAACAAGAACAAAGAATATATTAGCGAAAATAAGTAAATGGTTCGGCTTGATTTTTCTGAATAATGGATTGATTAAGTTATTAAAAAAAAAACTGGTGGGTGATTGTGATTAAAACCTCACCTAAGTGATCAATCTTATTGTTAAAAGAAGAATGACCAGCAGCGTTCATCCATTTTACATATTGCTTTTCTATTCCAGTGGTTCTAAACAGACCGAGCTGTTAAACCACACAAAAATAATATGCACAAAAGCTCTTACAGTTTTGTATGGTGGGCCCCGCCGGAGAACAATAGGGGAGCCACTTATGATGGGGTCATTGAAAAATTTGTGAGGAGTAGTTTTTGGTGTTGTTTTTTTGCTCCGTTCAAATAGAATTTTTGTTTCCATTCGTACTTTCACTAAGTAATTAACACCATTAATTAATTAAATACTCCTTATTAAAGACAGTCAACTCTTCGTTTATTATTACTAATACGTAGAATTGTAAAAAAGATGAACACAATGGGCTCCTCTTTTTTCTTTTTCATTTCAAACTATTTTCTTTTCACTGGATAGGAATCATGAAAAGTGAAAACCAGTTAGCTAAATTTCAATTCGAGGACGGTTCATCTAGTCTAGATAGATAAAGAAATGATTCCAAAATACGACTTAAAATTTGAAAAGAAATAGCAGACTTTCTAATTGATTGAAAATTTGCCTCACCATAAGCGCATAAGCATTTTTACTTTCCACGTAAATGTTCCAAATAACAGATCAGTTGTTTGATAGCCGTATCTGTAAAATGGCAAACAAAGGTATGAACCTCAGGCTTTTTAGCCAAGCCCATACTAGATTTGTTAATTATTAGGTGTGGTGGTTTCTTCTTGTACAGTATTCCTTTCATGAGATATGAACATCACGATCAAAAGAATGATTTCGACACCCATGTAGATATATGCCTTGCCATCCCACCTAAGAAATCAACATTTTTTATTACGGAAAATGGGTCATTTGTTCAAATATTTTTAAATCACGGTTTAAATGGACGAGTAAAAAATAGTTTGGGTGAAATGGCCAAAAAAAAAATAGTAAGGATGGTTTCATCCTAGCTTAAATTTAAAAAATAGCAAGGACGAAACTGGATACATCCTGTGTAAATTAAAAATACGAAAAAATATTTGAAAATGGGCACGATGAAACTGTTTACATCCTGCCTATTTTTACATTTTTGTCCATTTAAACAATATCAAAATGTAACTATCCATTTCATCTAGGAATTGTTGATTTTGGTCTTTTTAACCAATTTTGTGTTTTTATTATCGAGTCAAAACCACATAAGCTCCATGTTGCCGCCTGAAGTTGTTTTTCGCGATAGAGTTCCTATTCTTTTTTTTTCTCTTATTCACGCTCTGTACAAGTCCCTAAAGTGAATTACCCTAGGTTCCCAAATCATTGAGAAAAATTAACTTGTTTTAGAGGAGAAAAGAAAAAAAATGCGTAAAGCATGGACCATTTGGAAAGGGAAATGGGTAAAGCGTAGTCATCTTGATGATAACTTGATAAGGCAATACAATAGATAGTTAGGTTTGGGTTTGAGTCGCGCTAGGATGCATGCTATGCACGGAAGACCCTAGCTAATCAACTTTGGATTGACAATCCCTTAGCCGAATGCTAATCCAGGTGGGTGCAGCATGCTGAACCGTGGATAAATGGTGGCGTGCAGGCGTCCACGAAAAAAATGCGTGTTTACCATCATTTTACGTATTAGTTTGTCAGACTTTCAAACAAGCTAATTATCAATGTTAACGTATATGGCTTCTTATAAACTCATAATCAGTTTTTTTTTCTGGTTTGTTTGTTTGTTTTAAGTTAATGACTCAATATTGATCATAGCACAAAATAATTGCTATTGGATTTCAAATTCTTTTAAGAAAAAAGATAAGTCGTGAGAAATTTAAGCTCACAGTTATTTGAACAATATATTAATGATAAAGTCTAAACATCTTCCATGACTTCACCCATTTTATTTATCCAATTCTTCTTTGCAAGGTTTATTCATTAAATATTTAATCATTAAAAAATAGTAAGAATGAAATTGGATATATCCTGATGTAAATTAAAAATAAGAAAAAGTATTTGAAAATGAGTAGGATGAAACTGTTTACAACCTGACTATTTTTACATTTTTGTCCATTTAAATAATATCAAAATCTAAATGTCCTTTTCATCCAGAAATTGTTGATTTTGATCTTTTTAACCAATTTTGTGTACATCAATCCACATCTTTGTACCGTCAATCAACACAATTATGGGGAGGAGAAGAAATCAACCCTCCGGTGATCACTAAAGTATTGCATACTACATACTAACAGACGCTTGCGAATTATATTAGCCGCACACCTTATTGAAATGAGGAAATCTAATCAGAGACCGAATTGTTTATATTACCCTTAATTTTTAAAGTTAAATATAGTTGGCTGAAACTATCTGATCCTCATTTTTTTATTGGATTATTGTTCAATGACGCAGTTGGCTTAATTCAACTGGTAAGCCATCTTAATTTTATCCTATCATCAAAAGAAAATATATAATCTGAAGATAAATTATATTATTCGCTAAGAGCAACCACAGTGGACGAGTATAATTAAATATTTGGTCAAAAAACGAGACACAGTGGATAAACTATCGATTAAAATTCGGACCAAAGACCAAATCTCAGAGTATATTTGGTCCAAAACTAAAACCAAATATAGTCGAGCGAACGTATAGTTAACGCCCCACCATCAGACGGGCATAAAATCCCCGTCCCACACCAGGCATGCATAAAGTCCCCGCCCCACACCAGGCGTGCTTTATACCTCCGCGCCATTTATTTTTTTAATTTTTTTTTTCTTTTGGGTGGGGCGGGGTTTATACTCCGCCCCACTCTTTTTTTTATTCACTTTATATATGGGGCGGGCTTTATACCTCCGCCCCATTTTCCATTTTTTTTTTGTTTTTTGGAATCTCATCGGGCGTACGTATAGTTTACGCCTCACACCAGGCGAACGTATAGTGCACGCTCGACCAAATTTAATCTTCTATCCGTAACGTCACACACCAGACTAAACTCAAATTTGGTCGTTTTTTTTGGTCTTTAATCTTTGGCTATACTCGTACCACTGCGGTTGCTCTAAGAGAACGAACGCTATTGTTATGTTTGTAAGTACGTGCTCAGCCAATAGTCATCCAGACTTTGATCCAATCAACACAATGCTTGTATTGTATTGTTTAATATTTAGGAAACGCGCCTCGGACTTCACTTAATTATTTTTCTGGAGAGGAAAATGACTTTTTTTCTACCCATTTGCCATTGAATTTCATTTCATCTTACTAGCTAAACCAGTGTCAAAGCTGAATGAAACTTGCAGACTGGACTTGCATAACATCAATCACAACGTCGATGGTATACTGCATTAGAGTTGCCAGTCTGCGGCAGTTCACTTCTCCCACATTTAACAGTTACGGTCATGATCATTGTTGGGAATTGATATCGACAAATAACTAATTTTTGACGCGCCTCTGCACTTTGCGAGGGTCGCATAAAACCGTCCAAAAGAATCCTTTTGCAAAACAAAAAGTCTCTGCATACCGAGAGAAAAAAACCAAGTAAAAACAGCTACACACAAACCCATTCTACACGTCTTTCGAGGAACTGAGTCTACTGAGACCCACAAATAATAAAAAAAAAATATTCGTGAGAAACGGTTTTTACCTAGTTTCTTTCTCCCGGTTCGCAGAGAATGACTGTTTGCAAATATACAAAACGAAAACAATCTTAATTCTTCTTAATAAAATTTCTATTCTTATATCCACTTGGCATCCCACTTCACCACAAAACTCGTCTTTGCCCATCGAAATCTTTATTATATAATAATCAAAAGATAAAAGATGAAAAAATATTCTTATTCGCTTCAAAACAAAGATCCCATAATCACCTTCTCTACATTCTCTACTCTCCCTCTTCCAAACTATATACCGTATGCCAAAGCCAACCTTTATCAACTACCACTTGCTTGTATAAATAGGAGTACTTCCCGTAACATAAGTTTCCAAGATCAAAATATTTCTTCTACTTAATCACAGAGTTTGCTCTTTCTTTCTCTATACCTTGATACATGTTCCACCGGTTTCTAATACAAAGATCAAAAACCATGACCAAGGTATACCCAAATGCAACAACAGAAATCCCAAGAATTCCGAAACAAATTTCAGACAGGGAAGTGGAGGTGTTAACTGTATGGAAAAAATCACTTCTCTTCAACTGTAACGGTTTTACCGTTTTTGATACAAAAGGAAATCTTGTTTTTCGTGTGGATAATTATCGAGCTGGGAATAAAACGGAAATCTTTTTAATGGATGCCTCAGGAAAAACTCTTCTTACTATCCGTCGTAAGGTGAGATTAAGTTTTTGTAGTTTTTTTTTGTTTGTTTGTTTACATGGGGGCTATTTTTGTTTGAATGGGGTCTAATTTTTTGTTAATTTTGTTCACAGAAATTGAGTTTAACAGATAACTGGATGGTATTTGACGGAGAAACTTCAATTAATCCAAGATTTTTGGTGAAAAAACCCGTGAATTTCTTGACAACAAAGAACCTAGCTCGCGTGATATCCTGCCAAGGTAACAACAAGGAATTGATGTATGAGATTACCGGATCGTATGCACAACGGTCTGTGGCTGTGTATGATAATAAAAAAAGACTTGTAGCTGAAATTCAAAGGAAAGAAGCTAAAGCAGGTGTAACATTTGGTGGTGATGTATTTAAGCTGATGGTGCAACCTGAAATTGATCAAGCAGTCACTATGGCTCTTGTTATATTAATGGAACAGATGTTTGGCTTGAAAAGATCAAACAGTTTAGATAGTTTACGTTGATTAATGAAGCGTTAGAGTTGTTGCTGGAACGCGGCTAAGTGGATTATCAATGACCTCCTGGATTGTCAAGTAAGGAGAATGTCGCACAGCACAAGGTCATTGATTGGAAAAATATTTGATGAAAACAGATAGCAATGAGATTTGGAAGCCTAGAATCACAAATTACGTCATGCCAGTATGCTAATTACGGACCCGGCGCCGGCGGCAATCCAAATAGTGAGAGCGTCATCACTACTAACATCTGCTAACATGGAGAAAGGGTTTTTTTTAGCTGTATGTTTGTAAAAAGATGTTTTTGTTATACTCCTTCCTTAACATTTTGTTGGGTGCAATAACCAAAAACAAAGAAAAATCAAATAAGCAAAAAGTTATTGATACTTAGCTCCTTTATAGTGAAAGTGATTGCTTTGACGAAATGAACAAGCTCCCCATATCTCCGCAACAGGGCAAAACTTTGGAAAACAGAGTGAGTCGCGTGTTCAACACGCTGTCCTTAAGACATTAGCGCCCGACTACACTCAAGAGTGATGCTATAGCCCTCACAGGACGGATATCTCCAGGATAAAACACCCTAATACACCTACTACTAGCATATGTAGTAGATGCTCAACTTGAGCTTGGCAACTCCGAAAAAAACATTAAGGAAAATCGTGAATGCTAAAGAAAGCAATACAAAATATTTCCCTTGGAGGTCTCTCTAAAATATAACAATTAGCATCTCAACGGAAGTAATTCTTGTCACAGGCGAATTAGAATCAAGGAAATGTACACCTACTTTTAGTTTATATCCTTTAGATATCAATCTAGCCTCATAATTTTTCCACAGTTCCATCTATCTTACGTTTCCTCTTAAAGACTCATTTACATCCTATGGTCTTACTTCCCGGAGGTAAACTAGCATGATCCCAAGTCTGCTTCAGACGAACTTTGTCCATTTCACTAAATGAAGCTTCTTAGCATAGTGGGGTTTCGGTAAATGTTATGGACGAAGCTATATTTTTGGGTCCTCTATTTTAGGTTTAGGGATGGCAACCTTAGCCAAACACCCCCACACTTTGAAGTATGCAGAATAAGGTTGTCTACCTTTCCATAGTTCATATGGAGTTTTATCTGATCCTTTAAAAGGTACTCTGTTCAGCATATAGCAGGCTGAGAGAACAGCTTCCCCCCACAAGTTCGAAGGTAATCCTGAACTAGTTAACATGGCATTCATCATCTCCTTAAGGGTACGGTTCTTACGTTCAGCTACACCACTCGACTGAGGTGAATAAGGAGGGGTAACTTCGTGTATTATGCCATGTTTTACACAGAAATCTCCTTTCGGAATTTTATACTCACAACCACGGTCAGACCTAATGGTTTTAATGGTAGTATTTATTTGGTTTTCAACTTCAATTTTATACATCTTAAAGGTTCTAAGGCATCATCCTTACCTCTAAGCAAATATATATGACAATACCTAGTACAGTCGTCTATAAAAGTAATAAACCATTTCTTACCACCTCTAGTTTGAACCGGATTCATGTCAACTAGGTCCGAGTGAATTAATTCTAAGAGTTTAGAATTTCTATGAACATTTTGCTAAAAGGTTTTTTTTTTATCATATTTTGATTCTACGCGAATTTAACTTTTGTCTTCAATATCCAAATTAAATTTGGGTACGTAGCCTATGCTATCCAGTTTATGCATTGACTTATAATTTACATGTCAAAGTCACACAAAAGAAAGCACAAGAATCAACTATGTTCATTTTATCAGATTTTCCTTTAAGCTTATAAAGACCCTAAGTCTTATAACCGTCGCCTAAAAAATCACTGCCCTTAGTTACAACAAGTTTTCTAAATTCACTTAAGATCTTCAATCTTTTACCATCTACAACATAAAAAGATACAAGATTCTTGCATATGCCCGGAACATGAAAACTTCATTCAATGTGAGAATATTACAGATATGAGCTTCTGCTCGACCTTTTCCTTTTATGCAACCTCTGTTGCAGATGAGTTACTCATATAGAGTTTCTCGACATCCCCTATCCTCTAATAGGAGGTGAACAGGTCTCTGTTTCAGCAAACATGCTTAGTGGCTCCAAAGTCCACCCATCAATATCTCTCACATTGGTTATTAAAATAACTTCCGACATCATGCCACTGAACTCGTTCTAGTTTGTTTCAACTAAATTAGCATTAACTTAATACTTATTAAGGTTTTTACGTTGTCTACAATTTACTGCCATATGGCTAGGAATTTACAAACATAAAAATCACCCTTAATTAAAGTAATGCTAGATTCAGGTTTACGAAACATACCTTTATTATGAAGACCACGCTTAGTGTTGCGTTAGATGTTCTCACCTTTGCCATCTTTGGAAGATTTGTTTCCAACCACATGCGGCTATTAGCCATGTCCCTCGGAGATGACACCTTTATTCACAAATCACAATTCCAAATCAAAAAGTAAAATATGAGTTTTGAAGATAACATCTAGATATACAAACTTCGTTTGAATCAGCGTTTCAAAAAACTCATGGTTACCCCACAAAAATTAATTTAGTTAACAACAAATTTCTGCTTGTCAGAATTTTTCAGAAACGTTTTTCTGTTTTGTAAAATATCAAAAAAATATTTTTACAACTCCAAAAATTCTGAAATTTTACGCGGGTAATTATCAGGATGTCTACTACGTTGTGTCAAAAGGGGTCATCGAAATTCCTTCTATGTTGAGAGGTAAATTCGAAACTCTACAGCTGACCAAAAATTCGTTTTTTGCTTTTCACTCCACAATTAACATCCATGATTCACAAGACCAACCATTTTCGATTATTACAAATAATTAATGTCTTAAGATTGTTGGGTGCAATAATCAAAAACAAAGAAAAATCAAATAAGCAAAAAGTTATTGATACTTAGCTCCTTTATAGTGGAAGTGATTGCTTTGACGAAATGAACAAGCTCCCCAGTGGAAGTGATTGCTTTGACGAAATGAACAAGCTCCCCATATCTCCGCAACAGGGCAAAACTTTGGAAAACAGAGTGAGTCGCGTGTTCAACACGCTGTCCTTAAGACATTAGCGCCCGGATACACTCAAGAGTGATGCTATAGCCCTCACAGAACGGATATCTCCAGGATAAAACACCCTAATGCACCTACTACTAGCATATGTAGTAGATGCTCAACTTGAGCTTGACAACTCCGAAAAAACATTAAGGAAAATCGCGAATGCTAAAGAAAGCAATACAAAATATTTCCTTAGGGGTCCCTCTAAAATATAGAGCAACCCCTTTACCATATAGGGGTCCCTCTAAAATATAGAGCAACCCCTTTACCATATAGGGGTCCCTCTAGAATATAGAGCAACCCCTTTTTTTCCCCTATTTTTACAAAAGAAGTGAATTTGTTTATATAATTAACAAACTCAAGTTAAGAAGAGCTCCTCCCCTATGTGGGACTAAAAATCTTATATAGTCTCTTAAAAACATCTAAAGAGTGGAAACTCCACTATGTGAGACTAATAAGTTTTCATTCACAAAATAAACACTAAATTAAAATCTTTAAAAGGTATTTTTTTTAATCGTTTTTCCAACACATTTTACTTCAAAGTTGAGAGTCTTGAAGCTTCTTTTTTGTGATGATAGTTTTGTCTATCATCTTTTTTGTTCCGTAAAAGTTTTAACAACACCCTCGTCATAAATTCTCTAATTAATCAAATAAATTGAGTGTACAAAAAATGAAAAAGAAAATAAGACAGAAAAAGAATATGCTTAACAACATGAGGATCAGCCAGAATCCACAACCGGCCTATCATGCTCTCCTGTAGTTATTCTAAAAGCTAAGGAACTACTTCATTAAAGGGTGAGAGTTTACTGGATCCTAGTGAGTAGTAACGCTTTCAACACTGGCCCAGATTTTAATAGCATTGCCATGTCAAAACATCTGGAAATTGATGCGATATGCATTATACTTTTGTGGCTAGTGTGGAAAGAAAGAAATTAAACAAACCTTCTGCGGCTAATTAAATACACCTAACTTAAAGAGGTGAGGTGAAGAGTTCGCTGGCTAATTCATTCTGTTGGTGTTGGGTCATGCTGCCAATTGTTTTTGGACGTGACACTGCTAAGAGTGAAGAGCTATTTCCATGTCTGTCGGCATTGTAAATTAGTTGCATTGTAGGTTCTTTGAAAATTAAGCCCAAACTTCAGTTTCGTTACCATCACAGACAGAGGCGGAAGAATATTCCTGGTTCATAACTTTGCCTGCATCAGAAGCCATAGAAAGAAAACAAATTCTGGAGATATGATCTTAATTGCAATCTAAGCATTCACGTCCATAGGATTGGAACACACGCTAAGACGAAGTATAGCTTTAAATGTGAATCTGATTTGAGCTCATAACCAGTCTAACACTGACATAATTCCTCCTCCAAATGAGTTTTCCGCTTTAATTGACTCAACAATCCCCGTATGGACTATATGTCAAATCAAGAGTGGGAAGTTTGAGGGACTGGTAGGTACGATATTACCGCACTGTGATTATAGGTTTTAAGCGCGTTTCAAGCTTCGGGGTCTTTTATGGTCGGTGAAGAGAATTGAATGTGTAGAAATACACATGGTTTTTTGCTGATAGAAAAGGCACATGTTTTCGGCCCTCCTAATGGGCAAGAAAAATAAGTTAAATGGTTCTGATAGCGCCAACTGAAAAGGCAAAAGGATAGCAGATTCACAACGACTGCTTGTAAGTAAGGACCAACTCCTTAATGGCACAAAGTTGGAAGACTATCTGTTTCACAAAGACCAGCTTCCTTCCCTACCATGTGGAGGCATTTCAAAATCAGATGAGGAATTAACATACTGTGACAAAAGTAATAGTTGTCGTTTCTGTGTATAACCGAGTGAAAGACGAATCCAATCTTCCCCCTCTTTTCATAATATATATTCTATCCTGTTTCAAAATAATGTTGTTGGCCATCAAAAAATCAACAGCAAAATCTTCTTATTACTCCCACACTAGTAAATACGCATGTGCCATGCACCTGCCATCTTATTGTTCCGCCTATAAAACACTTTCATCCTTACTTCCACACTAGTAAATACGCATGTGGATATGGAAAATTATACATAGAGGACTTCAAATTGTCAAGAAGTATTACATCTGGAGTGTGGGGATGGTTCTAGAGTTAAAATATGGAGACACAATTGGATTTCAGGGGTTCACCACTCTCAGCTCTCAAATGCAGCACAATTCTTTGACAATAATGATACAGTTAAAAACTTGATTCAGCAAGAAAACACATTATGGAACCTGCAAAAGCTTGATCAAGCCTTCAACAACACAGAGAAGAAGAAAATTACAAAAATCAGAATCTCAAGAAATCCTAGGGATAATCTCAACTGGAGCCTTACAAGAAATGGAATCTTCACAGTTCAGTCCACCTACAAAGCTCTAACTCAGGAAATAAATGGAGAATGTAACAACAAAGAAGAACAAAAATTCTGGTTGAAAATCTGGCACTTAAAACTTCCATACAAGCTGAATTTATTCATCTGGAGATGCTTAAAAGACATTCTGCAAACACGAACCAGATTGGGGAGACACATGCAGCTAGAAGATTATAATTGCCCGTTCTGCAAACAACAACCAGAGACAGACATGCACATCCTTCTACAATGCAACCTAGCAAAAGCCATTTGGTTTGCTCTTCTACCAGAAGCAATGCACTCCCAACAACAATTTAACTCTCTGCAAGAGTGGATAAAATCTTGGAACCAACCTCAGAGCATCATCTCCTTCAAAAATGAGAACAGTATCCTTTTAGCCACTGTCATTATGTGGCAAATTTGGAAATCCAGATGCATAACAGTTTTTGAGGAAAAAATTTCACATCCTAACAGCATCATAATAAGCATTAGGCAATTCTGCATGAAATATATCATACTAGGCAGTGAGACTAATCCTATAAGTAGAAACAATAATAGTAAACCTAAGGATAAGTGGAAAAAACCGCCTGAAAATTGGTGGAAATTAAATTTTGATGTTGCTTTTGATAAGGATACAAATACATGTGGTATTAGACTGATTTTAAGAGACTGTGCAGGAAGATTTGTGGAGGCCATGGTGAAAGTCATTAAAGCTAGAGATGCAGAGCAGGGAGAAGGTTTAGCTCTGCTAGAAGCAGTGGAATGGGTTAGAAGTAGAAATTGGAAGAATATTATCATTGAAGGAGATTGTAAGACTGTTATTGAAGCTGTGACTTCAAATTTTGGTAATTCCTCTTGGCATGATCACAACCTCCTTTCGAATATTAGTAGATTAGTTGAAGCTAGCAGTAATATCAGTTGTACTTTTTTTCCTAGGACATGCAATGAAACGGCTAATGAGTTAGCTAAATATGCCAAGAGATATGAATGTAATCAAATGTGGTCTGTTAATCACCAAGATGTATCCACTCAATTCTTGAATTGGACAAGTCTATGTAACCGCTTCCTATAGCTAATGATTTAGCTTTTATGATAAAAAAGAAAGAAAAAAAATCCTTACTTCCACACGAATGTGTTTTAGTGCAAGGTTATTGGCCTCATACATCAGTCAAAAGTACCCTAAGAATTTGTGTGCCATCATTTCTTTTTCCTAACTGAATGAAACGTACACATATGTGCATGCCGTGTTGGAACCAAGTTAGTTTGGTTAGACACGTGTTCTTTTCTGAGACGTGTCTGCAAGGTGTTACTGCTTTCCATCGACAGTCGCACCGTACCATGATCTAGTTCCACCACGGTCCACGACCACTACCAACTTCATGTCCACTTGGTGACTTTGTCAACCGTACATTGTTATTTGTAATCTCTCAAAATCAAATGAGAGTTATGTTAGGAATTTTCGGGCCTAACTAATCTTGAAAACCGGCTTGTAAGATTAGGATTGTCCAAGGTTTATTAAATATGGGATCTAGGTTGTCCTAGGTGATGTGGTACTATTTAACCCCTAACGATTAGGGCTACACTGACGAAGTGGCACGGAAATCACGGACGCATACTGGCGGGGATACTTGAGTGGTTACGGAAACCACTGACGCACACTGGCGGGAATACTGAGTGGTACGGAAACCACGGACACACGGACAGTGTTGAGAGGGGCCTAGCTCTGATACCATGTTAGGAAACCTCGAAAACCGGCTTGCAAGGTTAGGATTGCCCAATATTTATTAAACATGGGACCTAGATTGTCCTAGACGATGTGGTACTATTTAACAAGTTAATGTTTGTGTATTGGATTAGATTGAATTAGCCAATTAACTTTGATGCGACTTGCTTGTGACCAAGATTTGGTATTATGATAAATGATAAAAAGAATTAATTAGGGTACTGTCGAAGAAGATTTTATATCTAGAAAAAATAATTAGCCATCTATTATATGTGTAGATGGTAGAGAACGGAGTTGGTGGTGGCGGGTGGTGGAGATGGCGACTGTGATTCGAGGGACTGAAGATATGAGTGTTGACGGCAGATTTTGTGGTGGTGGTGTAGAAGGTAGAGAACGAAGTTTGTGGTGGTGGTGCTTGCGTTTATTATTTTTGTATGAATTTGGATCTGGTTATGGTGGTGCTGATGTATAGATGGTCATTACGTTTGTTTATAAATTTGATGGTGGAGCTGGTTACTGTCGTGTGGAGTAGTAGTGGCGAAGGTGAACCAAATTTGAGCTGAAGAAGGAGGGTGTTGTATTGAGATTGCGATTACAGATGGACGTGTTTAGTGGAGGTGCTTGTGGCGGTGGCCGTATTTGGTGACGTATTGAGGAATAATAAGGCGTTATAATATGTTTCGGTTTTAAAGGATCTAACAATGTTATCAGGTGCACACGACCAAAACAATGACGACCAAAAAGAGGCCTTTAGTAAGATTTATTCGGTTACGGTGATGCCGGTGGACCTGGTGGTGCTACTGGTTATGGGAGTGGTGGTGGTGAAGTATTCATCGATGAATTGAAAAAATTGAATTTTTAATTTTAGTTTTCATGAAAGTTAGCGCAAGGGTTGATTACGGTGGTGGTGGTGCTATTGGTTATGGGAATGGTGGTGGTGAAGGATCCGTCGATGAATTGAATTTTTAATTTTAGTTTTCATGAAAGTTAGCGGAAGAGTTGATTACGGTGGTGGTGGTGCTGCTGGTTACAACATTGGTGATGATGGCGCTGGTTAGCTTGGTGGTGGTGGTTGTAATCTGTTGATGTGGAGGTGTTCGGGGAAAAAGAGGAGAGTGATGAAGAAAACGAAGATCCAAATTAAGTGATTATCAAGTTACAGTGTTACCCTTTGTTGCATTGTTGTGATAGTGAGATAAGCGAGGACACTGTTGTAAAAAAGAAAAGTCACGGTTGAAAAGTCCCTCTTTTCTTTATTATAGTAAGATGAATTTTCTCATTCCTTACGTCAACTGAAAGCAGTGCCTCCACTATCATCACCGCCCTATATATCCACAATTTATTCAAGAAACCTATTATAGGGCTCTAAACATTGGGTTTTGAGGGCTCACAATCGGGTTATGAAATAGTAATCAACAAAATCCCATATCCAACTATATTTTGTAATAGCTAAATTACCTTCCGTGAATTATAAAATTAAATTTATTACCTTCTCCTTCTCTTTTCGTTCATAACTCATGATGAAGATGATGATCATATACAAAATAATAAATTTATTATCTTCTCCTTCTCTTTTCATTCATAAATCATGATGAAGATGAGGATCATAAAAATACCCTATTATTCTTCTTTCTCTCTTCTTATTCTCCGTCGCGATGAAGAAGACGATCGCAAAAAAAAAACAACTAAGAAAACCCATCACTTATTTTTTCTTTTAAAAACCTCCAACTTTGAACTATAAGCTAACCTACGGTTGGGAAAATTCATACTTCCCAACCGTACGTACAAGTTACGGTATGGAAGTATGATTTTTTCAAACCGTAGGATTTTTGAACCCAGAACATATGGTTTGGAGTTCTTAACTCCAAACCGTAGATGACATATGGTTGGGTTTACCAACCGTAGACAGTGCGTACGGTTTGGTTTCCCAACCGTAGACATTTCTGAAACTATTTTTTCAAAAACCTAATTCGATCGATTTCGCCTATCCATGCATTAAAAACTAATGAAATAAGATGGGTTTTTAAATTTTTACCTTATTTAAAGTCATTGCGGGTGGATTAAGTGATGTTACCCGATAATGGATTATTTTGAGAATTGATGATTAATCGAAGAAATAGGCGATGGAGGTGATGGGGAAGAAGAAAATGAAAGAGTTAAAAGGAGAGGAATGAAAACAAATTAGTTTTAGGTTTCAATATTTAATAGGTTAAGCATATTTTAGTGTTTTCTTATGAATTAGGTCCCGTATTTGAATCCTTAAGAGCCCTCAAAACTCTTTTCTTGGAGCCCCAATAATAGGTTTCTTATTCAAACCTAGCTAGCAGTAGCACTACTACATATTCCTTTTCATATTAATTCCTTTTCATATTAATTCCAACGAAGTACATTTACTTCGTTGTACTTTGTCTTTCCGATCAGAATGTTTATCTAATCTGATTTCTCAAGTGACTCGTTGTTTTCTTATTCGCGGTTGGTTGGTTACCTCACCAGTACAACTTTGATAAAAAGTTTCATCTTTGATCGATAAAACCAAAATGTATTCATTGAATTTCAAAAGTGTAAAGAAGCAGCAAAGGAGTGTACTGTGTACAAACCAGTTAAGAAGGTTGCAGGAAGATCGATTACATTAATCTATCAAAAATCTAAGAACATTAGCTATTGCATTGGACAACCTTTTTTTAATTTTCACTTGCAAATAATTTCGGTCCAAGGCCAACTAAGCTTTAGGTCGAAGTTGGTAGGAAATCTTTAGCATCAATTCTAAGGCCACCCCCACACGGTTTGGGATCCAAACTACAGAGAATATATTTGCGACAATAAGTAAGTGGTTCATCTTGATTTGATTAAAAAAATTGCTTTATTAGTAGGCGCTTTTGATTAAAACCCCCAACTAAGTGATTCATTAGCACTATGGTTACAAAAGAAAATTACCAACAGTCTCCAATATTTTACTTGTGGCTTTACATTTCATAACTTCACTAAGTAAATGACATCATTAGTTAAATACTCTTGATAAAGAGAGTCAAACTCTTATTTGTTTATTACTAATACGTGGAGAGATAAATGTAATGGGCACTTTTCATTTCAAACTGCATTTTCTTTTTCACCGGATAATTTAAGATAGGAATCGTGAAAACCAGTTAGCTAAAATTCAGTTGGATGGCGGTTCATCTAGATAAAGAAATAATAAAAGAAGAAACCTATTGTAGGGGTTCCAAGAAAAAAGTTCCGAGGGCTCCTAAGGATTCAAATATCCTACAATGAAGATAGGGGACCTAATTCATAAGAAAAATACTAGAATATCCTTAACCTATTAAATATTGAAACTTAAAACTAATTTGTTTTCATTCCTTTCCTTTTAACTCTTCCGTTTTCTTCTTCCCCATCACCTACATCGTTTATTTCTTCGATTAATCGTTAATTCTCAAAATAATTCATTATCTATTAACACCACTTAATCCACCCGCAATGACTTTAATAAGGTAAAAATCAAAAAACCCATCTTATTTCATTGGTTTTAATGCATGGATAGGAGGAATCGATCGAATTAGGATTTTGAAAAAACAATTTCAGAATTGTCTACGGTTGGGAAGTATGAATTTTCCCAACCGTAAGTGATCTACGTTTCAGAGTTCTTAACTTCCAAACCGTATATTCTGGGTTCAAAAATCCTACGGTTTGAAAAAATCATACTTCCATACCGTAACTTCTACTTACGGTTGGGAAGTATGAATTTTCCCAACAGTAGGTTAGCTTATGGTTCGAGTTTGGGGGTTTTCAAAAGTAAAATTAAGTGATGGGTTTTCTTAGTTTTTTCTTTTTGTGGTCTTCTTCTTCATCGCGACAGAGAATAAGAAGAGAGAAAGAAGAATAATAGGGTATTTTTATGATCCTCATCTTCATCATGATTTATGAATGAAAAGAGAAGGAGAAGATAATAAATTTATTATTTTGTATATGATCATCATCTTCATCATAATTTATGAATGAAAAGAGAAGGAGAAGGTAATAAATTTAATTTTATAATTCATGGAGGGTAATTTAGCCATTACAAAATATAGTTGGATATGGGGTTTTGTTGATCACTATTTCATAACCGGATTTTGTCATCTTATGAGCCCTCAAAATTCAATGTTTAGAGCCCCTATAATAGGTTTCTAAAAGAATATCGGACTATTTAGAGCTTTTTCTTTTTCTTTTTATAGTAAAGATGAAATATATTACTAAGGAAAACGAACACAAAACAAACAGAAATAAAGCAAAGAAACAGAAAAGAATGTAAGATGTTGTCAAGTTATCACCTCAGAACATGCATTGTTGTGATTATTAGACAACAAACCTACATTTCTGCCTATTACATTGATCCTACTACTATTACCTTCTTTAGAGTTACTCTTTTTATCTAACCTAATAAAATTATCTAAGAAGGCAGGCATATCTTCTTTCCAAACACTAAAAATTGAAGATTTCCTAACCTCCACCGCCAACTTGCACTGCACGAAATCATGGAATTTGTAATGTTGAAATAACTTTAGTATCTATATATTGTAACGTCAAAAAAACGTTGGAAATGGGTCGTTATTATTTGTGTTACAATAATTTTTCATCGGTTCGTTTCTCTACAGTAAAATTTTATTAAATAACGGTTTCATTCGTTGGAATAAATACACCAACGGTTATCTAGTCAGCACAACATTTATCTGATGCCATTTTGTTGTAACAGATAGCCGTTATTGTGCAGATCGTAATGGTTGGTCTGTAACAGTTCGGTGTAACAGATACTGTAACGGCGACTTTGTGTGTAGCGGTTGCCTTATTGACACCTGTCCTTCCTTGTAACAGATACAACAACGATTTTAATCGTTGTTTGGATGATTGTAACAGATTGGATTTAACAGTTATTGTAACGATTCGCGACCGTGATAGCTCAGTGTAACGGCTGTCGTCCAACACGTGTCAATCTATTCTAACGTTTAAAGTAACGGCTTCAAACGCTGATGATTGATTGTAACATTTTGGATATAACAGCTTGATGTAACGATTCGATTCGTAACAGCTGACTGTAACGTTTTCCGTCTGCCACGTATCTATCGCTTGTAACATATATACTAACGGATTTATACGTTGACAATTCATTGTAACAGTAATGAATTTGCCAGGTGTGCTAATTACTAACAGATTTTATAACGTTGATTCGACGTCGGTAAAAAAATAGTTTTCAAAAAAATAAATAATGTTTTTTACTGTTATAAATAAGCTCCCATAATTGGACCCTGCAATGCAATGCAATCCATTTCTGAAGCTGCAATACAATTAGTTTCTGAAGTTGCATTGCAATTCATTTCTGAACCTACAATACTGAAACTGAAACACATAATTCATTTCTCATTCCACAATACATACATTATCATTCTACCAGCACAAGGAATTCATTCATTGACAAATCCATGCAACAACCAATTGAACCAAGGTTAATTTGTCTCCTAATTCAATTCACATACGCAAGTATATACAATTGACATACTCACATTGAAAGAGCTGCTTAAGCCTAAAAAAATACATGGTTTCCTATATGGTTACAATCAAATGACCAGGGTTGTGTTTTTCAGCAGTTTCTAAATATAAAAGTGTTGTTCTGCATTATACCTTGGATGAAAAAAAGTTGTTCATGATCAGCCAAAAGAAGTCGTCCTTTGACATCAGAGTAGCCTTAACCATCGACTCCAGTATCCTGACAGAACAACAAAAATGAAACAGAAACTCAAATTAGAATCAGCTCTCGTAGGAGAGAAAGATTCATTCGATAATTTCGGCAATTCACTTACATGTTCATTGTCGTTTTGCAATACATACATTCTCATTATACACCAACCAATTGAACCAAGATTTGTCTCATCATTCAGATACCTAAGTATATGTGAGTGAAACAACTACTTGAGGCAAAAAAATATACATGGTGCCCTATGTTAAAAGAAAATGACAAGGTTGTGTGTTTCAGCAATTTCTAATATAAGCAAGTTTCTAATGCATACATTCTCGTTGTTTTTATATGAACATGGCAACCTAAGCAACAAAAGTTTATATTTGTCAGACTTGTCACTGGGAATTTATATACATGGTTTCATATGTTAAATTAAGATGACAACAAACAAGTTATTTCCCTCGCTTGGTACATCTTTGCAAGGCCAGCATTGTCTCGCTTGTTTAACCAGCTTCATGATTGACCCCCACACAGTGGGACTGATCCGCTTCAGGTGTTCGCATCATTGAATTCTCGAAAAACAGAGATAACGGTACCATCAGTCAACCAAATTTTTAGTAAGTAATGCAAGAAACTCCAATATGTCAAGAGTTTACCCACCCAACTATAATTATGGTGGTAAGTTGTACCTTTTGGCAGGAATCATGTGAAACACATACTCAAAGGGATCACAATAGGTAAAGCAAACAAACCTGAGATTACAATGATTTGTCAACTCTCTGCAGTAGGTATTCTCCAGCTTCACGTGTTAGCATCAGTGAAACCTCACAAAATAAAAAGAGAATTGTAGCATGTAAGTGTATCAGCCGGAGGTAGCGAATGATAACAAGGAAACTAATAATTATAAAATTTCATTCACCAGTAAAATTAGAGAGGAGAATGTTTTGCTCGTCAGGTTAGCTGCATTAATCTCCTTCAATTACAGCAAACCTAACGACCATAACATCTTCACTCCGAAAACTCGATGGTAGTAAATTGTACCTTTTGGTAGAAATCATGTAACACACATACTTGAAAAGAATGAATAGATGTAGCTTGAATAGATCATAATAGGTAATGAAACAAACCTGATATTAAAATAACTTGCCAACTTTCTTCATAGTAGGTAATCTCCAGCTTCGGGTGTTAGAATACATGAAACCTTGCAAAACAAATAATTATCGGTCAGATACATGGAAGCTGAATAAGCAAATGACATATTTGAAAAGATCATAAAAGGTATGGGTAACAAACCTGAGATTAAAAAGGTGACCTGCGGTATCCCATGCTCATGGGATTTGCATATATGAAAGAAACACAACTGATAAACTTCTGTATCAACATTCTTGTCCATACCAAAGTTCCTGAAAACAGACAAAAAAAACGATATGAAATATCAGAAGAGGGTACAAGGTTTCCTCTCTCCCCTCCTCCTTTACCCGGGCTAGGGACCGACATTTAAAATGGCGGAGTTAAAGAGGGGGGACAAATAAAAGCAAGTAAATAAAATACGTTCATATATAGATATACACAAAGCAGTACAACCCGATACACTCGAAGAAGTGTATTTTTAAGAAATGTTTAAAGTGACAGAAAACTGAAAGGAACTTTTCTGGGGTACACTCTAGCTAGAGAGTGAAAAAAGACTCCACAAAATAGAAGCAGCAGTTTGTATATATTAGTGTAAGGAAAGCTGCACAAAAAACTATGTTTCAAACTGCTTAGTCTAGATCTTGTAGGACCAACCAGTTTGCAGGCAAGACTAAGAAGCTTTCAGAGTTACACTCTAACTAAAGAGTGACTAAATTAAAAGAACACAAAAAAATATAAGCAGCAGCATATGTATAAAAAGTAAGGAAAGTTGCGCCAAAAGATAAGTTCCAAACTGCTTAATCTACCGGTTGCAAGACCAACCGGTTTGCAGGACAGATTAAAAATCCACCCATCACATAATCAGCCAATGTGAAGCACTTATTCGGGCCTTGAGGAGCATCGGGTACAGGATAGTGCACATCAAGAACACCCTCAATGCATACCTTCCTCTCGTCATGATTAACACTCACCACGTGACAGATTTCTCAATGCGAGTCGGTACCCACATAACCTGTTGCGACTATCTCCCTTTTTCTGTTAACAAGACGAACTTGAGGCTCTCCTTCAGCAGGTATAGTATTAGCAGCAGCGCCAGGTTGAATGACGGGAGAATGGATATCAGGGACTTGTGCTCTACTTTGACAATTGGCATTGTTCTGTTGGCTTTCCATGAAACTGAAAATAGCCTATAACCAAAACCAACCCATTCAATTCAATAGTTGAGTAAAAAAATTATAATCTCTAAATATAAAAATTAAGGACGTAAATGAATTACAGATTGAAGCTCACCTTTGAGAGAACACTTAACTCCTCTTGGATCCTGTCCATCCTTCCTTCATTACCAGCTGGAGTAAATGAATTGGCTTTTGCACTCGCGGCTATTGAAGAACCAAATTTTCCTTGTATTGCTCGCTTCTTGGTAACAGTCGATGAAAAGCCTCGGCAATAACTTCGATTAGATTCATCACCAAAAACTTGAGTAACCGGATCATTGGTAATATCTACAACAACCCAAAACCAACTTCAGATTCAGCCTTTCTCTTTTATATGGCAGCCTTCACTTTTTCCTGAAATCCAAAAGAACCAAACTGTAAACAATTAAATTTACTTAAACTCTGAACAACATATGATGGTCCAATACTCACATATGCTTCAACTGCACTTGGATGTACAACTCCATTTTTCCCTATATGAGCCAGCATCCAGCTCTCACCACGACACTCGATAAACCTACCTTCTTTTTTGGCCTGTACAATCAATATGATCAGTAAGGGTTGTCCAAATAAAATAGTTTGAGAATTTAATGTTAAGACCACTAGGTTAGAAAGTACTTACAACTGTGTAGGATTTGTTGGCATGGGAGAGTCTACCTAAACAATGTCGAATCCTTCTCTTTCGTTGGTTCTCAGCATATCTAGCATACTTTTCCTGCATTCCAGGCTAGTACTCATTATGTAAAAATCATTTCTAAACGTCATCATTAACACCATAAGGGCATGCTGCATCCATCTCTTCCCGAGTCTCAAGCTTTTTCAGAATGTTAAGGCGTAACTCCCATTTGAATGAACGAAACTTCTGGGGAAATATTTTTTGGACAAATGGCCTGACAAGAGATTCATCATATGTGAAACAAAATTTGCCCTGAAACGACGAAGTATTTTTGTCAGCCATAAACAATAACTAGGTAGTTGGTCTATAAACACTGATATGTATAAGTGGAGAAAACAATAACTAGGTAGTTCATTTCCCTCTGTTTATAGAGAAGGATTAGATTTGAAATCATTCTGAAAATTTTAGAAAGGGGGTAATGAAATTTGAGAGGGAATAAGAAAGGGTTTCTCAAATTTGAGAGGGAATTAGAAAAGGTTTCTCAAATTTGAGAGGGAATTGAAATCTAAAAGATGTATCAAAGTGGGGATTTGAGAGGGAACGAAATTTCAGACCCAAAATTGAAACCTTACTTTTTCGGACAAGAGAGAAGAGTACAATAATAGAGTAGAGATTTTCTTTTCACTCAAAATATCTAGGTCAAAGGCGTCCGGATCGAGGTAAAGTTGGTCAAAATTGTGGTCAAGTTGATCAAATTTTTGGTCAAGTTGGTCAAATTTGTGGTCAAGTTGGTCAAAATTGTGGTCAAGTTGATCAAATTATGGTCAAACACATAATCAGAAAAAAACAAGGCATACTAAATTTGCAAGATTACTATATAAAGATTACAGACCCGATGTTCTCGTCCAGGTGAGGTTTGAGGTATGAAATATATCAGATTGGATGAAACTGCAACCTATTACTGAACTCAGGTTGCAAGATCACCATATACAAACCCGATGTTCTCGTCCAGGTGAGGTTTGAGGTGTGAAATATACCAGATTGGATGAAGATGCAACCTATTACTGAACTCAGGTTGCAAGATTACCATATACAGACTCGATGTTCTCGTCCAGGTGAGGTTTGAGGTGTGAAATATATCATATTGGATGAAACAACAACCTATTACTGAACTCATGTTGCAAGATCACCATATACAGACCCGATGATCTCGTCCAGGTGGGATCTAAGGTGTGAAATATATCATATTGGATGAAACTGAAACCTATTACTGAACTCAGGTTGCAAGATTACAATATACATACCCGATGTTCTTGCCCGGGTGGGATTTGAGGTGTGAAATGTGTCAGATTGGATGAAACGGCAACCTATTACTGAACTCAGGTTTCAAGATCACCATATACATACCCGATGTTATCTTCCAGGTGGTATTTGAGGTGTGAAATGTATCAGATTGGATGAAACTGCAACCTATTACTGAACTCAGGTTGCAAGATTACCATATACATACCCGATGTTCTCGTCCAGGTGGGATTTGAGGTGTAAAATGTATCAGATTGGATGAAACTACAACCTATTACTGAACTCAGGTTGCAAGATTACCATATACATACCCGATGTTCTCGTCCAGGTAGGATTTGAGGTGTGAAATATATCATATTGGATGAAACTGCAACCTATTACTGAACTCATGGTTCAAGATTACCATATACAGACCCGATGTTCTCGTCCAGGTGAGGTTTGAGGTTTGAAATATATCAGATTGGATGAAACTGCAACCTATTACTGAAATCATGTTACAAGATTACCATATACAGACCCGATGTTCTCGTCCAAGTGGGATTTGAGGTGTGAAATATATCAGATTGGATGAAACTGCAACCTATTACTGAACTCAGGTTGCAAGATTACCATGTACGTACCCGGTTTTCTGGTCCAGGTGCGATTTGAGGTGTGAAATATATCAGATTGGATGAAACTGCAACCTATTACGTAACTCATGTTGCAATATTACCGTATACATACCCGATGTTCTCGTCCAGGTGGGATTTGAGGTGTGAAATATATCAGATTGGATGAAACTGCAACCTATTACTGAACTCATGTTGCAAGATTACCATATACAAACCCGATGTCCTCGTCCAGGTGGGATTTGATGTGTGAAATATATCATATTGGATGAAACTGCAACCTATTACTGAACTCATGTTGCAAGATTACCATATACAAACCCGATGTCCTCGTCCAGGTGGGATTTGATGTGTGAAATATATCATATTGGATGAATCTGCAACCTATTACTAAACTCATGTTGCAAGATTACCATATACAGACCCGATGTTCTCGTCCAGGTGGGATTTGAGGTGTGATTTATATCAGATTGAATGAAACTGCAACCTATTACTGAACTCAGGTTGCAAGATTACCATATACAGACCCGATGTTCTCGTCCAGGTGGGATTTGATGTGTGAAATATAAGATTGGATGAATCTGCAACCTATTACTGAACTAATGTTGCAAGATTACCATATACAGACCCGATGTTCTGGTCCAGGTGATTTGAGGTGTGAAATATATCAAATTGGATGAAACTGCAACCTATTACTGAACTCATGTTGCAAGATTACCATATACAGACCCGATGTTCTCGTCCAGGTTGGATTTGAGGTGTGAAATATATCAGATTGGATGAAACTGCAACCTATTACTGAACTCAGGTTGCAAGATTACCATGTACGTACCCAGTTTTCTGGTCCAGGTGCGATTTGAGGTGTGAAATATATCAGATTGGATGAAACTGCAACCTATTACGTAACTCATGTTGCAATATTACCGTATACATACCCGATGTTCTCGTCCAGGTGGGATTTGAGGTGTGAAATATATAAGATTGGATGAAACTGCAACCTATTACTGAACTCAGGTTGCAAGATTACCATATACATACCCGATGTCCTCGTCCAGGTGGGATTTGAGGTGTGAAATATATCAGATTGGATGAAACTGCAACCTATTACTGAACTCATGTTGCAAGATTACCATATACAAACCCGATGTCCTCGTCCAGGTGGGATTTGATGTGTGAAATATATCATATTGGATGAATCTGCAACCTATTACTAAACTCATGTTGGAAGATTACCATATACAGACCCGATGTTCTCGTCCAGGTGGGATTTGAGGTGTGATTTATATCAGATTGAATGAAACTGCAACCTATTACTGAACTCAGGTTGCAAGATTACAATATACAGACCCGATGTTCTCGTCCAGGTGGGATTTGAAGTGTGAAATATAAGATTGGATGAATCTGCAACCTATTACTGAACTAATGTTGCAAGATTACCATATACAGACCCGATGTTCTGGTCCAGGTGATTTGAGGTGTGAAATATATCAGATTGGATGAAACTGCAACCTATTACTGAACTCATGTTGCAAGATTACCGTATACAGACCCGATGTTCTCGTCCAGGTGGGATTTCAGGTGTGAAATATATCAGATTGGATGAAACTGCAACCTATTACTGAACTCATGTTGCAAGATTACCATATACAGACCCGATGTTCTGGTCCAAGTATTATTTGAGGTGTGAAATATATCAGATTGGATGAAACTGCAACCTATTACTGAACTCATGTTGCAAGATTACCATATACAGACCCGATGTTCTCATCCAGGTGGGATTTGAGGTGTGAAATGTATCAGATTGGATGAAACTGCAACCTATTACTGAACTCGGGTTTCAAGATCACCATATACATACCCGATGTTCTCCAGGTGGGATTGGAGGTGTGAAATATATCACATTGGATGAATCTGCAACCTATTACTGCACTCAGGTTGCAAGATTACAATATACATATCTGATGTTCTCGTCCAGGTGAGATTTGAGGTGTGAAATGTATCAGATTGGATGAAACTGCAACCTATTACTGGACTCAGGTTGCAATATTACCATATACATACCCGATGTTCTCGTCCAGGTGAGATTTGAGGTGTGAAATATATCAGATTGGATGAAACTGCAACCTATTACTGAACTCATGTTGCAAGATTACCATATACAGACCCGATGATCTCGTCCAGGTGGGATTAGAGGTTTGAAATATATCAGATTGGATGAAACAGCAACCTATTACTGAACTCATGTTGCAAGATTACCATATATAGACCCGATGTTCTGGTCCAGGTGTGATTTGAGGTGTGAAATATATCAGATTGGATGAAACTGCAACCTATTACTGAACTCATGTTGCAAGATTACCATATACAGACCCGATGTTCTCGTCCAGGTGAGATTTGAGGTGTGAAATATATCAGATTGGATGAAACTGCAACCTATTACTGAACTCAGGTTACAAGATTATCATATACATACCCGATGTTCTCGTCCAAGTGGGATTTGAGGTGTGAAATATATCAGATTGGATGAATTTGTAACCTATTACTGAACTCAGGTTGCAAGATTACCATATACATACCCGATGTTCTCGTCCAGGTGGGATTTGAGGTGTGAAATGTATCAGATTGGATGAAACTGCAACCTATTATTGAACTCAGGTTTCAAGATCACCATATACATACCCGATGTTCTCGTCCAAGTGGGATTTGAGGTATGAAATATATCAGATTGGATGAATTTGCAACCTATTACTGCACTCAGGTTGCAAGATTACAATATACATACCTGACGTTCTCGTCCAGGTGAGATTTGAGGTGTGAAATGTATCAGATTGGATGAAACTGCAACCTATTACTGAACTCAGGTTGGAAGATTACCATATACACACCCGATCTTCTCGTCCAGGTGAGATTTAAGGTGTGAAATATATCAGATTGGATGAAACTGCAACCTATTACTGAACTCATGTTGCTAGATTACCATATACATACTCGGTGTTCTCGTCCAGGTGGGATTTGAGGTGTGAAATATATCAGATTGGATGAAACTGCAACCTATTACTGAACTCAAGTTGCAAGATTACCATATACAGACCTGATGTTCTCGTCCAGGTGCGGTTTGAGGTGTGAAATATATCAGATCGGATGAAATGCAACCTATTACTGAACTCATGTTACAAGATTACCATATACAGACCCGATGTTCTCGTCCAGGTGGGATTTGAGGTGTGAAATACATCAGATTGGATGAAACTGCGACATATTACTGAACTCAGGTTACAAGATTACCATATACAAACCCGATGTTCTGGTCCAAGTGTGATTTGAGGTGTGAAATATATCAGATTGGATGAAACTGCAACCTATTACTGAACTCAGGTTGCAAGATTACCATATACAGACCCGATGTTCTGGTCCAAGTCTGATTTGAGGTGTGAAATATATCATATTTGATGAAACTGCAACCTATTACTGAACTCATGTTGCAAGATTACCATATACAGACCCGATGTTCTTGTACAGGTGGGATTTGAGGTGTGAAATATATAAGATTGGATGAAACTGCAACCTATTACTGAACTCAGGTTGCAAGATTACCATATACAGACCCGATGTTCTCGTCCAGGTGCGGTTTGAGCTGTGAAATATATCAGATTGGATGAAACTGCAACCTATTACTGAACTCATGTTGCAAGATTACCATATACAGACCCGATGTTCTCGTCCAGGTGGGATTTGAGGTTTAAAATATATCAGATTGGATGAAACTGCAGCCTGTTACTGAATTCAGGTTGCAAGATTACCATATACAGACCCGATGTTCTGGTCCAGGTGTGATTTGAGGTGTGAAATATATCAGATTGGATGAAACTACAACCTATTACTGAACTCATGTTGCAAGATTACCATATACAAACCCGATGTTCTCGTCCAGGTGAGATTTGAGGTGTGAAATATATCAGATTGGATGAAACTACAACCTATTACTGAACTCAGGTTACAAGATTACCATATACAGACCTGATGTTCTCGTCCAAGTGGGATATGAGGTGTGAAATATATCAGATTGGATGAATTTGTAACTATTACTGAACTCAGGTTGCAAGATTACCATATACATACCCGATGTTCTCGTCCAGGTGGGATTTGAGGTGTGAAATGTATCAGAATGGTTAAACTGCAACCTATTACTGAACTCAGGTTTCAAGATCACCATATACATACCCGATGTTCTCGTCCAGGTGGGATTTGAGTTGTGAAATATATCAGATTGGATAAATCTACAACCTATTACTGCACTCATGTTGCAAGATTACAATATACATACCTGATGTTCTCGTCCAGGTGAGATTTGAGGTGTGAAATGTATCAGATTGGATGAAACTGCAACCTATTACTGAACTCAGGTTGCAATATTACCATATACATACCCGATGTTCTCGTCCAGGTGAGATTTTAGGTGTGAAATATATATCAGATTGGATGAAACTGCAACCTATTATTGTACTCATGTTGCAAGATTACCATATACAAACTCGGTATTCTCGTCCAGGTGGGATTTGAGGTGTGAAATATATCAGATTGGATGAAACTGCAACATATTAGTGAACTCAAGTTGCAAGATTACCATATACAGACCTGATATTATCGTCCAGGTGGGATTTGAGGTGTGAAATATATCAGATTGGATAAATCTACAACCTATTACTGCACTCATGTTGCAAGATTACAATATACATACCTGATGTTCTCGTCCAGGTGAGATTTGAGGTGTGAAATGTATCAGATTGGATGAAACTGCAACCTATTACTGAACTCAGGTTGCAATATTACCATATACATACCCGATGTTCTCGTCCAGGTGAGATTTGAGGTGTGAAATATATATCAGATTGGATGAAACTGCAACCTATTATTGTACTCATGTTGCAAGATTACCATATACAAACTCGGTATTCTCGTCCAGGTGGGATTTGAGGTGTGAAATATATCAGATTGGATGAAACTGCAACATATTAGTGAACTCAAGTTGCAAGATTACCATATACAGACCTGATATTATCGTCCAGGTGGGATTTGAGGTGTGAAATATATCAGATTGGATGAATCTGCAACCTATTACTGAACTCAGGTTGCAAGATTACCATATACAGACCCGATGTTCTGGTCCAGGTGTGATTTGAGGTGTGAAATATATCAGATTGGATGAAACTACAACCTATTACCGAACTCATGTTGTAAGATTACCATATACATACCCGATGTTCTCGTCCAGGTGCGGTTTGAGGTGTGAAATTTATCAGATTGGATGAAACTGCAACCTATTACTGAATTCATGTTGCAAGATTACCATATACAGACCTGATATTCTCGCCCAGGTGGGATTTGAGGTGTGAAATATATCAGATTGGATGAAACTGCGACCTATTACTGAACTCAGGGTACAATATTACCATATACAAACCCGATGTTCTGGTCCAGGTGTGATTTGAGGTGTGAAATATATCAGATTGGATGAAACTGCGACCTATTACTGAACTCATGTTGTAAGATTACCATATACAGACCCGATGTTCTGGTCCAGGTGTGATTTGAGGTGTGAAATATATCAGATTGGATGAAACTGCAACCTATCACTGAACTTATGATGCAAGATTACCTTATACAGACCCGATGTTCTCGTCCAGGTGGGATTTGAGGTTTGATATATATCAGATTGGATGAAAATGCAACCTATTACTGAACTCAGTTTGCAAGATTACCATATACAGACCCGATGTTCTGGTCCAGGTGTGATTTGAGGTTGAAATATATCAGATTGGATGAAACTGCAACCTATTGTTGAACTCATGTTGCAAGATTACCATATACAGACCCGATGTTCTCGTCCAGGTGAGATTTGAGGTGTGAAATATATCAGATTGGATGAAACTGGAACCTATTACTGAACTCATGTTGCAAGATTACCATATACAAACTCGATGTTCTCGTCCAGGTGAGATTTGAGGTGTGAAATATATCAGATTGGATGAAATTGCAACCTATTACTGAACTCATGTTGCAAGATTACCAAATACAAACTCGACGTTCTCGTCCAGGTGAGATTTGAGGTTTGAATATATCAGATTGGATGAAACTGTAACCTATTACTGAACTCAGGTTGCAAGATTACCATATACAAACTCGATGTTATCGTCCAGGTGAGATTTGAGGTGTTAAATATATCAGATTGGATGAAACTGCAACCTATTACTGAACTCATGTTGCAAGATTACCATATACATACCCGATGTTCTCATCCAGGTGGGATTTGAGGTGTGAAATATATCAGATTGGATGAAACTGCAACCTATTACTGAACTCAGGTTGCAAGATTACCATATACAGACACGATGTTCTGGTCCAGGTGTGATTTGAGGTGTGAAATATATCAGATTGGATGAAACTGCAACCTATTACTGAACTCAGGTTGCAAGATTACAATATACAAACTCGATGTTCTCGTCCAGGTGAGATTTGAGGTGTGAAATATATCCATATACAGACCCGTTGTTCTCGTCAAGGTGCGGTTTGAGGTGTGAAATATATCAGATTGGATGAAACTGCAACCTATTACTGAACTCATGTTGCAAGATTACCATATACAGACCCGATGTTCTCGTCCAGGTTGGATTTGAGGTGTGAAATATATCAGATTGGATGAAACTGCAACCTATTACTGAACTCAGGTTGCAAGATTACCATGTACGTACCCGGTTTTCTGGTCCAGGTGCGATTTGAGGTGTGAAATATATCAGATTGGATGAAACTGCAACCTATTACGTAACTCATGTTGCAATATTACCGTATACATACCCGATGTTCTCGTCCAGGTGGGATTTGAGGTGTGAAATATATCAGATTGGATGAAACTGCAACCTATTACTGAACTCATGTTGCAAGATTACCATATACAAACCCGATGTCCTCGTCCAGGTGGGATTTGATGTGTGAAATATATCATATTGGATGAATCTGCAACCTATTACTAAACTCATGTTGGAAGATTACCATATACAGACCCGATGTTCTCGTCCAGGTGGGATTTGAGGTGTGATTTATATCAGATTGAATGAAACTGCAACCTATTACTGAACTCAGGTTGCAAGATTACAATATACAGACCCGATGTTCTCGTCCAGGTGGGATTTGAAGTGTGAAATATAAGATTGGATGAATCTGCAACCTATTACTGAACTAATGTTGCAAGATTACCATATACAGACCCGATGTTCTGGTCCAGGTGATTTGAGGTGTGAAATATATCAGATTGGATGAAACTGCAACCTATTACTGAACTCATGTTGCAAGATTACCGTATACAGACCCGATGTTCTCGTCCAGGTGGGATTTGAGGTGTAAAATATATCAGATTGGATGAAACTGCAACCTATTACTGAACTCATGTTGCAAGATTACCATATACAGACCCGATGTTCTGGTCCAAGTATTATTTGAGGTGTGAAATATATCAGATTGGATGAAACTGCAACCTATTACTGAACTCATGTTGCAAGATTACCATATACAGACCCGATGTTCTCGTTCAGGTGAGATTTGAGGTGTGAAATATATAAAATTGGATGAAACTGCAACCTATTTTACCGAACTCAGGTTACAAGATTACCATATACAGACCCGATGATCTCGTCCAAGTGGTATTTGAGGTGTGAAATATATCATATTGGATGAATTTATAACCTATTACTGAACTCAGGTTGCAAGATTACCATATACATACCCGATGTTCTCGTCCAGGTGGGATTTGAGGTGTGAAATGTATCAGATTGGATGAAACTGCAACCTATTACTGAACTCGGGTTTCAAGATCACCATATACATACCCGATGTTCTCCAGGTGGGATTGGAGGTGTGAAATATATCACATTGGATGAATCTGCAACCTATTACTGCACTCAGGTTACAAGATTACAATATACATATCTGATGTTCTCGTCCAGGTGAGATTTGAGGTGTGAAATGTATCAGATTGGATGAAACTGCAACCTATTACTGGACTCAGGTTGCAATATTACCATATACATACCCGATGTTCTCGTCCAGGTGAGATTTGAGGTGTGAAATATATCAGATTGGATGAAACTGCAACCTATTACTGAACTCATGTTGCAAGATTACCATATACAGACCCGATGATCTCGTCCAGGTGGGATTAGAGGTTTGAAATATATCAGATTGGATGAAACAGCAACCTATTACTGAACTCATGTTGCAAGATTACCATATATAGACCCGATGTTCTGGTCCAGGTGTGATTTGAGGTGTGAAATATATCAGATTGGATGAAACTGCAACCTATTACTGAACTCATGTTGCAAGATTACCATATACAGACCCGATGTTCTCGTCCAGGTGAGATTTGAGGTGTGAAATATATCAGATTGGATGAAACTGCAACCTATTACTGAACTCAGGTTACAAGATTATCATATACATACCCGATGTTCTCGTCCAAGTGGGATTTGAGGTGTGAAATATATCAGATTGGATGAATTTGTAACCTATTACTGAACTCAGGTTGCAAGATTACCATATACATACCCGATGTTCTCGTCCAGGTGGGATTTGAGGTGTGAAATGTATCAGATTGGATGAAACTGCAACCTATTATTGAACTCAGGTTTCAAGATCACCATATACATACCCGATGTTCTCGTCCAAGTGGGATTTGAGGTATGAAATATCAGATTGGATGAATTTGCAACCTATTACTGCACTCAGGTTGCAAGATTACAATATCATACCTGACGTTCTCGTCCAGGTGAGATTTGAGGTGTGAAATGTATCAGATTGGATGAAACTGCAACCTATTACTGAACTCAGGTTGGAAGATTACCATATACACACACCGATCTTCTCGTCCAGGTGAGATTTAAGTGTGAAATATATCAGATTGGATGAAACTGCAACCTATTACTGAACTCATGTTGCTAGATTACCATATACATACTCGGTGTTCTCGTCCAGGTGGGATTTGAGGTGTGAAAATATATCAGATTGGATGAAACTTGCAACCTAACTGAACTCAAGTTGCAAGATTACCATATACAGACCTGATGTGTTCTCGTCCAGGTGCGGTTTGAGGTGTGAAATATATCAGATCGGATGAAATGCAACTATTACTGAACTCATGTTACAAGATTACCATATACAGACCCGATGTTCTCGTCCAGGTGGGATTTTGAGGTGTGAATACATCAGATTGGATGAAACTGCGAATATTACTGAACTCAGGTTACAAGATTTACCAATACAAACCCGATGTTCTGCGTCCAAGTGTGATTTGAGGTGTGTGAAATATATCAGATTGGATGAACTGCAACCTATTACTGAACTCAGGTTGCAAGATTACCATATACGACCCGATGTTCTGGTCCAAGTCTGATTTGAGGTGAAATACATATTTGATGAAACTGCAACCTATTACTGAACTCATGTTGCAAGATTACATATACAGACCCGATGTTCTTGTACAGGTGGGATTTGAGGTGTGAAATATATAAGATTGGATGAAACTGCAACCTATTACTGAATCAGGTTGCAAGATTACCATATACAGACCCGATGTTCTCGTCAGGTGCGGTTTGAGCTGTGAAATATATCAGATTGGATTGAAACTGCAACCTATTACTGAACTCATGTTGCAAGATTACCATAACAGACCCGATGTTCTCGTCCAGGTGTGGGATTTGAGGTTTAAATTTAAAATATATCAGATTGGATGAAAACTGCAGCCTGTTACTGAATTCAGGTTGCAAGATTACCATATACAGACCCGATGTTCTGGTCCAGGTGTGATTTGAGGTGTGAAATATATCAGATTGGATGAAACTACAACCTATTACTGAACTCATGTTGCAAGATTACCATATACAAACCCGATGTTCTCGTCCAGGTGAGATTTGAGGTGTGAAATATATCAGATTGGATGAAACTACAACCTATTACTGAACTCAGGTTACAAGATTACCATATACAGACCTGATGTTCTCGTCCAGTGGGATATGAGGTGTGAAATATCAGATTGGATGAATTTGTAACATAACTGAACTCAGGTTGCAAGATTACCATATACATACCCGATGTTCTCGTCCAGGTGGGATTTGAGGTGTGAAGTATCAGAATGGTTAAACTGCAACCTATTACTGAACTCAGGTTTCAAGATCACCATAAATACCCGATGTTCTCGTCCAGGTGGGATTTGAGTTGTGAAATATATCAGATTGGATAAATCTACACCTATTACTGCACTCATGTTGCAAGATACAATATACATACCTGATGTTCTCGTCCAGGTGAGATTTGAGGTGTGATGTGAAATGTATCAGATTGGATGAAACTGCAACCTATACTGAACTCATGTTGCAATATTACCATATACATACCCGATGTTCTCGTCCAGGTGAGATTTTAGGTGTGAAATATATATCAGATGGATGAAACTGCACCTATTATTGTACTCATGTTGCAAGATTACCATATACAAACTCGGTATTCTCGTCCAGGTGGGATTGAGGTGTGAAATATATCAGATTGGATGAAACTGCAACATATTAGTGAACTCAAGTTGCAAGATTACCATATACAGACCTGATATTATCGTCCAGGTGGATTTGAGGTGTGGAAATATATCAGATTGGATGAATCTGCAACTATTACTGAACTCAGGTTGCAAGATTACCATATACAGACCCGATGTTCTGGTCCAGGTGTGATTTGAGGTGTGAAATATATCAGATTGGATGAAACTACAACCTATTACCGAACTCAGTTGTAAGATTACCATATACATACCCGATGTTCTCGTCCAGGTGCGGTTTGAGGTGTGAAATTTATCAGATTGGATGAAACTGCAACCTATTACTGAATTCATGTTGCAAGATTACCATATACAGACCTGATATCTCGCCCAGGTGGGATTTGAGGTGTGAAATAATCAGATTGGATGAAACTGCGACCTATTACTGAACTCAGGGTACAATATTACCATATACAAACCCGATGTTCTGGTCCAGGTGTGATTTGAGGTGTGAAATATATCAGATTGGATGAAACTGCGACCTATTACTGAAACTCATGTTGTAAGATTACCATATACAGACCCGATGTTCTGGTCCAGGTGTGATTTGAGGTGTGAAATATATCAGATTGGATGAAACTGCAACCTATCACTGAACTTATGATGCAAGATTACCTTATACAGACCCGATGTTCTCGTCCAGGTGGGATTTGAGGTTTGATATATATCAGATTGGATGAAAATGCAACCTATTACTGAACTCAGTTTGCAAGATTACCATATACAGACCCGATGTTCTGGTCCAGGTGTGATTTGAGGTTGAAATATATCAGATTGGATGATGAAACTGCAACCTATTGTTGAACTCATGTGCAATGCAAGATTACCATATACAGACCCGATGTTCTCGTCCAGGTGAGATTTGAGGTGTGAAATATATCAGATTGGATGAAACTGGAACCTATTACTGAACTCATGTTGCAAGATTACCATATACAAACTCGATGTTCTCGTCCAGGTGAGATTTGAGGTGTGAAATATATCAGATTGGATGAAATTGCAACCTATTACTGAACTCATGTTGCAAGATTACCAAATACAAACTCGACGTTCTCGTCCAGGTGAGATTTGAGGTTTGAATATATCAGATTGGATGAAACTGTAACCTATTACTGAACTCAGGTTGCAAGATTACCATATACAAACTCGATGTTATCGTCCAGGTGAGATTTGAGGTGTTAAATATATCAGATTGGATGAAACTGCAACCTATTACTGAACTCATGTTGCAAGATTACCATATACATACCGATGTTCTCATCCAGGTGGGATTTGAGGTGTGAAATATATCAGATTGGATGAAACTGCAACCTATTACTGAACTCAGGTTGCAAGATTACCATATACAGACACGATGTTCTGGTCCAGGTGTGATTTGAGGTGTGAAATATATCAGATTGGATGAAACTGCAACCTATTACTGAACTCAGGTTGCAAGATACAATATACAAACTCGATGTTCTCGTCCAGGTGAGATTTGAGGTGTGAAATATATCCATATACAGACCCGTTGTTCTCGTCAAGGTGCGGTTGAGGTGTGAAATATATCAGATTGGATGAAACTGCAACCTATTACTGAACTCATGTTGCAGATTACCATATACAGACCCGATGTTCTCGTCCAGGTTGGATTTGAGGTGTGAAATATATCAGATTGGATGAAACTGCAACCTATTACTGAACTCAGGTTGCAAGATTACCATGTACGTACCCGGTTTTCTGGTCCAGGTGCGATTTGAGGTGTGAAATATATCAGATTGGATGAAACTGCAACCTATTACGTAACTCATGTTGCAATATTACCGTATTACATACCCGATGTTCTCGTCCAGGTGGGATTTGAGGTGTGAAATATATCAGATTGGATGAAACTGCAACCTATTACTGAACTCAGGTTGCAAGATTACCATATACATACCCGATGTCCTCGTCCAGGTGGGATTTGAGGTGTGAAATATATCAGATTGGATGAAACTGCAACCTATTACTGAACTCATGTTGCAAGATTACCATATACAAACCCGATGTTCCCTCCACAGGTGGATTTGATGTGTGAAATATATCATATTGATGAATCTGCACCTATTACTAAACTCAATGTTGCAAGATTACCATATACAGACCCGATGTTCTCGTCCAGGTGGGATTTGAGTGTGATTTATATCGATTGAATGAAACTGCAACCTATTACTGAACTCAGGTTGACTTACATATACAGACCCGATTTTCTATCCAGGTGGATTTGATGGTGAAATATAAATTGGATGAAACTGCAACCTATTACTGAACTAAGGTTGCAAGATTACCATATCAGACCCGATGTTCTGGTCCAGGTGATTTGAGGTGTGAAATTATCAGATGGATGAAACTGCAACCTATTCTGAACTCATGTTGCAAGATTTACCGTAACAGACCCGATGTTCTCGTCCAGGTGGGATTGGTGTAAATATATCAGATTGGATGAAACTGCAACCTATTACTGAACTCATGTTGCAAGATTACCATATACAGACCCGATGTTCTGGTCCAAGTATTATTTGAGGTGTGAAATATATCAGATTGGATGAAACTGCAACCTATTACTGAACTCATGTTGCAAGATTACCATATACAGACCCGATGTTCGCGTTCAGTGAGATTTGGGTGTGAAATATATAAAATTGGATGAAACTGCAACCTATTTACCGAACTCAGGTTACAAGATTACCATATACAGACCCGATGATCTCGTCCAAGTGGTATTTGAGGTGTGAATATATCATATGGATGAATTTATAACCTATTACTGAACTCAGGTTGCAAGATTACCATATACATACCCGATGTTCTCCTCGTCAGGTGGGATTTGAGGTGTGAAATGTATCAGATTGGATGAAACTGCAACCTATTACTGACTGCGGGTTTCAAGATCACCATATACATACCCGATGTTTCTCCAGGTGGGATTGGAGGTGTGAAATATATCACATTGGATGAATCTGCAACCTATTACTGCACTCAGGTTACAATATTAATATACATATCTGATGTTCTCGTCCAGGTGAGATTTGAGGTGTGAAATGTATCAGATTGGATGAAACTGCAACCTATACTGGACTCAGGTTGCAATATTACCATATACATACCCGATGTTCTCGTCCAGGTGAGATTTGAGGTGTGATATATCAGATTGGATGAAACTACAACCTATTACTGAACTCAGTTGCAAGATTACCATACAACCGATGTTCTCGTCCAGGTGAGATTTGAGGTGTGAAATATATCAGATTGGATGAAACTACAACCTATTACTGAACTCAGGTTACAAGATTACCATATACAGACCTGATGTTCTCGTCCAATGGGATATGAGGTGTGAAATATATCAGATTGGATGAATTTGTAACTATTACTGAACTCAGGTTGCAAGATTACCATATACATACCGATGTTCTCGTCCAGGTGGGATTGAGGTGTGAATGTATCAGAATGGTTAAACTGCACCTATTACTTACTGAACTCAGGTTTCAAGATCACCATTCATACCCGATGTTCTCGTCCAGGTGGGATTTGAGTTGTGAAATGTATCAAAGGTTAAACTGCAACCTATTACTGAACTCAGGTTTTCAGATCACCATATCATACCCGATGTTCGTCCAGGTGAGATTTGAGGTGTGAAATATATCAGATTGGATGAAACTGCAACCTATTACTGAACTCATGTTGCAAGATTACCATATACAGACCCGATGTTCTCGTCCAGGTGAGATTTGAGGTGTGAAATATATCAGATTGGATGAAACTGCAACCTATTACTGAACTCAGGTTACAAGATTATCATATACATACCCGATGTTCTCGTCCAAGTGGGATTTGAGGTGTGAATATATCAGATTGGATGAATTTGTAACCTATTACTGAACTCAGGTTGCAGATTACCATATACATACCCGATGTTCTCGTCCAGGTGGGATTTGAGGTGTGAAATGTATCAGATTGGATGAAAGCAACCTATTATTGAACTCAGGTTTCAAGATCACCATATACATACCCGATTTCTCGTCCAAGTGGGATTTGAGGTATGAAATATCAGATTGGATGAATCTGCAACCTATTACTGCACTCAGGTTGCAAGATTACAATATACATACCTGACGTTCTCGTCCAGGTGAGATTTGAGGTGTGAAATGTATCAGATTGGATGAAACTGCAACCTATTACTGAACTCAGGTTGGAAGATTACCATATACACACCATCTTCTCGTCCAGGTGAGATTTAAGGTGTAAATAGATCAGATTGGATGAAACTGCAACCTATTACTGAACTCATGTTGCTAGATTACCATATACAAACTCGGTGTTCTCGTCCAGGTGGGATTTGAGGTGTGAAATATATCAGATTGGATGAAACTGCAACCTATTACTGAAATCAAGTTGCAAGATTACCATATACAGACCTGATGTTCTCGTCCAGGTGCGGTTTGAGGTGTGAAATATATCAGATCGGATGAAATGCAACCTATTAATGAACTCATGGTTGCAAGATTCCATATACAGACCCCGATGTTCTCGTCCAGGTGGATTTGAGGTGTGAAATACATCAGATTGGATGAAACTGCGACATTACTGAACTCAGGTTACAAGATTACCATATACAAACCCGATGTTCTGGTCCAAGTGTGATTTGAGGTGTGAAATATATCAATTGGATGAAACTGCAACCTATTACTGAACTCAGGTTGCAAGATTACATATACAACCCGATGTTCTGGTCCAAGTCTGATTTGAGGTGTGAAATATATCATATTTGATGAAACTGGAACCTATTACTGAACTCATGTTTGCAAATTACCATATACAGACCCGATGTTCTTGTACAGGTGGGATTTGAGGTGTGAAATATATAAGATTGGATGAAACTGCAACCTATTACTGAACTCAGGTTGCAAGATTACCATATACAGACCCGATGTTCTCGTCCAGGTGCGGTTTGAGCTGTGAAATATATCAGATTGGATGAAACTGCAACCTATTACTGAACTCAGTTGCAAGATTACCATATACAGACCCGATGTTCTCGTCCAGGGGATTTGAGGTTTAAAATATATCAGATTGGATGAAACTGCAGCCTGTTACTGAATTCAGGTTGCAAGATTACCATATACAGACCCGATGTTCTGGTCCAGGTGTGATTTGAGGTGTGAAATATATCAATTGGATGAAACTACAACCTATTACTGACTCATGTTGCAAGACCATATACAAACCCGATGTTCTCGTCCAGTGAGATTTGAGGTGTGAAATGATCAGATTGGATGAAACTACAACCTATTACTGAACTCAGGTTACAAGATTACCATCATACAGACCTGAGTTCTCGTCCAAGTGGGTATGAGGTGTGAAATATTCAGATTGGATGAATTTGTAACTATTACTGAACTCAGGTTGCAAGATTACATATACATACCCGATGTTCTCGTCCATGTGGGATTTGAGGTGTGAAATGTTCAGAATGGTTAAACTGCAACCTATTACTGAACTCATGTTTCAAGATCACCATATACTACCCGATGTTCTCGTCCAGGTGGGATTTGAGTTGTGAAATATCAGATTGGATAATCTACAACCTATTACTGCACTCATGTTGCAAGATTACATATACATACCTGATGTTCTCGTCCAGGTGAGATTTGAGGTGTGAAATGTATCAGATTGGATGAAACTGCAACCTATTACTGAACTCAGTTGCATACCATATACATAACGATTTCGTCCAGGTGAGATTTGAGGTGTGAAATATATCGATTGGATGAAACTGCAACCTATTATTGTACTCATGTTGCAAGATTACCATATACAACTCGGTATTCTCGTCCAGGTGGGATTTGAGGTGTGAAATATATCAGATTGGATGAAACTGCAACTATTAGTGAACTCAAGTTGCAAGATTACCATATACAGACCCGATATTCGTCCAGGTGGGATTTGAGGTGTGAAATATATCAGATTGGATGAATCAACCTATTACTGAACTCAGTTGCAAGATTACCATATACAGACCCGATGTTCTGGTCCAGGTGTGATTTGAGGTGTGAAATATCAGATTGGATGAACTACAACCTATTACCGACTCATGTTGTAAGATTACCATATACACCTGTTTCTCGTCAGGTGCGGTTTTGAGGTGTGAAATTTATCAGATTGGATGAAACTGCAACCTATTACTGAATTCATGTTCAAGATTACCATATACAGACCTGATATTCTCGCCCAGGTGGGATTTGAGGTGTGAAATATATCAGATTGATGAAACTGCGACCTATTACTGAACTCAGGGTACAATATTACCATATACAACCCGATGTTCTGGCCCAGTGTGATTTGAGGTGTGAAATATCAGATTGGATGAAACTGCGACCTATTACTGACTCATGTTGTAAGATTACCATATACAACCCGATGTTCGGTCCAGGTGGATTTGAGGTGTGAAATATATCAGATTGGATGAAACTGCAACCTATCACTGAACTTATGATCAAGATTACCTTATACAGACCCGATGTTCTCGTCCAGGTGGGATTTGAGGTTGATATATATCAGATTGGGATGAAACTGCAACCTATTACTGAACTCAGGTTGCAAGATTACCATATACATACCCGATGTTCTCATCCAGGTGGGATTTGAGGTGTGAAATATATCAGATTGGATGAAACTGCAACCTTTACTGAACTCAGGTTGCAAGATTACCATATACAGACACGATGTTTCTGTCCAGTGTGATTTGAGGTGTGAAATATATCAGATTGGATGAAACTGCAACTCAACTGTTACAAGAAGAACGATACAAATGTTATGCTGTTGCAAGACCCAAACTATGACCCACACTACGACCCACTGCTCTGCGTCGTAAACACTGTTGGAGAACGACTGTCTATGCCAGTCCGTTCTTCGTGTTCTTGGCCTTCATCAATGGCAGCAGCAGCAGAAACTCAACTCGTGATTTCTGCTTCCTGCGCTCTCCTATCTTCTCCCAACTCTCGACAGCCCTTCCAATCAACCACAATAGACTATTTATACACAGCAGGACTTCGCATCTCCTCTAATAACTCCAAAAATCTCCGTGATAAATAAAAAATATTTTCACGGGATTATTCCCTTTTTTTTTTTTTTCTGATCACGCATCTGCAGCATTCAAAACTTTCCTAAACTCTGTGGATGTGATATATATGATTACCCTGTGAATATATTCTTTCCCTGTTCTCATAAGATACGTATTCTCTACTTTAACTTCAAAATTTTCCATTCCCTGTGTCACTTAGAATCGTATCATATCTTCCCTTTAATAAGTGCATGAGTCAACTACCTTCCCTGTTTGAGTGAAACAAGCTGTTTTCAATCTAATCCCGTGAAAAAACTCACATAAAATCTCGTCCAATTCTGCTCCACAAAATGCTGCAGACGATAACTAAATTTCCCGCCAATTCGAATTTTCAAATGATGAAGAAGGGTTGCCCCTTAACCAAAGCTGGGGTGCGAATAGCAGATGCCTTGGGGGTGACCTGGGGGTGCCCCTTAGTAATTAGGTTACCCCTTATCCAAACTTGGGAGTCCGAATAACACGTGTCCTCCGGGTGCCAAAATCAACTTTTCGAGCCGAGTTTTCCAAAAATATTTATTTCCAAAAAAATACCTACAAATACATAAAATAACAAAATTAGTACAAAATCGAGTGCCAACAATATATAGTATTGAGATCAAATTAGACACAAAAATGTGTCTATCAAATACCCCCAAACTTATTATTTGCTAGTCCTCGAGCAAAATTTATTCTTGAAAAGTGACCGAGTTAATCTCGGGTGGGTTTATCAGAGGTGTACCCACAAAAACCAATACTCCAGACCCTAGCTATCTACGAAAAATCTTGGAAAGCACTAAAGAACCTCCTTGGTTGGCATACTTATTAATTACAGGAGGAAGTACCCTGACGCGAAATTCCAATTGATGTATACGAGTTTGCACTCAAGCATACTAAAATTCATATAAGTGACAGAGCTCTACTAAGATAGTTTCACGATGGACATCATACTCGGAGTCAGACTAATCACATGAAAAGATTAAGAAGATGGAAAAAGAAAAATGTAGATGGTTGAAAAGCGAACGGTGTTTCCCATATCTGTCTGAAGGCCTCTGCCAAGATGAACCTAACCTAAATGACTGAGATACCGGTCTGACTAATATTAACACACTGGCATATACAAGGGAACCAGTGGTCAATAACTTAAATCTAGATCAACAAACTGGCAAATACAAGGGGACCAGCAGTTGACTACACATAACAATAACCATTTTTTTTTTAAACTTAACGGCATGAATAGATCTTTTGGATCCAAGCGCATGCTTCTTGTCAGCAGATTACACGATAGTTCCCACGGGTCCTGCATTCCACGCTTGCTTAGGCGATGGAAACAGGGAGAACACACGCATATTGCTATCCAAGTGTTAATACTTATTCCGATTGGTCTAACTGGTCCAGTCTTTTCTTTTTTTTT